>NC_056734.1:679956063-680066063 GCF_019279795.1 Protopterus annectens | reverse complement strand
TGAGAGAGAGAGACACACACACACACAGACATATAAGCGTTGTAAGTGTTGTACATATATATAATATTTTTTGGGGGGCTGAAGGGATCATGGAGTAGAGATAGTGGTAACAAAATAAACTTTTCAACACCAAACTATTTAGTTTATAAAAAGATGAGCCTGTTTAACTTCTCTTCAGCTATCAATTTTTTTTTTCATTTTTAGAGCTGCAGTTCTCGTTTGGCATGACTTCAGGATAGCATTTTATCTTCTAAAGTTTATGTGGAATGATTGCTAGCATCCTCAGGGAAATCAGACCTCAGCACCTTCACAGGAAGAGGTTGTCATGTGCTGTTCTGACCCACATCAAATGCACATCGACATCCCTTAGCAGATGGATGCCTGAAGGAGGCTGAGTAAGGACTTTGCTTCCATGTTAAAGAGTTGGCCCTGACTGCACCAGGATTAATGGAGATTAAACAGCTTGTCTTAATATTTATAAAAAACAAAATCTGACAGGACTTGTAACTACCAGATGAAATTTGTTTCACTCTCCTGAGGGTAACAAATAATGTAAAAGCCCTCAGACAAGTCTCATTCATGTCTGCCTTCCATATAGTTTCAAGAACATTGCCACTTAATATATAATAATATATGTTTGTGTTACTATGCTTCTCATAGTCATTTTGAGAATCAGTAAAAACAATTAACTGAGACAATATCTCCATGGTAATGAAGCAACAGTATGACACAAAATGTTACCTGTATGAGCTTCAGCAATCAGACACTGAAGATGTGTACTTCTTGGATGTCCAAAACTTCTTTATGAATGCTTGTCAGGCATGGTAAATTATTAGATTGCTCCTAATTTTCTCTTCTCATTGTATAAAATTGATCTATCATTTTTTTCTCATACTAATTCAGTGTATATACTTTAACCTTTTGAAATGGGGGTGGGGGGGTGGGCCAAACATGCTATCATTCAGGATTGGTGTGATAAACAATCCATTATTTGGTCACTCCGGGTATGGAGGGACTTTGCACTGTCAAGTAAGAAAATGAAGAAATAATTGAATTAAACAAGCAGGGCTAGGAATACTAAAGTGCATGTAAAGGAATAACAATTTGCAGATAGCCTTCTAAGCAGCACTGAAGGAGAGGAACTCTGTTGTTTACTTTGGAAGAAGTCCCATGACTGCCATTTATTTTAATAGTGAGCATAAATTAAGTACTGCTACTTAGGTGGCTGTCATATTTCTGGGTAGAAAGTGCATTGACAACTCACTGGAGAGACACAGATATAAAGTACTCTGAGGAGACACGTTACTTTTGATTCCTGGGGTTCTTTAGGACTCTGGGACATGCAATACAAAGAATATCATTTATATGGCAAGGGGCCCTCTTTGCAGTTCCTTCTACATACAGTAGGTAAACCTAATAGAAAGCTTAAAGAAAGAATATGTGAACATCTTTCAGAAATAAGAAGGCAATCAGAAATTAATGCATTGTGTAGGCATATATAATTAACAAATTCATCTCTCAAATTCTGTTTTTTCATTGTACAAAATATACAAGAAAATCTAAGGAGTTGGACCTTAGAAATCTTACAGAAGTAATAGAGAATAAATGGATCATATCCCTTTATGATACTGTATAACTATAAAGCCAGTTTTAAAACAGAAACGGAATAAAAATAAGGTAGTCTTTTAACATGCATTGTTTTATAATAAGGATTTGAAATATTTATTTTGCATTCTTAGCTGATTTAAAATGTACTTTATATTGGTATATAGCCTGTTTGATTATTTTTATTTGTACATTATTGCTTTAATTGTAAAGTCACATTTTTTTATTTCTTATTTAAATCATGTTTTGCCATGGATATAACTATTTGCCTGAGGAAGCCAGCATTGGTGAAATTCTTATACTAGGAAGCTTTAATAAAGTTTTTTTTTATTTTACAGAGTGTCATGGTGCCGAGCTGCTATATATTTTTTGTTTTTAATACTTTTGCATTTAGTATACTGGCTTTTTCTGCATGGCGGAATTATTTTCTTATTTTGTAGTTCTTTCGGACTCTCACAGACTTAGTAGCTTTCCAGATGCCTGAAGTGGGAGATTTCATATGGACAACTGAGAATTTGCAGTGCAGTCCACACCTGCAGTCACGCTTTTTTTAATAAGATTAAGATAATTAATGTTCAATTTCTTCTGTTTTACCTATTTCTCATATCAGCATGGTGTTTAAGATCACCTCCCTACTTTATTCTGTAGTATTTAATTAAGTGAAGATAAACGTTTTCCTAAAATAATGCTAGATTTGCCTTTGTTATTTTTGGGAGGCATAGTATGACCAATATACATCAGGAGCACCCTAAAAACAGGGCAGACATGCCCCTATATCCCTCAAGAATCAGACTCTGATCATTTGGTGAACTGTAACACTACACTGAATTTATTGAGGAATGGAAGGTTGATCCCTGCTGTCCAGCAGCATAACTCTCAACTGTCCCTGATTTTGCATAATGTCCCTGATTTTGCATACTGTCCCTGATTTTGCATACTGTCCCTGATTCTGCATAATGTCCCTGATTTTGCATAATGTCCCTGATTTTGCATACTGTCCCTGATTTTGCATAATGTCCCTGATTTTGCCTCATATTTTTGACCTGCAGATTACACACCTTTGATTTCCTGACAAACCACCATGGATTACAGCCAGTCAATGATACCAGCCATCACTGTTTCACATATCTTGTGTTTCAGAACATGCACATTGATGCAAAATCTGTTGTTACATTAACGTTTAAATGACATACAATAATATGTAAAATAGTCCATCATTTTTGGTCCTTTATTACCCATTATTCTTGGCTTTGTCATTAATTCCTTGGCAAAAAAGTTGTGAACTGTGTCCAGCAGTATGTCTGAAAAGTGTGTAGGTAGGTGTGCTGTTGCTTTTAGGAGATACCTTTTGGAAGTGAAATGAATAATACTGGGACTATTGGACCACTATATGCCACTCCTTCACAGATGGTCCAATCAGCTGTTAGTTGTGTGGGGATCAGTATGGGTGTGCTGCTTCCTTATTAGGAGTCAGTGTCAGGAAACACGGCACCAATGCAAATCAGAGAACAGAGAACTAATGCAGGCCTAGGAGCACAGCACCAATGCTGATCAGGAAACACAGCACCAGTGCAGATCAGGAAGCACAGCACCAATGCGGTATACATACATCTGCACCAATATAGCTGTCTATCAATCTATCTATAAGTATTAAATCAGTAGTGTGTGTGAATACTACAGATATTATTGCCTATTAGGCACACCAGTGCCTTACTGTCCTTATAAAATGACATCTGTATATTTGTTTTTGCAGTTTGAATTTATATTAAGTAGTTCATGTATGATAATGATATTGTATGTTGTGAATTCTGAAGTAAAATAATTACTCCACTATTTTAAATAACTGACTATAATGTTGTGGAATTTGGTATGAATTTTAGGGTAGCCATTATAGGGGCTCTGCTATCAAAGTATTGTATGATACTGTGCAACTCCATGTGTGAGTATAATTTTGTAGTTGTTTTTGTAAATTGTATTTGGGATCTGAGTTGCATAAATTCAGCATTACAGTTCAGGTGGTAGTGTTCCACAGACAGTATTATTTATTTTTATGTTATTTTTCATTTCTTAACTGGGCAAGAGGACTTGTATGAGGACTCTTCATAGCCATAAACTGGGATATAGGCAATATACAAGATAAACTTGTGGATTCATAAAGAACTGCACCACTCGTGTTAAAGGCTGAGGTAAATAGGCCACAATACAGAGATTTCTAGTTAAAATCATATTAGCCACAATGATGAAGGACCTTATTATTGGCTAATTTGGAAGTCTTTGAATCCCCATTAACTACCACAAGTGCAGATCAGCATTTCTTGCAGCAGTTATCGGTATCAGCAGCCACATCATGTTAAGATCATAGGATCATAGGTGAATACTAGGCTAGATGCCCTGTAGTGCCATTTTATGCCTAGTAAATACCCTGAGGTCAGAATGAAATGCTGTACCTTGTGTCTGTGAGGTGAAGTCCTTAACCATTTTAACCATTAGGCCAGCACCAAGTCAGGAAACCCCCCCCCCCCCACACACATATAAACACACACACATAAACATGCACACATAAAGCACACACAACACATCCCATGTTGCATGTGACGTGTATTCAAATGAAACACTGAGGCACGAGATGGTTCAAGTTGTTTATTGCACATAAAGACATCAGAGCTGTAACTGGAACATATACTTTGAACTAACTATGTTTACTGACTAATTACATCTAACACACTCACATTTGCACCTCCATTCAAGCTTGCACTCACACTGAATGACTATACAAAATGGCACTGATCTTGCACGTGCTCTCTAACGACAGTGGCTAACTAGTTTCAATATACACACTGATCTACATCCTCCCTCTTTAATTTGTTTGACATGCAAATAGGAGAACAAAGACATTTTCAGAGCTAGACAATATATTAACATTTTAATAAACAAAACTGAGTTCAAGTCTAAGTTGCTTCGCATTTAAGATTCAGTCTCGAAATTCTACCTGATCTGGTAACATAGAAATTCTGACTGAGTTTAGCAACAAGGACAGTATCTGGGGATTCTTTCACAACTGGTACATCAGGGATTACATCAAAATTATTTGAAGGAAGTACACTGTCTTTTTGAATTTGAACAGGTGTAAAGTCACTCTGCGAATTAGAGTTGCTGGCACAGGCAATCTGCTGCATCACTAGTTCAGAGACAGGTAACACATGTCTTTGATTTCTTCTGAAATGCATTTGTTCAGATTCTATGATGTAAGATCTTGGTTTTTCACAAATATTCTTCACAATTGCCACTTGGTCATATCCTTTAGATGTTTGCATTCTCACAACTTCTCTTTGTAGTAATGGTCTAAGGGGTTTACTGGTCTTATCTTAGTACAACTTTTGTCACTGACGTTTTCTCGAAAGTTGAGCCTTGATCACTCTGTTGCCCTTTACATTTGGTAGTATTGTTTACTGATTGGTAAAGTTGTTCTAGCCTGTCTGGACATCAGTCTCGTAGCAGGGTTGGAATGGCAATTTCCTGCTTCAGAATATCAAATGCTCTTTGGTGTTGTTCCAACCAGGACCAGTTTACATTTTTGTGTGTCAACTCACATAATGGTACAGAAAGCTCACTCAAGTCTGGAATGAACTTTCCTAAATAGTTGGCCATACCTAGAAAATGTTATAAAGATGTGGCAGTCTCTGGAACTGGCATTTCCACAATTGCTGTTTGCTTGAATGGATCTGGTTGTAAGCCAGAACTGGTAAACAAATGACCCTCACAAGTAACTTCTTTTAGCTTGAATTTACATTTCTGAGGATTCAGTTTAAGATTTACTTTATGTGCACAGTCTAGAGTTTTCCTGAGATTTCTATTATGTTCATCTTTAACATTGCCTCCAACAATAATTTCATCTACTATAATAGCCCATGGATAATCAGAAAACATGTGTTCCATGGCACGTTGAAAGACTTTACTGGCAGAACTGATTCCAAATGGCATTCTCAAAAATCTGTATCTACCAAATGGTGTACTGAACGTAGTTGCAATCCAGCGAAATATGCAAAAAGAGCTTTTTGCATCTAAGACTGAGAAAACAGCAGAATTTGGCATGAGAGCAGCTACCTCTTCCACTGTACGCATTGGATAATGAGGATGCTTAAGTGCTTTATTTAAGTCTCTTGGATCAATACATATTCGAATATCATCTGAGCTTTTCTTATGAGCTACAATCATGCAGGATACCCATCAGTCGGTTCTACTGGAGTAAGGACACCTAAATTCACAATTTTGTCTAGTTCTGCTTTTACTTTACTCTGCATTCCTATTGGAATCTTCCATGCTGGTCTATCAACTGGACTTACTTCATAGTTTAAGTTAATGGAACATGTGACTGGAGGTTTACCACGCTCGTCTTTGAAAATATCAACATATTCATTACAAATATTCTGTGTAAAACTATCTTTGTTCATACTAATATGGTGAACCTCTTTATTATATGAAATCAGTCCCATTCTCAGACTGGCTTTGAGGCCTAACAATGACTGCACATGTCCTGACTACATAAAAGTGCAAGTCATAGCTGTTTTCAGCAGAATGGCATGAAAGGACTTTCTTTCTTTGAATTTCTTCACCACCATAAGCAACTAAATTTGCACACTTTGCTGAATCAATTTTCTCACCAGTTTGTACTTTAGCAAACTTTTGTGCTGATATAACATTGCACTTGGATCCAGTGTCTGTTTTAAGTTCTGCAGGTTTCCCATTAATTTGTTCAGTACAAAATATTTCACTCTTTGCTGATGACTGTATTAACTGCTTCATCGAGCACAGAGACCCCATCAACACAGAAAGTTTGCTCACAGCCTCTCTCTGATCTACTTGCTTTTTTGGATACTCTCTTTTCACATGCATGTGTGGCACTTAAGACTTGTAAACCATTTTGAAATTATTCCACTTTCTACTATTGTGACATTGCTGACCAAAAGCTAAACACTTTTCTTGTTAGGTTCTTGACTGCCTCCACAATTGAGACAGTTAGTAATGAGGTTGTGAGTGGCCCCCTTTGGTTTATATTTCATCTTATACTATAAGAGTAAGTGTTGTCACGGTTCAAATGCCCCTGTTACTAATAAAATAAATAAATGGTCCAAAAGAGAAGTACAGGAGCAAACCAAGGCTGGCAACAAAAATCAGCATAAATGCAGCAGTCACTAAGGCTTATTCAAGCAGCAGAAATAAATGCTAGTTCAAACAATGACTGAATCCGTGCCAAAGACAAGTAAAATCCAAGCTGTTTTATTGGTAAGTGTCACCTGTAAGGGCTTTGTCAAACCATAAGAAACAAGTACTGAATAAAATCAAGTCACATTTTATAAGGAAATAGGGCTGACATCACATCCTATTCCTGATTAAAACATTTCAGTATACAAAAACAATACATGTATATAAAAATGTATATAGAAAACTATGTATATAAAAACAATATATATATAAAGGAAACACATCTATGTATAAAGGCAAATATAAAACATTTTGTTAACATTCTAAAATATGTATGTTTATCTCACAGTAAGTCTCCTGATTTTTGTTGCCAGCCTTGGTTTGCTCCTGTACTTCTGTTTTGGATCATATATTTCATCTTAGCTTTCTGCTGCTGTACACTATCAACATTCACATTAGTAGACAATGCAAACATGCTTTTCTCATTCATAAGCATGTTCATATGCTTTTTTCATCTCATATATTTGACAAATTTCTATGGCTTTGCTCAATGTTAATTCACAATATCAAAGCAAAATCTTTCTCACTGTATCATTATTAACACCACATACAAGACAGTCTTATCAACTCATCTCTTAGATCACCAAATCTGCATGTTTTAGCTTTATTTCTTATGTTGGTAATATATGCTGCAATAGTTTCACCAGGCTTTTGATTTCTTGTGTAAAAATGTATGCCTTTCTGTTGTAATATCCATTTGAGGCATACACATTTCTCTAAATTTACATTTTAAGCACATAGGGTCTTCTCGTGTTTCAGAGTGTTATCACAATATGGAGGTTCTCCCCTTCTCTGCATACACAGCAGGTACATACACAAATGAACATTCTCGCTCAATGGCTTCTCAGCCAGATAAATTGAGAAATATAAATGCTTTTTGTATGTGTGTCTTTATAAGAAAATGCAGCATGTATGAAAATATTATATTCATGCTCAAACACTCACCAATTCTCAGCAATATTATTATCAAACACCAGCGGTTCAGGTCTGTGAAATCCCTCTGCCATAACAAATTTCTTTTAAACATAAGCATAGACCTGGTACTTGTAATTATGCTCAAATGTACAACAATCTCCCTGAAAATGCTATATTTTAACACTGGAAATATCTCAAACACTCTGACACTTCAAAAAGTCTTAGGCACTACAAAAAAGTCATACATTGAGAAAAATGTGAACATTTTAGCCTTTTTGAACATTTTAAACACTTCAGAGATTATTTCAAACACTTTAATCATTATGTTGCTATTTTGGACATTTTGAATATCTTGGAAATTATTTTGAACACTTTGAATGCCATGCCACATGTTTGGTGACTGAAAATCATTTAAACAAGTTTAATTACCTTCAAATAACCCCTGACCTGTTTGTGAGTTCAGTCCTGTATATTACTCCACCTCTAACTGCGTGCCTCATGGTTTGCGAGCTGTTTCATCTTCGGATCCCATTCTGACATCATGTCACATGTCTTGTGTATTCAAATGAGACACTGCAGCACGAGATGGTTCAAGTAATTCATTGTACATAAACACATTAGGAGATGTAACTGGAACATATACTTTGAACTTCCTATGTTTACTGACTGACTCATTACATCTAACACACTCACATATGCACCTCCAATCAAGCTTGCACTCACACTGAATGACTATGCAAAATGGCACTGATCTCGCACATGCTCAGTAACTTATATGCACATGCTCTCTGACTACAGTGCCTGACTAGGTACAATATACGCACTGAACTATACCCCACATACCCAATACCTGCTCCTGTGTTGTCAGAATGTAAATGATGTCTCCTTTTTCCTGCCCTCATAAATTGTGGATGAATTTTTTCAGTCATTAATGCCAGACATCAGAGTTTTCACCTCATATCCTTCAGACAATCCATGGTAGTGCAAACATTGTTAGACTAGCAAGTTTCTAAGGTTGTAGGAGGAAAATAGTACATCCATCTTTTATTTTGTCTTGTGATACAAAGCTGAGAGGTGCAACTTCTGTTCCCCATCCCTCCCACTTGCATGATATAAACTGTTACAGGCATGGAATAATGGCCGAGATCCTCAATATATATTTAAAAAAAGATTCTACACTAACATTGCAGTTAGCACAGTGGGTTAATGCTAAGGTTTACTGTGGCAGGACTGCAGGGTCCAGCTCCCTTTTACTGCCTTAAAGGTAGATTATTTAACAGTATCTCTGGGTTTTAGTGGATGTCTGGCGCATTTTATTTGTTTTTTTTTCACTGAGTGCCTTTAAGAAACACTATATACAGTATCCTCTGTGTCTAGTGTTCTCTCCCCATCCATGTTATGTGTAAATGTGTAAGTGCCACTACAGCACAATATGTTATGCCTGGTGTCTATTGTTCTCCCAGCCCATGTAGTTAATGCAATCCCTGGTGTTTTTTTTTCCCTAACCCATGTAGTTAATGAAATCCCTGATGTCTAGTGTTCCTCCCTGGTTCAGTGTTGCAGGTGTTGCTTAATAATATAGAGATGTGTGGATGTATAACAGCCACTCCAATCCCCCGCCCAAGACACACACGTCCCCATCCCCAGCTGATCACACTCACAGACCCACACATTCATCAATACACATACAGACACACATAGTCCTTCCTAACATACCCTTTCTCTACCATCTCCCACTGCTATCCAGGCAGACACACACACACACACACACACACACACACACACACACACACACACACACACACACACACACACACACACACATACTTACACATGCAATCCTTGCATAAACATACTCATACACCGCCTAATACCACATGACCACTAAACGTCCCAGCACTTAGTTACACCAGGATGAATGAGCACTGCCTTTTGGCCATGCTCATTACCCCATGAGTGCCCTGAAGTGGCCATGCTAATTTACACAGCAGAATGATTCTCTGAATTGATTGGCTGCATAAATGCCTTACTGCAGGCAGTTCAAAGGGAGAGAGCTCACGGCTAATTAGCATAATGCCTCTACTCCAGACTGCCTCATTAGCATACAGCACAGCACAGTGACATCTCTCCACAGTGCTGCATGTTTCCGTGTTGGAGCACTGTGTTAGGGCTGTCTCCAAATCAGAAATGGCTACTACATGTATACTTTTAGCTAACCTTTCTGAATTCATCCCAAACAGTTTAAAATAGCAGTTTAAGAAAATATTTTTAGAAATATTGTTGAACGGTCAAGAAATACAACAGCTTGTACAGAGCCTGAAAAATGTCCAGGTGAGTTGACATACAGGTGACAGAGGTCATCTGAAATGTGCACAAGGTACAGATGTACAGACAATTTCATACAGGGATATTTCTGTTATAAGAATACAGAGTATTTTTCAATGTCACAGTTATCAGTCTATAAAGTTTATCTTGCTGTACACAGGAACAGATAAGATTGCATGAAACAGATATAATTTGCATTCATACATTTTCTTTTGCAAAAAAAAAAAAAATCTGTTAGAAATTCATGATTTTATTAATAGTTCTGTAATGAGTTCTAGAAATAGTTACAAGAAGAAGGCCCTTAGAGTAAAATAATGATGATGTACTTTAGGGTTTTAAAATACAGTGTGTAAAGGTAGAAGGCTAATAAACAAAAATTATACTGTATAGTTGGAAAGGAACTGTAAGGAAGAGATGGTGCAATTATGTTTAGGGGTTACCAAGTAT
The DNA here is from genome assembly GCF_019279795.1 of Protopterus annectens. Taxonomy (NCBI): domain Eukaryota; kingdom Metazoa; phylum Chordata; order Ceratodontiformes; family Protopteridae; genus Protopterus; species Protopterus annectens. The sequence goes on along the minus strand of NC_056734.1, from coordinate 680,055,509 downwards.
ATATATAGTGAACAAGTGCATACTGTGTCTTGAGTTAGTAATATGTTAGGCACATACAGTATAAGTACATTTAAAGAGTGTTGTCCAACAGGGATTAATTTTATACTGCTTACATTTTTAAGATAGGTTTATATGTTTTGATTGTGCTTCAGGAGTTAACTTACATCCCAGAATAATTTAAATTTATACATGCTTTTGGGTGCTTTTTTTAACTTTTCCTGAAAATTAGGTATTCCATGTGTTTTTAACTTCCACAAGCTGACAATTCCAGTTTGTTGGAGCAGTTTTACAGAGGCTTACCTACTACCATACCTTTCAGATGTACATATTTTTGCAGAACCTCCATATTTTTGCTTCATATTTTCGGCCCATTTTTCATAAAATTGTGGTTTTCTCTAAAGTTAATGGCAGGTCATTAAAGATTGATATTAGAAAATAATGACAGACATTTGAGATTCAGATTTCATATCCTTCAGAAAATTCATGCTAATGCAAAACATGTTATTCTATCAACTTTCAAAGTTTGCAAGAGCAATATTTAAAAATTGTCCCTATTTGTGGGCCTTTGCACCACTTTTACTTATGGCTTTGTCCAGATTTCTTGCTCTAAGAGGCTGAGAGGTGTGCTCATTACCTTTCTAACTTTAGGTTTTTGGACTTTGACAGTGCCATCTGAGGAAGCATGCTGATCACAGGGGAGGTGGTAGTTATTTACTTAATAGCAGGGAAGGGTGGCAACTGCAGTGGACCATGTTGAATGTGAAGGATAATTACAGAGTTGCTCTTATAGTTAATGGGAGGCACGTTCATTTTTTGTTTTAGGGCAGTGCACTGATGTTTCATAGGTGGTGATAGTTTAGTGAAGTGGCATATTATATGTTTGTAGGAGATTGGTATTGTATGTACGGGGCCTTTGGCTGTTTAAGGACTTTTTCAGAACTATGCCTAGTTTGAAGTGATCAGTCTGAGAGTGGGGTTGATAAGATGGCCACAGTATCAGTAGGATTAGATTTGATGTATCTCATTCTTGTTTAAGTCTATTAACTTGACAGATATGTTATGCTTGAACTTGATTTCATTATTGGTTGTACTCAAATGTAGTTTGTTTTTGGTAAAATATTTGCAGACTGAAGTAATTTTGAAGCTTGCTTTATATTACTGTTAGTGGAGAGGCTGAGTGATAAAAATGCATATGTATAAATATTTCAAGCACAGCCAGTAATGCCCTTCTAGGCTGCCAATATACCAAAACAGTTGTTCCCATAATAAATGTCCAGGCTGTTCTTAAAAATATCTAAATTAGTACTTGTTTAAAAGTAATGTGGTAGTTTATTCCATGCATTAGCTACTGTCTCAGAGAACCAAATAGTACACTTTTCTTTCCCATGGAATCTTTTTTTTTTTAATTACTCCAAGTCTTTTGGGTTTCTAATACCATGATGGGAAAGGATCCCATTCCTAAGTCAAAGTATGATTAAAGTTCAAGAAATTAGTATTGTTTCAGTCTTTGATGTTAGCCAGAGGTGCTCTTCACAGCATCTGCAATATGCTCAGTAATGACTACTTCTGCAATTCGTACAGAGTTACATGTATCAGTAACATATCTAAATATGATTGTAGATTCTTTCTATAAGACCCATTGCTCATACTACTACTGCAACTGTCTGGGTATCTTTCTTCCACATTGCTCTCATTTCTGCCTGCAAATTCTGATATTTTATAACTTTATGTCTCTGTACGCAAGACACTGTAGTCACTGGGTCTAGCGATTTCAATAATCAATGCTACTTTTCTCTTCTTTTCATGGACCACTATAACTGTTTTTCTCGCATCTATCTTTTGAACTGTTGATAATGGGTGATCCCATGTGATGTAGACTTCATCATTTTCTATGATGCTTTGTGATTCATGTTTCCAGTGTTTTTCAGCTACTTCAGTATTATAATGTTTGCACAATCCCCAGTGCAACAGTCTTGCCACATTATTATGACTTTCAGTATACAGTCCTTCTGTCTTTAGTGTCACAGCCATCAACAAGGTTTCCTACTGTTTCCAATTCTATTTTCCAAAACCTACATTTGTTTGTTTCTCCCAAATGTTCAATGGACTTTGTAACCCAAAATGTATGCAGTCCACTATCTTGGGCCGCCAGTATTAATCTTTCATCTTTTGGTTTGAATTTGCTTCTCCTTAACCATTCCTGTGCTCAATCTGGATTAACAGGAGGTTGTTCCAGGAGTTTTCTATACTTGCAATTATATTTATGCATTTTCCACATTCCTTGCCTTCTCATCTGATCCTTCACGTTATATTCTTTCTTTTGTTTTTTTTGGCACATTCAGTTGCTGCCCCATTTTTATCTACTTCTGGTTTGATTTCGATTCCCGCTTGACAATGATATGCTTTTGCTAGACTAAGCAGGGAAGTCATCGTAGACTTATTCTCCTTATGTTTCAAAACTTTCACTATGTTTGGGTCTTGTGAGGTCAGCAGATATGTATGCAGTCCCATGACTGCAGATCTGTACATGCAATCAATTTCAAGGAGGCCCATACTTCCTTCGGAATGGGGAATATATAATCTTGGTGTGCAGTGAATTTTATAAATCATTTAATGAGCATGAAGCATCCTTCTTGTTTTCCTTTCTAATCTATCAAGCACCTTTTGGGGCTAGTCCATCACTCCAAAACCTTAAGTTAGGACAGGAAGAGCAAACTGGTTTATAGCTTGAACTTTGTTACTAGATGTCAATGCTGTTTTCAGGATTAATTTAAGTCTTCTAAAATATTCCTATCTGAATTTTATTTGCATTTGTTCATGTTTTGTTGTTGATTCTTCATCATATCCCAAATATTTATACACTTGCTCTTGCTCAAGTTCTTTTATATCACATTTTTGTCCCAAACTGGTTTTCTTGGTGCCGCAGCTTTCCTGCTTTAAAGGTTGCTTTTGCATATTTATCAAGACCGAATGACACTCTTATATTATCTGAAAAAGTTTTGACTACTTGCAGTTGTGTGCTTTCAGTTTCTCATCTGATAGCTATACAGTTTTAAATCATCTACAAAGAGAAGATGAGAAGTCTTTACACTTTGTTGCTTTCTGGGAGCCAAATTATAGTCATGATGCAATCTGTTAAACAGACATCTTAATGGGTTAAGGGCAAGGCAAAACAGCACAGAGTCACCCTGGAATATCCCCATTTATTTATTTATTTATTTTATTTTACATTTGTTGACCGGGCTAGTCTAACTGGATACATGTCCATTTTCAGTAGAGGCCTGGGGAGAAAAGCTTCAAGACACTTACATTAAGACAATATAGAAAGTTACAATAGTCAAAGTATATAACAGCTATTGTTAGTAAAATACAATAATCATAGTGAGCGTAACACAAGACAGTATAAGATAATGTGCAAGAGATGTTACTATATACATATATACATATTTTAGATTGCAATAACATGGTCTTTGGTTGATTAAATCTAGGTCAATAAAGATAAAGAGTAATAAAACCAGTGTATGGAGAGAAAGTTAGTCAGGGTTAGTACAGGGGCATAACCAATGAGTACTGAGAAATAGTCTTAGATTCTGTTTAAAAAGTGTCAATGAAGACTGAGATATGAGTTCAGTGGGAAGAAGATTCCAGTGCTTACCAACAGTATTAGAGAACAGAGAGTCTCCTGCTAAGTTGTAAGATCTGCTGGTCTTGATAAGGAGCTTGTTTGAGGAGTGTAATTAAGATTATTATAAGAGGTAATGAGGCAACAGAGTATTGGAGTGTTGGTGGGTTGATACAGGGTCCTATGGGCTATGACAAGCTGGTGAACTTGCAGCTGGTTTTGAAACTCAAACTTTAAATTTGTATCCCTGGAATAATAATTTGTCCTTTATCATGGCTTACTTGCAAAGTGGTTTGCCAATGTTTCATGATTGCTGTGATGTAGTTTATCAGTGTAGGGTGTATCTTATACATTTTAAGCACTCTTTTATCCATGAATGTGGGACACTGTCAAATGCTTTTTGTAGTCTATCTATGACATACTTAGCTTCATCCCCTTTTTACAGTTCTCCAGTATGACTTTATTTAACAACAAATGATCATTTGTTCCATATGACTTTCTTTTATTACTCTTTTGTTCTACTGCCATAATTGAGTTTTCTTCTAAATGACTATAAACTCTTTCAGCATTAATTCCAGTGTATAGTTTATATGTTGTCATAAAGCAAGTTATTGGTCTATAGTTTTTAGGGTACCTTGTAGGTTTGTTCGTAAGTAGGAGCATTGCTTTTTTTTGTTATTAGCTATGCTGGTGTCTGTGCAGGGTGCGCATATAAGTAGGTCTTACTCATGGCTAAATCTTCATGCAAAGATGTTAATACATTTAACCAGAAGTTAGGTACTGCATCTGGGCCTGGGGTTTTCCAATGAGAGGCTTTTCTTAACTTTGTTTCAATCTTTCTGGCCATTACTTCATTCCATTTCTTATCCTGTACATTTGAACTTCTTATTCTCTCTTTTAATTTTTCTATCCATTTAACATCTTTGTTATGTTCCACAAGATCTTCATAAATATTTCTCCAAAATGTATCTATTTATTCTTTTTTTGGTTGTTTTTCAGTTCCTTTTACCTTGTTTTCCATTTCTCTATAAAACTTTTTTTGGTCATCAATCAATTGCTTATTTTGTACTTTTCTTTATATTTATCTGTGTATCTTCTAAGTTTTTCTGCCTGTGCTGATATTTTTAGTTCATTATTTGCGATAGTGCACAACAAATCCTGATCTGTTATAATACTGCTCATTGCTTTTATCATATCTATCTTTTGGAATATTTTTGTTGATCTGTTCCTTCTTCTATACTCTTCTAACAGTGACACTTCTTGTCTTAATTGTTTTATAGTTTTCTCTATTCGATACTTCCATGATGGCATTCCATTTCTCCGTGTCCTTTCACTTACTACTCTGTGTTCTTGTTGTAGGACTTTATATGTTATTAATTTGACTGCACAGGAATGTATCCCATTTACTTCTGTTATAACACATGACATTTCTAAGGACAGTCCTAATTAGTGTCCATTTGTTTTATCAAATTTCTAACTTTTTGGGTTTTATTGACCTTCTGCAGTTTGTTTCTTTCATTGATCTTAATATGTCTATCCATCTCTATTAAATCAAGTAACTCTTCTCTTAGATCATTTTCTTCTGAACTGAGGGCACATTCTTTGTTCTCCATTTCCTGTGGGCATTCTACAGAAAGTTCCAGAGCATTTTCCTGTGCCACATTCCCTTCAGTTTCACTCTGTGTCATCCATTGCCCTTTCATATAGGAACTCACTGGCCTATCTCTCCATGACAGAATTGCCACAGTTTCCTCTTCTTTCCCTTGCTGTATAGCGACAACTGAACATTTGTACTGGTTTCCTATGGGAGGCTCCAAAGTATCGTCATATACAAACTGATTAGATGCTTCCCACTCCAGTGGTTTCTCCTTAATTTGGGTATCCATTGCTCTGTCCTGTTGTGTTGTTATCTGAATTAAATTTTTTACACTAAATCCTTTACTTTGCAGGTAATCCTTAACCTCAGTTTCTATTTTGTTAACTCCTCCATTACTAATCCTCTTTTCTACTTTTCCTCTTTGTTTTCTTATTTTTGTATTGTAAAATTTTCCATAGCTGGATGTCTTTGCCTGTATTTCTCTTCAAATATCTTTGGATTTGCTCTTTTTGCATTGATTAGTTTTGCTTTCTGCTTTGCATAAATATCGCACCATATTAAATCTCTTTTTCTTTCCCATGTCCATATTTCTTCTTCAGGTGTCTCCTGCTCCTCGTTTCTCCTTACTTTGGGGACTAGTTGTTCCATCATGCTGTGATATAACCTGTGTTAGACTTTCTGTACTGAATCCTTCACTTTGCAAATTTTCCACAACTTCAGCTTCTATTTTTTTAACTTCTACTTGACTAATCTTCTGCTCTACATTCCCTCTTTTTGATCTTATTTTTTTATTGTGAAATTTTCCATATCTGGATGCCTTTGCCTTTATTTCTCGTTGAATATCTTTGGGGCTGCCTTTTTTGTATTGATTAATTTGTCTTTCTCCTTTGCATAAATATTGCACCATATTAGATCTCTCTTTCTTTCCCATGTCCATGTTTTTTTTTTATGCCCTTCAAACGTCTCTAAATTTTGTTCTTTAAATTTTCACACTTCCTCAGTCACTTTTTTTTCTAAATGGCACAAGGTTTCTTGGTCTATATAGTATTTTTTATGGATTTGTTGTATTAATGAACACAATTTTTTATTTGAAGCTTTTGGCAGTCTTTCTTGTGGAAGTATTTTTATTTCCTCTAATTTCTCTCTTGATCTTTTTGTACATCTTTTGTCTGGTAATTCTGGGCTTCTTGCATATCTCAATACTCCACTCTATCATTTGTATAGCTCTTTTCTGGCCAATCAGTTTTTGTGCTTTTTGTGGACTGTTACTTATTCTACAATGGGGGAGGGGGGCATCCTATCCCTGGGCCTGGCCTAGTCCCATTGTAGGAATGTTTCCCTGTCTTGAGGATTCCACACTATTTTTTTCCAGTCCTGGTATCAGTGTACCTACCAGGACTGGGCACTTATTTATCCAGGGACTTATGCACCCAGCTATTGTCTTTATTTGTTAACCTACTTTTGTCCATGATATATTTTATATAAAATACAGTCTACATATCAGTGTAATCTTGGTGAGATTTTGTGAAAAACAGGGTCCACCTCATGAAGGTACTCACCAAGACTCGAGGATGAATTCAATTCCAGCAATACTTCTCTCCTTTTGCTGATTTTATTATCTCTCCATTTTTCTATATTGGTTGTCTGATGATTCTCTATTACTTTTTGGCAATCCCAAACATTCCCAGAGGTAGTTGTCTCTAAATGTCCTATATACCTGAACAAATTCTCCTTTTAAATGTCTATATGGGACACTGTAAAAGTTCAGACATTTTAACTTTCATAATAACTTAAATGTTCACATCCATAGATGCCCTTGGTAAATTTCTGTTGTACTCTTAGCAGTTTACTCATGCTTGTTCACTTATATGGTTTCCAGATTGTTATTCCATAATCAAGTTTGGGTCTAATATAACTAACAAATGATGACTTTATCATTTCTGATTTCCAAGACTTTATGAATCTTTTTATACAACCTATAGGTCAATAACTATCATTATCCAACTGGTTGATATATAATTAGAAAAAAATAACTGAAAGCTGGATCTACCCATATACCCAGGTCCATAAATTAATCTATACTTTCAATCAATGTCTACTGAATTAAGTATCCACCTTTCAGTTTATGTCTCCCAAATCTCATATGCGTAGTTTTTGTTGTCTTTATCAGTATATTATTCTCATGTACCCAAACAGTCAATTTAGTCAAGTTCTTTTGCAGACATGTCCTATCTCTAACACATATAAACAGTTTACCCATTTTCAAGTCATCTGCATACAGACTGTAGAACACCTCAGATGAAAAAGATAGAGCTGAAAGATACAATCCAAGCAGGTATGGGCCTAAGAAGAGCCCAGTAGGACAAACCTTGACTGTAACCTTGAATATCCAGTTGCTGTGTGATACTTGCCATGTCTTATGTGTAAGCCATGCAGCTATGCTGTATAAATTACATCACAGCACAATTTTTCATTCATAGCTGTTATTATATTGTTACAGAATGTCATGTTACAGGTGGTAATAAATCTTTTTTCAACATGTGCATGCTGATACATGGTTTCAAGTCTCAACCTTTCCAATTCTGGCAATAACATATTCATTATAACCTTCTCCATTATTTTTCCATAACATGAAAGAAAACTTACAGATCTGTATCACTCTAGGTTTATCCTACTTCCCTTTCCTTTAAAGACAGGTTTAATAACTGTGTGTCTCCAATCATAAAGAATCTCCCCATATTTATACAACCCGGTACATAACAGGTGCGATGGTACTCTAAGTTCATGCTGAAGTGTTCTCAGGTCATTATTACTAATTCCATCACCTCCCTGTGTTAGTTTGTATAGTATCTGAAGTTATCTGAATGTCACTGGGATAATTTATCACCTGCTTTGTGGAACCAAACTGCTTTGCTTAAAATCTTGTAAATACATTTATAGTCTGTTGTGTCTTTGAATACATTTTAGAATCTACACACAGTTTATCAATTTGGATGTCTTTACTCCTACCACATCTTATGCATCTATACAATGGTTTTATGCTCAGTATTTTTATATAAAATTCCTTCAATTTGTTCTTGATCTTGTCTCACACTATCTTTAATTTGTCTGTCCAGCTTGTTTATTTCAGTTTTCATATTCATAGCTTGACCTCTTTTCTATTTCTTATATTTTTTGCCTCTCACCCTAATCAAGTATCTTGTTCTTATGGAAATATATCCTCCTGATGTTGAGTGCCTAGGTTCTAATGTTAAATTTTTTTTTTGTTTTGCATTCAAACTATTTTTTTTTTCAGAATCTGCAGTCTGACCACTGGACACATCACTCCAATTAGTTTTACACAGTGACTGTTTTGCTTCCATATAATCTGTTATTAATCTTCTGTGCATTGGTTTATATTTCCATTTGGCAGAATAATCTAGCAACAAATTAATCTTTATAACTTCATGATCACTGCACATCAGTAGTGGTAACACTTGACATGAAGCAACAGCAATTTCTTTAGAAACACAAAAAAATGTCTAGCATGTTTCATTCTCAGCTTTTTTTACGTAATCTGCAGCAGTTGTTGTTTCTGGACATGCACTGTTAATAATTTCCTTACTAACGTTATTGAATAAATATTACTGCAGTCTTTTTCTGGTACATTAAAGTCCCAAGCCACTATCTGTCATCCCTCCTGTGTTTCATGCAAGAAATGTATGAATTCCTTTAGGTCATCAGCACTCCATGGCGATACCCAGATTTGCTGTGATTTACTGCACAATGGTACCTCCTATACTGAGCCAACAGATATTGCCAACATACTGGCCGACAGATTCAGTGCCAACTTTACTCCTCCCCCAATGGACCAATCTCAATACCAGAAGAATGCCAGGTACCCAGCATTACTGCAGCACAGGTTAAAGCTGCATTGTCTAAGGCCAAGAATACAGCTCCAATGAGACCCAACAATATCCCTGACTGTGTTCTGCATGAATTACAATGTGAACCGGCACCGCATCTGTGTGCTCTGTTCACTCACAGCCTCACCTCAAGCTTTGTCCGTACCAAAGGCAGACTACTATAGTCATCCCTCTCCATAAAGGAGGAGTGACTACAGACCCTGGAAATTATCGCCCCATTAGACTGACGAGTCTGATATGTAAGGCTATGGAGTGCATCATCATGGACCTAATTAACAAGGATATAGGGAATTTCCAAACTCTAGATCCCACGCAATTTGGTTTTCTGAAAGGTAGATCATGCCTGCTCAACCTGGTTGACTTCTTTGAGTCAGTCACCAGAGTGGTGGATGAAGGTAAGGCAGTTTATACAGCCTGCTTTGATCTGGCCAAGGCCTTTGATACCATTCCTCACTCAGGAATTATCGATAAACTCAGCAAACTAGGCATCAACCCCTATATCATTAGGTGGGTTGCAAATTGGCTGACAGATAGAACTCACAGTGTGAAAGTAGTGAACTCCAAGTCAGACTGCCAACTAGTCACGAGTGGAGTCCCGCAGGGATCGGTCCTTGGTCCTGTCCTGTTTGGCATCTACTTCTCAGAAGTCCAGGCCAACACAGAGGGACTCTGGCTGACCAAATTCGCAGACGACTGCAAGCTGGGAGACATTATTAACTCCCCAAGTGATGCAGACATCCTACAGAAAGGCCTCACTGAGACCAATGACTGGTGTTGAAACCATGGCCTTAAGCTTAATGCCAAAAAATGCGTCATCATCCCCTTTGGGAAAAACTCAGTTCTCACTAATTACCACATCAGTGGGAGCCCATTGAACACTCAAGGCATTATAAGAGATCTGGGGACACAGGTTGACAACAACCTCTCCTTCAACCACCACATTGCCACTGGGGTCAGAAAGTCCTTCTATGTGGCACATCTCATTACCAAGGGTTTTGCATCTAGGAAGAAAGAGGTCATCATCTCTCTCTACTCTTCCCTCATTAGGCCAATCGTTGAGTATAATGCCCCATTTGGCATGAACCTCACTAGATACATGCAACAGCTGGAGAGGCCACAAAAGTACTTCACAAAGAGGAGCCTAGGCCTTAAACACATGTCCTACATGAACAGACTCAAAAAACTCCAGATATTCTCTGTCTCATATCGTCTACTAAGAGGCGATCTCTGCTTGACTTACAAAGCCATGTCTGACCCAGCTCTGTTAGAAATGCTACATCTAAAGAAATCCCAGTCTCTCCTCACCACATGCTCCAGAGACCTCGACCTCATTACCACAATCAACAGAACATGCTGGAGGGACAAGTTCATAACCCAGAGACTGCCCGTGCTCTGGAATAGACATCCCACATGTCAAGCAGTGCACCTTACTAGCCCTCTTTAAGAGAAATCTTGATGTGTGGATGGAAAATAGAAAGTCCACCCTGGGGAACACTCCAGTGGCTCTACTTGATGGTGGCACTGGGAACTAACGATGTGCGGCAAAATGCCAGAACACTTCTATGGGCTAGGCTTGTAAAGGCCCCAGGGCCATTAGCCAAGTACACACCTATGAACCTATGAACTTGAGCATGGTGGTGTATACACTTGGACAATTGTTATATGTTCCAGGATTGTCTTTACTGTCACAGTTACATAATCTATAGTATTGGTATTATCATTGAACATGTAATAACCACAGGTCTCATAACAATTTTTAATCCTTATCATAACACCCACACCTGATTTTTTGTTAGAATGTTTGTTACAGTACAAACATTTATATCCTGACAAAAATGGTTTCCGGTCACTGTTCTTTAACCATGTTTCACAAACAATAACAGCATCAATCTCTTGGGAATATAGCACATTTTCCAATAAAAACACTTTATTATTAATGCTCCTTGCATTAACAACCATCAAAGATGCATCAAATGTTATGTACAGAAGGACACCGTCTGCATACCATACTAAATACAGAGAATATTCAGTGGTGATGCCACTGATAGAGTTACCAGGAGTGGATCCTTGGGAAACTGAATTTACCTGCTGTGCACTGTTTAGGATAATGAAGGTTCAGTTTGACATATTTACATATTTACATTCAGGACATTAAAACTCAGGCTTGGTTTGCAGTGGTAATTGAGCAAGAAGACTTGATCAGCACATTCAAAAGCAGTTTTAAAGTCAGTAATTATGTTGGCTGTTACAGTAAAAATGGCTGAAAGTGTACTGTGTCTATTACAGAATCCATGTAGAGAGTCTTTCATAAATCTGTATTTGTTGATATATTCCATGATATGGAATATATTAGTAAATTTTAGTGATAGGGCATACTACAGAGATATGACGATAGTCTTGTGTGCCCACATAGGAGTGTGTTTTGAATAGTGTGACAGGAAGTTCCATGCTTACACTGCACAGGAACTATACATGTTGTAAGAGATAAGTTGTATATGCAAGTGAGAGCTTTGACTATTTTAGCAGCTGTTAGTTTTAGGAAGTACAGTTTTTACAGATTTTTTTTTCAAAAAAGACACACAATCGTAAAGCTAAACAACTGTCTTCAAGCTTTAGAGCTTTAATTGGAATAGTAATAAAGACATGTTGCTGCACAGGCAAGGAAGAATAGCTTTAGGTTCTGCCAAAGTCAATTTACTCTGGATACTTCCTCATGCAGAAAGTGTAATAAAGATGAAGAAAGTACAGTTGTATAAGCTGAAATTACCATTACCATAAAAGTTTGAATGGTCACTGCTACAGTGGCCTTAGCTATATGGGTTGTATTCTGCCAGTAACACAATGATAGCTAGCTAGTATTCAAAAAAGTGCACACTGATTGGTCAGCCCAACCTGGGTGCCTGTTATAAATCGAGCATATACCAATAGAAAAAAAGTCTGGCAGCACTTACTTCTATTAGTATCTGCTCTGGAAGTATATGTTTCATGTGCCCAGATTTTCACAATGTCTGAAATTCTGCCTCATATTTTAGATCTGCACCTCATAAAATGTGTGGTTTTCTGGCAAATCACTAAGGAGTGAAGTCACTAAATAATGAGAATGAATTTCATTTTCAGAATTTATATTCTTCAGGCAGTGCGCAATAGCATAAATTCTGTTATTCTAGCAGCTTAAGTTTATAAGAGCAACATTTACAATAGGGACCTTTGTCTCCTTTATTTAAGGCTCTGTGGCATTTCTTAAGATAAGAGGTCGAGAGGTACGTACAGAGGGCAGAACAAATAGTAGTTAAATTAGGTACTAAAGAAACATACCTGATTTTGTATTTTGCCCTGTATCTCTCATACCTTTAAAGTGTTTGGAGTTCATATTTTTTTCTATTAGTTATTGCTTAAGGATATAATAGCCAGCCAACTTCCAAAACTTCAGGGTACCTTCCACATGCCCAAACTATCAAACAGCTCGAGATGCAGTGACTAAAAGACAAGCTTTGGTGGAAAGCCATTCAGAACTTTCCTGCCGGTAGAGAAAAGGAGGGTGAGCCCTGAAAGGGCAATATTAAGAATAACGAAAAATAAATGTTCACACCCTGGCATAAAAAACATACCAACAAAACAAGGGGATGGAGAGAGGGAGTGGCTGCTGTAGAAGTGATCATTCGAACAGCTACTGTTGCAGAAAGTTCAACTTACAGTGTGCTATATTCTTTGTATTGGTCACTGCTGCAGAAGCCTCAGCTGTACCTGTACATTATTGTAGCTAACTATATTTGGGAGGTGGAAGGAGAAGGATCCAAGATCCCCTGGAGAATTGTCCTGGCAAAGCTTGATCTATTCCTAGGGAAGGAATCAAGCTTATAGTGATTTGTAGAGGTATGTACATAGGACTTGGTGCAGTGAATAGTCCAAAGGGTAAGCAGAGAACTGATAATGTGATTCACACACGCAAAACCTTAAGAGATACCTGACATCTGGATGAATAGGGATGTGATGATAAGTATCGTTTAAGTCTAGTGTTGCCAGGAAACTTGAAGAAGGAAGAAGAGGTCATAGGTTGTGAAGTGATATAATTTTGAATTTGGGCACTATCACAAACAGGTTTAGGAAAGAAAGATCCAGAACTGGTCTCGAAGCATTTTCTTTCTCTGGTACCAGGAACATACTTGAATGAAACCTTTCCCCATCTGGGAATGAAGAAGAGGTTCTATCACTTCTTGGGACAGCATATGATGAAGAACAGGAAGAAACAAAAGAGCATAATCTACAGAATGAAGAATTACCCCCTGGAAAGGAGGAATTTCCTCCCACTGCCATATTTAACCCTGATGAATGATTTTTAGAAACCATTTGTCTGAAACAATCAGTTGCTGAAAAGGAAAAACAGGCATTCAGACAATCTGGTAAAGCAAAGGAGCCAGGGAGGAGGGGATTACAAGGTCTCTTGAACAATGATTCAGACTTGTTGCACTGCTCCTGGTTTTGGGAGGTTTGAGACTTCTTTTAGGAACCCCCCCCCCCTTGCCATATCTTCATAAATGCCCCTTTACATGAAATTTGTTGAGACTCTTCATTCTGTTTTTTTGGAAAAATTGGATGAGGATAAAGAAAATCCCTTGGACAATTTGGAAAAGGAGGGCTGAAAAATATTAGAGATTCCCTGAATCAACTTGCCCCTTTCACCACTCTTACTGATCGCCTCTGTAGCAGAGGAGGCAAACAGTAAATCTCTATCCAAAGGAGAATTTAAAATGTCATTTTTTACATCATTAGAGGTTCTGCGAATGCAGCCAAGCAAACCGCCTTAAAACAGTACCAATGGACATAGCCCTGGAAAACGTATCAACTAACTAAGCTACTTAAAGCAGTTTTTTCTTCACAAAAAAAAAAAACTGTAGGTAAAACATTCTTCATACTTTCATAATATGTCAGAACAAACTTAAACATATAATGTGGACAATTTAAAATTCTGAAAATCAAATTAATAGAAGTATACACTTTGTTCTCCATACCTGTCAATAATTTTTCCATCCTTATTAAAAAGAGTAGGACTGGAGTCAACTAAGGTCTGAGTAGCAGTGGAGTCAACTAGGGTGCAATTCCTGTGTCAGGTTTGATAACAGTGTATAAAAATGTAAAAGACTGGGGAACTTTATATATCCCACCTGCCTTTTAAGGACAGCTGGCTGACTATCAGGAGAACTGCAGGCAGTAAAACACACATCCGCTAAAGCAGACATGGCAGGAGAAATGGGCGTAGGGTTTGAAATATTCTTCTGTAACATTTCATAGCATTTTCTGAGGGACTGAGAAACCTCAGTGTACTCACACTGAAGCAATGGGGCATTCTAGCAGTAGCCTCAGAGGGAAAAAAAAACTCCCGCAGAAAGAATCAGACACTTGAGTTCTCCTCTGACCCTGAATCAGAAATATGTGGACAAAACCCTAAATCTGTACCTGCATTTTCCTGTGCAGATTCAGAGCCTTGAATTTCTTCAGGAAAAGAGGCGGCCCTCTTTCATTTATCAGAAACTACTCTACAAGAAGGATCAATAGCCCAAATCAGACCCTGAGCCAGATCCCAGTAAACTACTCCTATCCAAAGACATTTGTGGAGGAGTAGATACATGCTTGGTTTTCTGTTTCTTTTTGACATGAAAAATGGGGTCAGCTGTGTTACTAATGTCAGCCACTGCTTCCCTAGGGATGGGCACAGCATTCTGACACAACAGGGATACCTTCACTAGTCCCTCTCCCAAGACTGACAAGAGAGGCTCTCCATTGTCCATTGAGAGGACTCCAACAGCCACCGAGGTTGTGACTAAGCCCTGGTCCATAGTGACTGTAGGTGCTACACCAGAGGGATTCAGGGTAAAAGATGAGTGGCCACAGCAGAGTCATCCACCTGTGGCTGAGGTGAATTGTTGTAGTGGCAAAGGCTGTTTGCTTAACATTTGCCTTTTTTGGCTAGAAGAAAGTCCATTATGGGACTTTCTGTTCCATGGTGAAGCTGAAAATAGTGCCTCTTTCCCGGGGAAGACAAGCAGCAAATGGTGATAAAACTAAGTCCACAAAAGTTATTTTTTTGACAAAATAAAGTTCAGTAAAAGCACTTTTAAACATTATGGCAGCCCCACAATGGAAAAAATGTAACACAATTTCTCCTCAGAAAATATGTTATCAGTTAGCTTACACTACTTTTAAACTGAAAGAAAAAAATGAGTGCTCTGTTTAAAAGTACATAACAATATTCAGACAGTCCATTAAAACACAACACTCCCAGCTTTACAATAACTTTCCTGACTAGGAAAGTAGTAAAACATCAGAAAATATAAGAAATTGGAAGTTCCTAGCAAAGGAAAACACATGCCGACCATCGATCATCAAAAGCCTCAGAGGAGCATACTGTTCGGCAGCATTAAATCTCTGAAGGGCTTGGCACCCAAACTTGTCTTTCAGTTAGCTCAACTCAAGTTGATTGTCAGTTTGGGTGCCTTGAAGCTTTGGTGGCTGGATTGCTGGCTGCTATATCCTTGGCAGGATACAGCCTATCTAGCTAAGGCTACTCTATCAGTGATTAATATGAAGAACATCTGAGCAAATTGTTTAAACCAAAACCACTTGCAGCTGGTGAATGGAAGACATGAGTCCATTCTCCAAAACTTTAGAAAGACAAAGATACTCTTGATTCAGGATTTAATTGTCACCACAGGCTCAATAATTCACGTTTCAGGATTCTATAATTTCAAGCGCCATCAGGTCACTAAACAAAGATGCCTAACATTGTTATCTCACACAAAACATGAAATTACTGCATGTATGCATGAAGTCTCACAAGGTGAAAATACCAGTTTTCATTAATAGACAAAATTAATATCTTGATCAAAGTCCTTAAGGGTGAATGAACTATTCAAGTTACAAAATATCTAACAGTGTTGCAAAGCTGAATTCTGTCTATAGACAACTGAGATGCAGCTATTTAAAGCAAATGAATGGTGCCATATCTTGAAGGTAGAGAACCAGTTATTATTGGACTCTTTTACTAAAATGGATAAAACAATAACATTCTATCATGTAAAATTCACTGTACTGACAACAGCTCAAAATATAAGCTGCAAATATATATCCAGAACGGGTCTCTGCATGATTATGAAAAGACTAAGAAATACTGTGGTCCATAAGCTATGTTGTCTGTAGCAATTCAGCAGAGAAGGGTCTACTTAGAAGGAACAGGAATTGTGTTATTTTCTGAATTTTCACCAGCCATATTTAAAACAGAAGCATATTTTCTAATAATTGTCAACAATTATAGAAGCATGGTGTTAGAATGCCATTTGCATTTCAGCTATCAAGGAATGGGACTGTGTTTTGATTCTATGCAGGACAAAGTGAAACGGGTACGGATCTCAGTAACTGTTTTCTATTATAGTACTTTCTGTAAGACTTTGTAATTGTCAAATATGCATAATTTCACAGCTGAAATCAGACATTTGTGATCAGTGCTATACCCTGGTTAACAAATTCAAATAAATAATTATTAAATGTTAAGTACAAGAATTGCTCGGAAATGAGAGTTCTAAGTTAAGATAAACAAAAAGGGTATCTCATATTTTACAATATTAAATATCTGATGGACAATCCCTGCTGGGGAAGGCTGTCAGAAACAAGAGTGAGAGCATTAACTAAAAAAGCATTTATTATACTGCCTGAGCTGAATGTTCTTATTATAGCCTGCAGACAGAATAATAAATGACCCTTATAATACTTATTGCATTCCTCCTAATAATTTGGTTAAACGGTTTTAGTAAGCGAACCCTTCATCTGTGCAGTAAACATTCTATGACTTAAAACAGGTAAAATATCTTGTTCATACCATCCATTCTATCCAGACACCCAATAAAACAGGCACACTTGCTTATCTGTAAGTCCCCTCATTGGTTTGATCAACACTTTCTTACAAGCTCTCTTCCTAGGTTTTCATTGTTTCTTTTTTTAGAATAAAGATAATGGACACTAACAAAAAGCAAATAGCTATATAACATGTATGAGGAATTCTGTAATTATCTATTAACTTACACACCAAATTCAGTGAATTCCTTTAGCTACAAAGCAGGGCACATTTACATTTTACATATATGTACAGTCTGTTCAACTGCAGATTAAACAGCATAATCAGTTTAAGGAGAAACAACTGTTTGGATGAAAATCACCAGTACATATGATGAATGAATGTTAATACGTTTAATTAATAAAGTAGTTTATTAGCATTTGGATTACAGTCTTTCTGTACAATTTAAAAATCTAAATACATATCTATTCAAAATGTTAAAGAACAGATTGATTAATGAAATGCAGATCATATCCTATTTTACTGCATCTATATGGCCTTTCTGAAGTTCAAAAAATCAAAGTAGACTATCCATGAGACAAATAGTAACTATTTCTATGTAAGATTTCTGAAGTCCATAAAAACTAAAGCTGTACTATTTTGACAACCTGATTTGCAAACTGAAAACAGTTTACTATATCCAGTAGTAGAATGATTACCTTTTTTAATTAATTCTAGGATATAATAACATTTGTTTCTATACTCCATGGCTGTTTGTCTTAGTTTTTCTGGGCCCATATATTCACTTCTGCTGTCTAATCCTTCTTTCCATGGTTATGATTTGGACAGATATTTTTTCCTTCTACAGTTCTACTCCTCATACCTAAATCGACTGCTTTTTTATACATCTTATTCACTTTTCCCTTACCTCTTACTTTTCTCCTCACTCATCCATATGCTCCTACAGGAACATCTTAATTTAACCAAACTTTATACCCTTTAATTCCTATTTCCTCTTCCCAAAGGTATGCTAATAAGTTTATTTGCCTACCCCCAAACCTTTCTACATGAAAGTAATTATACGTACAGTAGAGAGTCAATTATCCAAACTAATTGGGAACTAGGGTAGTTCGGATAATCAAACTGTTCAGATAATCAAGCATACATTTATATACCGGATAAAAAACATCTAAAATCTTGTTTTTTTCTGCATGCAGAGAATACACGTTTCAACCATTCAGAGATTCCAGTGTACAATAAAGAATATTTTTCACACATGAGCAGGCTACAAGCTCAAAAAACTTGCACAAGCGAATACGTATAAGATTTACATATTCAAACTTAATGATTTTTCCTCCCCAAAAACTTTGAAAGACTTTGTTCAGATAACTCATGTTTTGGATAATCAGTATTTGGATAATCAACTCTCTACTGTAAATATATTTTTAAATACTGAAAATTAATGAGTTGGTGTCCAATTTAAGAGTAGGCTTTGTGCTTAAAGTCCACAGAGTGCTGGAACTGGTTTACCTGGGAAATGCCCCGGGTATACTAATGATAACACGTTTTATGCCTTCTCAAAGTGTGGGTGTGTAATGTTGCTGCACTGTAATACAAAATATGTATAAGATTTGTAGAAAGTTAACATCCAGGCAAAAATATTTTTTTACTTATTTGTAATGAATATTAGAACAGAGTCTAAATCAAAAGCAATCATTCACAGTCACAAGCCATCTAATGGTAATTATTTGTTTTCAGAATAAGTACTGCATGCAGTTATGCCAGCCACTAAATACTCAGACAACGCAAAAATCTATCAGCCACTAATCTGTCACTGCCTACCTGGTAGCACTTTGACCTCCACGGTAAACAGCCATGCTTCCAAGAAGTTTGGAATGACCAAAAACTTTTGTACTGTAATAACTTGATGCTAGAAAGGTAGCATAGCACTGATTATGTGCTGCAAAAGTCTAACCAGACATGCTTTGTAGCATCTCAGAAAGTAAACAGGGAAGGGAAAATAGTGCAATCTCAGTTTTAGCATTAGTGAGTCTTGGAATGTCAAATGGTTACTGTATAAAAATATAACATAATGTGCATTTAGGCATTTAGATGTTTTCATTTAGCAGTTCCTCAGGATTTCTTGTTTTGGGTCAGTATGTTTTTTACAGCCGAGCATAAAAACATCTGCTGGTGGCAATAATCTGACACTAACTGCATCCATCACTGGTGAAAGGCTCTATACTGACAATCCCACTCTCCTGCCTCAATGTCATTTCATCCTAAAAAGTGTACTGCATTTTTTCCACTGATGCGTTCAGAGCTTTCTTGGCTTATTGCATTCATAAATGGTGTAAGTGCATCATTCTTTAATATGGAATGTGCACTGTTGCACAGGATGATTCACTACCTCATGCCACATCCTCTTAAAAAAGTCAGTGACTGCTATGTGTATTGCTGTGCCGTTGCCATTAGCAGCACATTTACTACTGGTTGTTAAATGTCTGCAATAATGTAGTCACTCACTAGATACTTATAAAATGTTATTCACAGTATTACTACCTTCCATTTTTCATGTAGCTATGTCATCCATGAATGCATCATACCAGATGCACATATTTGGATGCCCACACACAACATGTTTGGTGCTGCTAAACGTGCAGCATGTACTGATAATCAATGCTTGATCATTAGTAATGGTGGGATTACCCATGAATACTATGGTTTACCCATGAGAGTAAAGCCTTAGTCAATAAATATTGCTAGGAGTGGTCATTTGCATAAAGGGTATAGTCACCTTTTTAATTAAGTTAGTTATACGGAAAAATTCAATTCACAGGGCTTCTCTGTACCAATATGCTTTAGTTGTGAAGTGAATCTGAAATAGTACCCATGTATATGTTATATTACACTGACATGTATATGTAGGGGTACGATAAAGCATGATTGTGTAGGTAACTAATCATAGTGGTAGATGTTTGACTATATCGCTGTTGCAGTACTTTTAACATCTGGGACTTTCCCCTTAAAGATCCCATCTCTCTGGCTACATTGTAAAGATCAAGATCATTTATTTTCCTGTCAGGCATTCATTCACGCTAGATATACATCAGCATACTGATATAAGACTTACATAAATCCAAGCAATTTCTAGAGTATTCTTGCCATGGTAAAGAATGAATAGGACAGTAGAATACTTTCCTAAGGAATGGTTAAAACTTTGAGATATAAAAATATTAAAAACAGGGTAAATTGTGAGAACATGGAAAGATTTAAGGTGGAGGAAGAGAAGATATTAGTGAATACCTCACCTCAAGGTAAAACTTCAAAAGGGTACCTTACATGGGGATTAAGGGAGAGTATAGATATTCCAACATTGATCTAAACATTTACTGTTATGGTAAGTAACCTACACAATTTCACTCTGTTCTTTATCAGATCACAAGCACACTATTCTTAATATCTAGGATAACGCCTAGAGCTTAATCACATTCAGAGGAGGAAGAGCATACTTCCTCTGAATTTAGTGTGCCATGTAGGCAGGACCAGCCTTTGGTCAACTGGTGCCCTAGGCAAAAGGTCTCCACAATGCGCCACCTCCACTACCTGGTGCCCCCATCCTGGTCTACCTACACATACCTCTCAACCTGGAAACATCAAAAATCTGGACAAGGCCCATAAAAAATAGGTACAAATCTGTACACTGAGTAACACCAAATTTGCATGCATAATTATGTAACCATGCCCACTCCAGTGGAATTGTGGGGTACCAACTTTTTGAAACGCAAAATGAAGCACAGACAACCAAAATATGGCACCAGAGGCCCCACAGCCATACCACTGTCCCATTACCTGTCTGTTTTACCCCATTTACCATAAACACTAATGTGTGCATACTGCTTTACTTCTATAATGATTATTTGGATTTTATTTTTACATTTTGTAGCACAATGCACAAACACTAATAGAAATCTGCTAAACAAAGCAATACTGTCTCACAATGAAAATAGACCTGTCATTTAAACTTCTCTGCCTTTGAAACTCACATTAATTGAAACAACATTGAAACTCACACCACATCCAAAGAAAATGCATGGCCATTGGTGGATAAAGATTACCTTAGACTGTTTTCAAATCATTGGCCCCTTGCACACAAAAACAAGAAACATATATGTGTTCTTTGATACACCTTCCTGACTTTACTAAATTATATTCCTTGTATGTCATACTTGCTAGACGGAGTGCATTTTAAATGTATTGTTTGAATATTTCTCCAATAGGCAATGAAACAAAATGCCTGAACCAATAATGACAAAACTGCCCAATTCAGAACATTTCCATCATAAAAGTCTACTTCCACACCCACACAATATATATCTATATCAATATAAAAAATAGAATGACAGTAGTGTAAGCCATAGGTATGTTGAACAGCTTCTTGCACTTATTTTCAGTTTCCTTTTTTTTTGGTGGGGGTGACAACCATTTTGGAAAGTTGCTATAATAAAATGTTATGTTACCATGATGCATTTCACTGCCAAGTCTTGATCTCAGGACCCTGTGCACTACATTCAGAAATACATACCACTATGCCAAATCAGCAGTTTCCTAAAAGATAGGAAGACTGAAACTTAAATGGCTAGCATTAAGTGAATTCAGTTGTCACTTGTCACCATAGTTCCCTCAACCTCTTAGCACAAAAAAACCCGGACAAAGCCAATAATGGGGGAATACAGAATTCAGTTCTCATAGTTGTCACCATATAGCTCTCAACCTCTTAGCACAAAAAACCTGGACAAAGCCAATAATGGGGGAATACAGAATTCAGTTCTCACAGTTATCACCATAGCTCTCAACCCCTTAGCACAAAAAACCTGGACAAAGCCAATAATGGGGGAATAAAGAATTCAGTTCTCACCTCTCACCATAACTCTCAACCTCTTAGCACAAAAAAACCTGTACAAAGCCAATAACAGGGGAATACAGCATCAAAATGGGGACACATTTATCTTATAAACTTAGAAAATTGCTAGAATAAAAGGTTTTGTGTTACCATTTATTTTCTGAAGAATATGAAGTGTGAAATTCAAATGCCTGTCATTAGTGAATTCAATCCCTCAGTGATTGCCACACAAATCCTGAAAACCACAGACTTTGAGGAACAGATCAAAAATGAGACATAAATTCACAAGTGGTGGTGGCTAGGGACTTTAGGCACTTTTTACCCTGTACCCAAGGTACAGGGTTTGAGCCTGAGGACCTCTAGCTACAAGGTGTATTCAATTGGGGCACCGTTGGCACTTTTATGTATTATATGCTCCTTTGCAGAGTGCTAGTCTTTTACACCATACCAGAAATACTTTTAATATGTAACCTTAACTCTCAGGAAAAAAGTTAGAGTTAAAGGGTGGGGGTTTGACCATTGCACTGATGACACAATAAACAACTTCTCAAGGCATAGTATTAACCCTCTGCATTAATATTTTACACTGTAAGAAACATGAAGCTCTAATGTCTGGCATGGTTTACAGGACTGTGAAAAATAAAAGATACATCAGGGTCATTGTGTGACTAAGTGAAAGATAAGGGGTATATCAGTAAATGTGTGGATATGTTTGTAAGAGTGAATGAGGGGATGTACCTCTGGAAACACAATGCATTGGCCACTGTGGCTGTTACCATCCGAGTTCAAGTTCTTTCTAAATCCCTGGAATGATCTTCTAGCCTAAAAGGAGGTAATACTTTTGGCAATTCCCTTCTACTAATTTTATGAAGTCTTTATGTATATGTTCATGAAGCAGTATAAAACGCGATTGTTGTTTTGTGTTGAAACTACTGAAAACTTCTAAAGTTTTTTCATCTTCATCATTCCCACCCCATGAAGTTATGCTTGCAGTTATTGCCTATTCTTTCGTTTGTGCTACATGTCTCAGAAGATGCAATAAGTGAAAGGCAAGAAACACCACTTCTGTCACTAAGTTGGATTTGATTGTGCTAACTAATCACAACTCTAGCAATATAGCCATTTTTTTACAGCATGTTATATCTTCCCTAATTGTTTCATTATCGGATGGAAAACATTTTTTTTCTGAGCGCACACACACACACACCCACACACACACACACACACACACACACATGCATACACACACACACACACACACACTTTTTTCCATTGAGAATCCCTCTGTGATTTTGTCACTGTAATTTCGCTCATTTTCACCCTGATAACTTGACCTTACCTCTGCCTGTGGCACAAGTCATTTCATGGATTTCAATTCCTTATGAATGAATTACTGTACATAAATGTAAATTTAAAGAGAACATCAAAATAATATTTTTGTAAACTGCCTTTTATTTCTGTGACTAAGCATACAAATTAACCTTCTTATTTAGTTTACATGCCCAAAGGAGAACTATGACATAGATGCAAATTAAATACTGCAACTTACTGTCCTGTAATGCTGAGTAAAATACCCATGTTAATAAACGTTTAATACAGCAGGCTTACCTCTTGGGACCTGAGCAAAATGCTAAAACTGTAATAGTAATAATATTTATAAACATCCATGTAAGCAAATTAGCGTTTTCTACAACTTGTGAAAATTGCATTGTGCCTGTCATGAGTTTTTGCATGGGCATTTATGTACAGATTCAGCTCATCGGTCTCTTAAACTGGATTCTTCTGCTGTTAGTCATAATGGCACTTTTTATTCAGCTTATTTTCTTTCAATTAGTACAGTTAGTTTATGCTGAAATGAATCATAACGTTAATGTAATGAATGTTCAAATTCTCGCAGTTCGTTTTCTCTCTCTCTCACACACACATACACCCTCACACACACATACACCCAGAAACACACACACACACATAAACACACACACACACACACACACACACACACACACACACACACACACACACACCTTACTTCAATCCTTTCTGTTCATGATCCCAAACAAGAACGAACGCTATATTTCTATGCAGGCAGACCTGTTAGAGAACTGTTTGCTCTGCTCAATTCTTTCTGTGCAGGCAGATCCCAGATGAAGTAATAAACGCTGTCCCTTGCAGATCTGATTCCCAGATGAAGTAATGAATGCTGTTGCTCGCATCCGGACTTCCCGCACACACATCCATTCAAAAAGCCAGCCGGAAATACATGATGTGAGCCCTTGAGCTCAATTCCTACTGGCTGGTATCCCAGACGGAGCTGATGTCATTGCGCACGTGATGATGTCAGTGCAAACCATGAAAAATAAATTAAAAAATTTAAAAAAGCAGCAAAAAAGTTAGAAATGAAGGGGTGCCACTCGGGAATCATGGCACTCCAATATTTGGACCCCAAAACTCAGTAAAAAACTAGTTATTTGGTAAGGTTGGGAGATATGTACCTACACCATCCAGATTATTGTAAAAGTGCCCCTGCTAGGGGCAGCTACCTAGTTGGCCTATGCCTAAGGATGGCTATGCATGATGTTAGCTCCTGTAAAGTATTCTATACTGTAGACTGAACATCCAGTTATAGCCGACCTCAGGCATAGGCCAACTAGGCGGCTGCCTAGGGCACCGCTTTAGTAGGGGCACTTTTCTTGTATTTATTTGGTGTAGGTAGACCAAGATGGGGGCACTGGGTAGTGTGGTGGAGGGCGCCATGGAGCCCTTTTGCCTAGAGCACCAGTTGACCTATGGCCGCTCCTGCATCCAGATTGTAATGTTCATTGAAAGTGTGACCTAAGGACCAAGTGGTTGCTTAAAGAATGATTTTAAGTGTCTGTCACATGCATGAAAGCCCCTGAAGTAGCTACTGCCCTCGTAAAATGTGGGTTAACTCTTCCTGTTAGCTGCATGTCATGACTCTTCCTGTTAGCTGCATGTCATGATTTGTAACGCACAAGAGCATTATACTGCAGATGAAAATAGTAATCTGAGCTGTCTCTGAACATCTAATGAATGAAAAATTCTTTCTTCTTGTTTTTAGTGTTTGAAAATAAGCAGATTAACACTTTCACACCTAGCCTGAGTGCATTTTCACAACTCCTGCCACCTACGGTTGCCATTTTTTCAAATGCACAAATTGGGACGTTTTGTACTGAAATGTGAGGATTTTCAGAACAAATCATACCCAAAAACCATTGCAAAGGACTAGACTTCATTTACTTTTTTCCTAAATAAAAATTCATTGGTATAGAATTTTAGCTACTCCTATTGTTTGATATAATAACATGGTGTTTTAGATGCAAAATAAGCATTTTATTTAACCATTAGAAGAAAAGTATGAAATAAATTTTGACCTAAAATCTCAGGACACATAATTGTTTATGTTTTTTTTGCAGGACACAACCACCCAATTAGGGACTATCCCACTTAAAGAGGGATGGGGGTAACCCTACTGCCACCTGCAGAGTTCCTGCCTGGACAGCTTTTACCTGAACTAAAATACTGAGAGTGCAGTTTTTGCAACTGACCTGTAAAGTTATCTACATAGCTCAAAACTATAAAATAGACTGCGAAGATAGGTAAAGGCTGCCAGCCTAGCTAGATAGAATTTTGTAGATAATTATGTCATTTGTAAATATTAATGTAAGCCACGGGCTTGTTCTCTTAAATGTGAAAAGACTGCATTGGATATTGAACTGCAAAATGTAACAACAGTCCACTCTGCTGTAAGAAAGCTAAGTCAAGCATTTTATGACTGCCTTTGATGTCAAAATTTGGAGCCGATATGTCTAGAGGGAGGCATCCTGCCTATTGTTTTAAGACCAGAGTTAATGGCTATAATTTGCATGTATAAATGTCCTTTATTGCTTTGGTTTCCGACCAGGTGTAAAGAATGTAAATGTAGTTTTTGTTAGCCTGGGAACACCAGAGAAGTTTGAAGAATGATGTTATGTGAAGCAGCTCTGTGTTATCAATTTAAAGAGAGAGCATCGGAGAGCTCAGAGCATTTTGTCTTGAGAACATCCAACATCACCAGCACTGTCTTGCTCTAGATGTAAGTTATTTAGAACTGTGTTTTCTCTTAGGTATTATTTTAAATATTTCTCTGTGATCTCGGAACCCTTGACTAGCACTGTGTATTAAGAAGCATTGTCTTGTGTTTTTATTATTATTATTAAATATTTTTAAACCTTTCAACTGTGGCTGTTTTGTGTAGAGATAATTTAAGCTCTAAGAGTACATTGCATGTATATATTGATACTGTACCAAGTGACTCTAATAAGCCTTGACTGGTCAGACACACTTACCATTTGGATTATAATATTGCACAGTAAAAACTGGACACCCTTTCAGAAGGGCCTTTGAGTAGCTGATATTAGTGGGTGGTGGCAGCTGGTACTACCGTATAGTCTGGGTAAAAGGGGCACAGCTGGAGAACCTGTGCCAGCCTTCCCCAGGAGTGTCTGTGTGGTTGTAAAAAACTCTTATCTAAAAGTGTGTGTGTGTGTGTCAGCTACTTGGGCAGGGACACGGAGCACTGGTTGGACAGAGAGAGTGCTGGAGATTTTAGCTTGCCCACTAGGCTGACATCTGGACCATATAGCTGGGCCAGTGGGGAGTCAGATTGGGGACCTGGAGAGAAAGGGAGAAACCAGCCCCAGACTGACATTGATCTCTGTGTGCTCTTAAGGGAAATTGTACCTTACTGTGTGTGTATTTATTATCCTTTCCCTATATGAGACACCCCTCACTGGTGTTAGTGGTGAGGATTGAGGCTCCTTGATTGCTGGGCCAGAGCATAGGCATCATAGTGACAAAATCAGGTAAAATACAAAAGTTATTCTGCACACACTCCCCTTCACAATGGTGATATCTACATGTCAACAAGATATAACTGTAATTTTATATTTAACAAGAAATTCAGTAATATGTCATTTTGCTTCTTATAATCATACAAACAAATATTATCTGCGTAACTATAACAGGCAGACCTCAACTATCAGGGTGACTTTTTTCATGCAGATGTGATCTTCATTTAGCTGCAAAGCAGTTTTGTATATGTCACTCAACTGTTGAGATATTTGCATAATTATGAATGGTATGCATATTTATATATTTAATGGGCAAATAAATGCAGATATCTGCAAAACAGTATTAGTTAGGCACCAAATAGTGCAAGGTGTTTTCAGCATTGTGTATACTTTCATTTGATACATATAGACAACTTATGTATTAAGTTACTAACATAACTATTAATATACTGTATATATTCATAACATTTCATAAATATGAACCTATAAAACATTGAAATAATGCAAATGAAACAATTTACTGTATACGTCTCAACCTCTTTAAGGGGAGTGTTGACATAACGGTTAAGGTTTTTACCTCATATATATAAGAAACAGGGTTTGATTCAGACTTCTGCTTATTGACTAGGCTTGTAATGTCTGCATACTGATAGCTTAAAATTAACCTACAGACCTATTTCTGGAAAATAACTCACATTTTCTCTGGCACCAAGTACCCCATTTGTCTAATGAGACATTTCTGATCTCTGTGGTGATGATGCATGCAAAAATGCTGTTTCACAATGTGTCCAAGGGGACAGCGTCTGAGATACTTACAGAATTATTATGTTAATGCATATATACCCACTTTCTTTCTGAATGAGTATAAATATCTGCAGACTGGTAGAATACAGGCAAGCAGGTATCAGTCTTAACTTTTGCAGCATTTTGTAAGATTTAATTTGATACCATAGTGTCATATTTACATATTTATACACACACACACACACACATATATATATATATATATATAAAATTATTTACAGGGATCCTCTTCAGATGATCGACTATTTGGAAAGTGGAACTTCATATGACTAAGACCATATGTTCGACTTTCCAAAAAGTCAAAGCATTTGTATGGAGATTGCGGTACAATGGGGATAAGAGAATTTACCCTTTTCCCCATTGTATTGTGGTGTCGGGGGTAGTATATATAACTTTCAGTGGGTGTGTACTGGTGCTGTTTTGCTTTTCAGAAAGTTGAACATATGGTCAAGACCATATGACCTTTGACTTTCCAAACAGCTGATGTTGTCATATATACACACACACACACACACACACACATATATATATATATATATATATATATATATATATATATATATATATATACATATATATATATACATACATACATATATATAGGATAAAAGAACACGTGGGAGCCATCAGGATGTGAGACCCTTACAATGCACTAGCCAGGCATAGTAGGACCTACTCCCAGTTCTCCGAATTCCAAGGTATTACTCATCCCCGTTAGAACACTGGCAACTTACTGTTAGTTACAAAGTTAAAATGATGGCAGGTACAATTGAGAGCAGACACTCCCCCAGGACTAAATGAAAACCTGAGCATTTCCAGTGTCCTTAAATGGATTAGGTAACTCTTTAACCACCCCCTGCTTGCCACACCAGTTAAACAATAAGCCTAGGTTTACAGATTAGGGAACTCCTTAAACCATCCCAGCTGACCACACCAGTTAAATGATAAGCCTAGGTTTGACTGAAAACTTTACAGTGAATGAAAGTGCTCCAAATGTGATTTAAATGAATAAATGTCTGACCAAAACACAGAGAATCACCTAGCGTCTATATTCCTTCCAAAATACCAAAAGTTTCTTAAGTTTTTCAATAGTTGTTTGTACTTTTGTGCTAGTGGTGTTATGATATCTATATATATCTATATATATATATATATATGTATACACACACACACTTTATTTCACTTTATATTCTAATATTTATGTGTTATATTTATGTTTTGGACTTCACATCCTTTAGAATATAAAGTCAAATAGAGCATATCTATACTCTATTTCCTCTCTTTGACTTCATATTCTAAAGGATATGAAGTCTGAAACATATATATATTACTATGGCACATATTAACAATGTGGCATAAAAATAAATCAAATTTTTTCACTTACTGACTAACTTATACGGCTCAATAGACATTTGTGAATTGTACACTAAGATTTCCTGTGAATTACTGTTCCACCATGTTACTGTGTGGTCACTGTCACAGTTACTTACAAAAAATATACAAATATGCATAAATACCATATTTATTCTAAACAAGTATAACTATCTGCAAGAAGTGGTAGTCAGACACCAGATAGCAGTGAGAAGTTCCCCAGCATTGTATAAGCTTTCATCTGATACTATGAATTATCACATAAACTCCTTCTGAGTCAATTTATCAACATAAAATATTAACAAATTAAGTATTCATAACTGGGGGAAAAAAAATCACACTTTCTCACTTAATGATCATCCCACTTGGGTCAGAAGACATTCCTGGCTAATGTGCTGACTTACCTATGAAATGTTGTTCCACAATGCTATTATGTGGGCACAACTTGAAATGTTAACATAAAATAATCAAATATGCATAAAATGTTATACTGAATGCTAAACAAGTATAAATGTTTGAAAAGTAGTGGCAGTCAGACACAAGGTTCCCAGAATTTTGTACATTTTTGTTTGCTACCATGACATGCCACAAAACTTCCCTGCAGGCTAAACTAGTTACACATGTATTACTATTCCACATTTTTGTCTTCTGATCAAATGAAGAAATAGAAATAGTAATTACACAACATCTGCACTAATATACATTGCTGATAGATACATACATTGCAACCCACTACAACCTTCCCCCACACAGATATGTTCATATAAGTGCAATGTCAAATGCTGTATTAGTGCAACCCTCTACAACCTTCCCCCACACAGATATGTGCATCTAAGTACAATAACAAATGCTGCATTAGTGCAGCCTATAGATATGTCCATCTAAGTGCAATGTCAAATGCTACATTAGTGCAACCCACTACAACCCTCCATGGATGTGTCCATTTAAGTGCAATGTCAAATGCTGCATTAATGCAACCCTGTACAACCCCGTCCCCCTACACACACAGATGTACCCACCAACTACAATGTCAAATGCGGCTTTCTGCTCTTATTTTAAAAGTTTGCATTTTGGCTTCCTCATCATAAAAAAATTGTAAAGCACAACATTACAGCTGTAGTAAAATATGTTTCCCCTCAATAGAAAACACATGCACACACACACACACACGCACACACGCACACACACACACACACACATACACACACACACACACACAGTTTGTGGAACACAGACACACACACAACACACACATACCAGTTTGTGGAAACATATCAGAGTTTTCCAGGAACAGTCTTCATAGCTACAGTGAAAAATTACATGCAGATGAACTAGCATCAGCCATTACAGTCTTACCTTAAGAATCAGGGACAAAATTTAAAAAGTAATAAAGACAACAGCAAAACAGAGATGGATTTTAAATATTGCTCTTACACTTAACACTTCTAACATAATAGGTTTTACATCATGTCACTTTCTCTGAAGGAAATGAAATTTGAAACCCAAATCCAGGCCATTATTTATGATCAGTTTCCAGAAGACCAACTTTCCACAAAGACACATTTTAAATATTGGTGTTATACTTAAAAAGGCTAGGTTTTGCATTACTTCACATTTTCTAAAGGATATGAAGTCTGAAACTGAAATTCCTGACATTATTTGGAGTCTACAATCCTCAATAACTGTCAGAGAATCACCTTTGTTTTACTTACAAAATGCGAGAAATACAGGTTTTGCATTACTTTGCATTTTCTTTTCTTTCTCAATTTTTTTTTTTATTTTTCAAATACATTTGAATGAATTCCATAGTATTTATATATAACATCTTAAATAACTATGTACACTATTTACATTAGCCTGACACTATAACAGATCTTAATGTATACATTTACTTTATAAGTATGTCCACTCCATTATCAGAGTGTCTGATTGATTATTGTATAGTGTCAATCAATGATAAGACTTTTCCCCAAGGGTTGTTGATAAATGGCTTTGGATAAATTCTTAGTTCTTTAATTTTAATGTCCAATAATGCTCTGGTCTTCAGTAGGTTGTAGAAGTCTTCCAAAGTTGGTATTGTGTTTGTATTCCATTTTCTTGTTATACACTTCCTTGAAATTGCAAGTTTAGTCCATACTAGATAAATGCTTGACCTATTCAAATGAGGACCTTCATTCACATTTAACAATACAAGAGCTTTAGTTAAATAAAATGATTCATTAAATAAAGCTTGTAGAAAGTTATTAATATCATTCCAAAATGGCTTAACTTTAACACAATCAAAGAAAATGTGGTTCCAATCTGCATTGTGTACTTGCTCACATCTCCAACATATTCCTTTTATGGAAGAACTAATTTTACGGATTCTATCTGGGGTTAAGAATGCTCTGTGCAAGCATTTCCAATTAAAAACTTTCCAGTATTGTATAAAGGATTTATATTTTATTGATAATAAGATATTTGTTTTAATATCTTCAGTTAAATGTATTGAGTGTCCTTTTGTTATATATTTCCAATATGAGGTTTTGGGTGTTGTTTTATAGTTTATCAATATTTTGTAAAATTTTGAAATACTGTTTCCCATGTCAAATTCATTATATATGATTTCATATATGTGTTTAGTAAATTTAAGTATTTTTTAAATAAAGAATTGTTAATTATTCTACTTAAATCTTGGGAATATGACAGAATACTCTGTAAAGTTAGCCAGTCCTGTTGTGGAATTTTGTATGTTGTTTTGATTACTTGCATATCTAAAACTTTTAGTTCTTTGATACATTGGAGCCAACAACCAAATAATTTCTGTTCCCAGGAATTAATCATTTCTCTATATATTTTATGTGGAAAGTTCTTTGTGACTATAAATGGTGTTAAAAGATCAAACCAGATATTTGAATCTATATTTGCATTAATAATTTTCCTAAATGAGTCAATGTAATAATTAATCATACGAGTTTTAGTGGGTTTAGTTATGTTATATTGCATACTAATACATATGTGCCATGGCAAATTGTTTTTATCTATTTGAAATTTTTTTTGTAAATCAAATTAATTTATTGATATTACAGTTAGTAATTCTTTCCAATTTGCAGAGTAATTTGGACTTATCCAGTTTGAGACTGTTTTAGATATTGATGCTTTTATATATGTTTCTATATCAAGAAAGTTTAATCCTCCCTGTTTCCATGGTCTAATATGATATATTAAAGCTATTCTGTTTCTTTTGGGAAACCATAAAAAATTTATTAGGCATGAATTTATTTCTTTAAGTATATTCTTTTCTAGTAACAGTTGTATTGTCAAGGCTATATATAGGATCATGGGCAGTAAAACCATTTTTATTAACTGTAGTCTATCTTCAGATGTTAATATTATTTTGTTCCATTTTTCCATAGAGATTTTAATTGTATTGATGATGTTATAGTTTTTTGAGACTAATTCATTATTATCCTTGCATAACTCAATTCCTAGATATTTTAAGGTAGATTCTTGTTTCCCTATGATGTGATCCCCCTTAGTCTCCAGTTCTTTTTTTTTATTTAAAAATAAAAATTTTGATTTTGATTTATTGAAATGGAGTCCTGAAGTCACATGAAATTTGTCAATGAATATATCTAATTCTTCTAATGTCTCTTTTGTATTAGATAATGTTAGTAATATGTCATCTGCAAATAGCATTACTTTAGAATTACATTGTTCATAAACATCTAGTCCTTTGATTTTTATGTTGTTACAAACTGAATCTGCCAATATTTCAATAGCCAGAGCAAATAGAATTGGTGACATGGGACATCCTTGTTTAGTGCCTTTTGTTATATGTATAGATTTAGAGGTAAAAGGACCTAACTTGACATACGCTAAATTATTTGTATACATATTCTTTAGGCGATGAACAAAGGATGCAGGAAATTCAAATAACATTAGGATTTTGAATAAATAGTCCCAATTTAGGGAATCAAAGGCTTTCTCTATATTTAAGTCAATTATGAGTGTTTCTTTTTTTCTTTATTAACATAATCTATAAGAGAAATTATCCTTTTAATATTGTCATGTGTGTGTCTATGATATATAAATCCAGTGTGATCATTATTTATTGTTTTGTATTGTGGTATTTTCATTATGTTAGTTAATATTGTTATAAATATCTTATAGTCATTATTTAATAATGATATAGGTCTATATGAGGTACAGAGGTTTGGGGATTTGCTTTCCTTTAGTATTGATGTGATTAAGGAATATCTCCAAATGGTGGTATTAAAGCTTGTGACTGAATTTCTAATAGAGTTTTATGGAAGAGGGATAGTACCTTTGAAGGAAAACATTTATATATTTCCATAATTATGCCATCTACATCTGGAGCTTTATTATTTTTACTCTCTTTTACTGTATCTGTAATTTTTTGTAGTATATGGGTGCTTGCAGATCTAGTTTTAATGTTTCTGTTATTTTTTTTATATTAGAACATTTTTCATCTAGATTTGATATGTATATTTTCTTTTTGGAAATGTTCCATATAGTGATTTCTATAGATATCAAGAATGTCACCTATATATTTCTTTTCATGGAGGATACTTTTAATGTTATTAGCTTTTGATTGCATTTTGATTCTTGTGGATAAATTATGTAGATATTTGGCAGAAGGGGCCAAGGTATTACTTTTTAGTTTTTCTAAAGCTAAATTAGTTTTATGTGTTAATATTTCATTGTATTTATTGTTTAACACTTCTACTTTCTTTTTCATCTCCGAATGATTTAGATTTTTTTCAGCTTTTACTGACATAAATTTGGATTGTAGATCTAATAATTCAGAATCCCATTCTCTAAATTTTTTTATACCAAGTTAGTGTTTTATCATATATGTAAGGTTTTAATGAGTCCCATATCATTATTTTATTTATCTCTGTGGTGTAATTAATATCTACGAAGTATTGTAATTCAGATAATAACCAGGGTTTGAACTCTTTAATTTTAGTTATATATGATGGAATTCTGGAGTTAAAGATTAATGGTTTGTACCCATTTTGAAGTTTTAGTATCAATGAATTGTGGTTTGAAAAGGAGCAGGGAGTGATTGAGAAATTAATGATTTTAGAATGTAAGTCATGGACAGCAAATATTTTATCTATTCTAGTTTAGGTACCAAATCTGTGATCTTGATGGGAAAACAACAAAGACTTATCTTCTTTAAATCTGAAAGTATCTGCAAGATGAAATGATTCTACTCACTTGTTTAAAGCTTTTGATACAGCAGATGTACGCAGTGGTCTTTTATTTGTAGTTTCAGAAATAACAAATATAGATTAAAATCTCCTCCTAATATTAAGTTGCATTTATAATTATTGGAATTGAAATCTAAGTGTTTTTTAACACTTCCTGTTCCAATGCCTGAGAATCAGTATAGATTGGCTACAGTCCATATTCTGTTGTTATATTTAACTATTACTAATGCCACACAGCCTTCTTTATACTTATAAATGATTTCTGGGGTAATCACATTTTACATAAAATTGTTACCCCTTTTGTCTTTATCTTATAAGTGGATTGCGCCTATATCATATATTCCTTAGGATTCCATTTGTAATTGTCATATTTTTTTAAATGAGTTTCTTGAAGGAAAACAATTTGTGCTTTGTTCAATTTTAAATATTTAAGTAGATTTGATCTCTTGCTAGGATTGTTTAAGCCATTGGTATTTAAAGATAATAAAGTTAAATCCATCTTAGGTTATTTAGACTATGTATTTTTTGTTTTATTGTGACTATTAATCATTTTCCTCTGATATCTATAAAGTATATGTTTGAGCTTTTAAAGGAAATTATCAGTTTTATACTTTGAGTGTTTACCAATAAAGTAATGTTTTGGTCAGGAATACTAAAAATGTTTTTTGTGAAATAAATTTAAATTAATAAATGTTAACAAAACTAAGATCCACACTAGCCATGGAATGAAAATCATTCCTAATCTGATAGATAAACCTAGTCCATCACATTATCACTCATACCTTGACAATTCAGAACATCTGAGCTCCATAAATTGAATTATCATATGGAGAATATTTGTAATAGGAATAAGCAATATTTATGTTATTTTGAACAGATATAGTACTATTGTAGATTACACGGAATTCTAATACAATATAAATGTCTACTTATTGTATAAGCAATTAATATTTACATGAAAGATAGATGACAAGCAATTCAATCATAGTAAAGCGGGATGTATCATATTTCAGTAGAAGATTATAGCACACAGTTATTTAACATAGTCACCCTTATTGATGAAGTCTTTCAAAATGTATTACCTAATATAAATAGACGGTAATAATATTTATACCTAATGTTTATAATACAATGTATTTTGCTGGATATATCAGAAGTTATACTTCATTGTTTGCCAGCATTTAAGTAATCACTTTGTTTGTTGCTAACTTACTTAAAGAATGAAGTTTGTTTTATGTGAACATTGATGAAATTTAGTGCATTTTAATTATCAGTGCATCCCTCTTCCTCCCATTTCCTACACATAAGGATTTTCATATCTGTCATTTCTTATTATAAAATGAATGAAATTATAGGTTAAAAACAACAAATTCACTTATTGTGATTCTTTCCATATTCATAAACTGCCATTTTATGGCATATGCTGAAAGTTTTTAGATTTAAATGTCAACATTCTATTTGTATAATCAGCAAAGGTTGAACTGAGTGATTATTGTCAATGTAATACTATTTGTTCAGAATGTGATTGTTACATTCTGTGACATTCCTAGTTCAGGCTTCTATTGTTTCCTTTGAACAACTTTGTTATGTCATGTATAAAACATTAGTTACCTTGTTAACAGCTTAAGTATTACGTATGGTTAAGATGGGTTACAAAAACCACAACTGAAGTTAAAGCAATTATATGACTTGCTATGCACATTTACTTATATTAGAAAATCATCATGCTTCTCCTTGATGTTCAATATACTGTATATCAGTTATGATAAGTTAAAACAGTAGTGTTACTATACACAAGCCCATGTTATTAAACTGTCTATTGTCAATGTAATACTATTTGTTCAGGATATGATTGTTACATTCTGTGACATTTCAAGTTCAGGCTTCTATTGTTTCTCTTGAACAACTTTGTCAGTCTGAAGTCATGTTTAAACATTAGTTACCTTGGTAACCGCTTAAGTATTATATATGGTCAAGATGGGCTACAAAAACTACAATTCAGAATTACATGACTTGTTATGCATATTTACTTATATAAGAAAATCATCATGCTTGCCCTTGATGTTCAATGTAGTATATGTCATTTATGACAAGTTAAGACAGTAGTGTTATTATACACAAGCCCATGTTATTAAATCCTGTCTTTAATATCTAAATTCAGCAGACTGCTTCATCTTATATGACAATTATATATTTTATGTTTAGATTTACTAAAATCATACAGTATATAACTATTGTGTGTTTTTTTTTTGTTGCTTAGTTATTTGAGAGACCGCAAGCTGTAATGCTTATTCTTATTATTAGCTCCTTCCAAGCATGTTTATACAGTCTATAGACTTTAAATTATCAGACCCTTATAGTTTCTTATTTGTTATACGTATATTTCCATCCTTAAATACACACATATCAGTACTTCAAGCACGGGCAACAATACCCATCCAGTTTTCCCAGAATACCATTCACTAGTTCATGTGGTGTGTTTCCAGGCTGTTCTTAAAATATCCAAACCAATATTTGTCCTGTTCCATTTTACAAGCCCGTTCCATGCAGTGGCCACTCTGCCAGTGAACAATTTAACACACCTTCCATTCCCACAGATATTTCCATGAAGGAAATCTGATGACTCTCTAGCACTTCCCAGCAACCCAAACACCCCTAGAATCAGCTATCCCCATATGCCCAACATGTCCGAGCAAGCTCACCTCCCAGACCACTGCAAAGGGTACTGCACAAGACCAAGTGCTCTTAGTCTTTCACAATAACTCAGACTTCCACTCTTATGTAAGTCTTTAATGTGTTTCGACCAAAATACATTTTAAATATAAAATTGTGCTTATTATTTTTTTTTTAACAAGAATCAACTTAATGAGCTAAATGAAGTGTTGGGAGACCATCAATATGTGTACATGTGGTTTAAAACAGCCCTTTTATTTTTTATATATATATATATATATATATATATAGATATATATATATATATATATATAGATATATATATATATATATCTATATATATATATATATATATATATATATATATATATATATATATCTAGGACTATTGAACGAAAGTTCAATAGTCTGAATCCACAATCACCGAACGCACTTTAATGAAAGCGCTTTCCCCAAAAAAGTGCTTTCATTAAAGTGTGTTTAAAAAAAAAAAATAAAACATTACTTTTATGTTTTTGCAGGATGGCAACCGCCCTGCACCCCCCCACACCCCCTCATTTAAATATTTTCACTCCGAGGTCACACTACAGTGGGGAAAAGGGAATTTTCCCTTATCCCCACTGTAGTGCGATATCTGCAACAGGCATACTTATGCAAAACTGCCTTTCAGTGAAAAGCACTTTTGCGCAAGTATGCCCGGCTGAATCTGTTTCGGTTATGTTGCCGTTCAGTGATTTGTACGGATCCCATATATATGTATATATTTTTTTTTTTAAACCAAAAACATTGCCAAGAATCATCTCTGAGGCTCCTCAGAGCCATTAAGCATTATTGTCACTCTGTCTCCGTTACCATAGCAACCTGGGAGCGTCTGTTTCTGTTAGTGTGTCTGTGTACTGCATACCAGAGGCTCACAATGCACCTGAAGCAAAGCTTCACTTCACTGCAACTTCAAGCCTAAATTCCCTCCCTTTCAGTAAGGCAGCAGCCTGGAAAAGAATGGAGAGCAAACAGATCAAAAAAAAAAAACCTCCCAACAAGCTGCCACAACAAGCGATAATACATTCTTCAAGCCTTCCCACCTCTCACTCAGCAGATGTATAAACAAACTATTCTCTGCCAAAATATCCTAAATCACAGTTTTATCCACCCCCTTCCCCTGGATCCAGGTGAAAACACCAAATGTCTCGTCCTAATACGCAAGCATCAGTAAACCTCGATCACAAGCCACAACCCACAGCTTCTCAGAGATGAAAACAGCAACATACAACAGTTGCCAGACACAACTGCATCCACACACACCATCTCAGGCTTACTCAAACAGCACTCGAAGCTATGACACCTGTCATAATTGATGTTAACTATGCCAGACACAGCTACATCCCTGCACACCATATCAGGATTGATCAAACAGTACTCATAGCTGTGATACCTGCCATAACTGATATTAACTATATTTAGACAAGATAATGATGATATTTGTACTAAGATCTTGCTACTATTATTTAACCAGGATATACATGACATTTCTAAAACATACTTTAACTGAAGAAGGCATTAGTCTCCATGACAGCATTTTTTTTCAAAACACTCTACTGTTACTGCTATTATATATGATGTTAATTTGTTACGTTTGAGTCTGAA
This sequence comes from Protopterus annectens, assembly GCF_019279795.1. NCBI lineage: Eukaryota > Metazoa > Chordata > Ceratodontiformes > Protopteridae > Protopterus > Protopterus annectens. The sequence continues at coordinate 680,017,096 of NC_056734.1, read as the reverse complement.
CTCTGATGAATGGTACCTTGCTAAATTAGTGAATTAATTACTTAAATTATTATAAGTAAAACAATGAGAAATGAACAAGATAAGTGTTCATTGAGTTCAAGTAGGGGAACAGAAAAATACAGTTGTGTACACTTACCATAAATGTTGATGTTCGAGTGCATTCACCGTTGCAGTCATTACACTTGGGTTATCCTGCTGGCAGGCTACCCTCAGTCGGCCTGAATTCCAAAGTCTAGGTCCGGCGTCAGTTGCTGTTGCCTCTTCCCTGACGTCAGTGTGCCAGGGGTATAAAAGATGCAGCCAACGACATTTTCTTCAGTTTTTCTTGCCCCAGATGTCAGGTGCCCCCAAAAGGGTAGATTAGAAATATGCCAATAAAACATGCATGCACCAGACTATATAATACCTTCATCTACAAGCAAGTACACCACATAGGTTGTATATATTAGAGAAGCGCAGATAAGTTGCATCAAAGAAATGGGGGATGGTGGGTGGGTAACCTGGACTGCAACAGTGAATACACTCAAACATCTACATTTATGATAAGTGTACACAACTGTACTATGTTCTTCGTGTTTCACTATTGCAGTCATTACACTTGGGTTGAATCCCAAAGCTATGGTTGGGAGGCTGGAGCTAAATAGCATTAGGAGTGGCTATGAGGCCCTGCAGAACTGCAGTGGCAAAGCCTGCCCTGGATTTAGAGTAGAGTGGTAAATGATAGTGCTTTGTAAAGGTGTGCACTGAACTCCAGGTAGCAGCCTCTAAAATGTCTTTATTTGGTACTCCCCTGAGGAAGGCTGCTGAAGTGGCTGCTGCTCTGGTTGAATATGGCCTAATGCCCTTAGGCACTGGCTTGCCATTTTGTGAATAGCAGAAACGAATGCAGTGGCCTATCCACTTTGAAATAGTCTGCTTTGAGATAGCCTTTCCTTGTGATCCTGCAGCATATGCCACTAGTAGTTGCTCTGTCTTTCTGAAACCTTTGGTTCTGTTCAAGTAGAAGTGTAGCTGTATGTGTATGTCCAAAGAATGCAGAATTCTCTCCTTATTCTGTGGGTTTGGATAAAAAGTAGGCAGATGAATAGTTTGGTTAAGGGCCACACTGGACACTACCTTAGGCATAAATGTCTGGTTTGTCCTCAGAGAGACCCTGTCTGGATAAAAAATGATAAAAGGTTCCACAGCCATGAGTCCCTGTAGCTCTGAGACTCATCTTGCAGAGGTTATTTCTGGGAGCAGAGCTGTTTTCCAAGATAAAAACTTTATATCAGCTGTAGCGGCTAGCTCAAAAGGAGGCAGGGTGAGTTTTTCCAAAACATAATTGAGGTCCCATGCAGGTATTGGTGATCTCCTTGGAGGCCTTACGTTTTTGGCTCCTCTGAGGTACTGCCTTAACAAGGGATGAGAAAAGATTGGTGTCTCTGTATTGTAATGAGCTGAAATGGCAGATGCATGAATTTTAATTGATGAAAAGGATAGGCCTTTGTCCAGCATCTCAGTTAAGTATTGCAAAATCTGAGGAATATTTGGTACAGCTGTGTCAATTCCTTGTGCCTGGTTCCAAGCACAGAATCTCTTCCATTATCCAGCGTAAGATTTTCTGATACTAGGCCTTCTGGCCTCCAAAATGACATCCATTACAGCTTTAGTGAGAGGCACATTTTGTATCACTACATTATCCACCATGCTGCCAGATTTAAGGTCTTTAGTTGGCTGTGCAGGATCTGATTGTTTTGTTGGGATAGTAGATGAGGTATTAGAGGCAAGGTCCAAGCCGGGCATTGAGACAAGTTCCTTAGGATTGGATACCAGTGCTGGCGGGCCAGTCTGGGGCAATCAGTATCATCTCTGGCTTCTCTTGTCTGACCTTTAGGAGTACCTTGGGGAGGAGAGGCAGTGGAGGAAAGGCATATACTGCTAAGCTTTTCCAGCTGAAAGCTAGGGTGCCCACTTTCCATGCTTGTCTGTGATAAGTCCTTGTGCAGAATCTTTTTAGTTGGTAGTTGTGAGGAGAGGCAAATAGATCTATATCCAGGCATCCCCATTTCCTTGTTATCATGCTGAAGACTTGTGGATCCAATTTCCACTCGTGGGGATCCATGAGGTTTCTGCTTAGTTCGTCTGCCAGAGTATTTGTCTTTCCTGGCAGGATTTGTGCCTGCAGATGTACTTGGTAAGTCAGTGCTGTGTCCCACAAAGCCATGGCTAGTCTGCAAAGGGGGTAAGAATGAGTGCCTCTCTGCTTGTTTATATACCACAGGGCCGTGGTGTTGTCTGTCTTTATCAGTAGTTGTCCCGGATGAAGTAGGTCCTTGAAGGCTGTCAGGGCATTCTGAACAGCTAGCATCTCTTTTTGATTGATATGTAGATGCATTTGGTTTGCGGACCATGTGCCTTGAATACATCTTCCTGCCATGTGGGCCCCCCAGGCATAATCTGATGCATCTGTTGTTAATGTCTGCCTGGCTGGGGGTAAAGTGAATGGCTGTCCCTTGCTCTGGTGACAAGCCTTCGCCCACCAACAAAACTCCTGTTGCAGGCAGGGAATGGGAGTAATTATTGTTTCCAGGCTGTGGCAATGTTGAGTCGAAACTCTTTTTAGGTACCATTGAAGTTATGCAGTCTCGCATATGGAATTAGTAGAATGCAGGATGCCATGAAGTCCAAAACCTGCAGAATTTTTCTTGCAGATAACTGGACCTTTGTTGCCAACAGGTTGAAATAGGTAGTCAGTTGCCTTTGTTTGTCTGGCATGAGATAAGTCATCTGGGCAATTGTATTTAAGCTTGCACCCAGGAATATTATCTCTTGAGAAGGTACTAGTTTCGATTTATTTTTGTTGACTGTGTACCCTAGGCCTGTTAGAAATCTCTTTACAAATGCCAGATGCTGTAGTAGAATGTCCTTGTTCTCTGCTTGAATGAGGCAGTCTTCCAAGTAAGGATATATTTGTATTCCTCTTTGTCTGCAGAATGCAATTACTGGTGTCAGGCACTTTGTGAAGACCCTGGGCACAGTAGATAAGCCAAAGGGCAGTGCATAGAATTGGCAGTGCATTGAGCCAGCTTTGAATCTGAGGTATCTTCTGCATGTTTGTCTGATTGGGACATGCAGGTATGCCTCTTTTAGGTCTAAAGTCGCAAGCCAAGCCTTCTTGCCCAGCATGGGCAGAAGTTGCTGTAGAGTCAACATTTTGAATTTTGGTATATCCAGAAAAGTGTTTAGAATAGACAGGTCCAGTATTGGTCTCCAGGTCTTGTCCTTTCTTGGTACCAAGAACAGTCTTGAATAAAATCCTTGTCCCTGCTCTTGCTCTGGTACTTGTTGAATGGCCCTCATGTCCATGAGGGATGAGACTTGCTTTTGTGCCTCTGCCCATTGATGTTTTGGCAGGTCTGGCCAACCGTTTGTCCTTGGCAGGGTATGGAAGTGAAACTTGTAGCCTTGTGACGCTATGTCTAGGACCCATTTGTCCTGGGTTATTATGTGCCAGTTTTGAGAAAAAAGTGCTAGCTTTCCCCCTAAAGGTGCTGCCAGAAGATATGTGCTTGGTGCAGGCAGGGGGAAGTCATTGGGACTGTTTCCTGTATGGCTGTGATTTGTCTTCTCCACATTTGGAGGTAGAAGCACCCCATTGTTTAGACCTGTACGAACCTTGGGGCTGGGATCTGCCTCTTGGGCATCTGTATCTGCCCCTATGTGGTCTGTCTGACACTGGAAAGGACCAATTCTTTGTAGGGCAGTGTCTGCTAAATCTTGGAGGCTGAACCTGTAAGAAACCCTTAACCGTTTGCATAGATTTAGCTTTGTCCTCCATTTTCTTTAACACCTCTTCTGCTTTAACATGAAACAAAGTATCATGCTGTAATGGGGCATCTAATAATTTTGCTTTGACATGATCAGGCAGACTTTGTTCCTTTAACCAAGCATGCCTCCTGTTGATAGAACCCGTAACAGCGGCTCTGCAGGAGGCCTCAAAAGAATCAAAACCACATTGCAAAGTATGCTTTCCAACTTGTTCAGCTGCTTGCAATAAATCCTGCATTTCTTTGTTTTCTGCACATTCAGAATTTATCAACATTTTCTGTTTAAGCAGTGACATAATATATTGCTGATATTTGAGCATATGAAACTGACAATTTAAAGCCGTTACAGCCAAGGTAGTGGAAGTATAAATCTTTTTTCCCCATCTGTCCAATGCCCTAGAATTCCTGTCAGAGGGCGTAGGGTTTTTTGCAGCGGAAGCCTTGACCCCTTTGGGACCCTGAGAAATAGTTTCTGTGTCAGCAGCAGGGTTTTTGAAAAGGAATTTATGAGAGTCAGGAACCCTGTAGTATCTGTCCGGCTTAACAGGAGCTGGAGGTAAGGAGTCAGGGGTCAGACCGGACTCTGAAAATACATCATCAACAATGTCAAACACAGGTGGAATAGCTAGGGGCCTGTGTTGTGGTAGTAAAAGGAAGTCTCTGAGCCTTTTCTTAGATTCTAAAAAATCTTGGCTCTCCCAGTGGAAATTCTCTCTCATGATATGCAAGGTTTCCCCAAAAGAGTAATCCTCAGGAGGAGAGGCTGAAGGGAAAGATTTTTCAGCATCTGAATCCTCATAGTGAGGAAGAGAGTATTCCTGATCAGAAGAGGAATCAGATGAAATGGAAACCTGATCTGAAGATTCATATTCTGTCTCTTGCCTAGGCCTTTTATCAGGTTGGGGATGGGAACCCCTGATCAAAGTAATTAAATCTTCGGCCATTTTGAGCATCTGTTTTTTGGGCATGGAGGCCTGTCCATGAGACTGTTGTACTTGTTTTTTGTCTTTAATGGTGCTTTAGTCTTTGCCTTTGAGGCTGAAGTCATTTTAATGTTTAATTGTGTTGGTCTGAAAACACCCTCAAATGCTGATGTCTGCTCAGTGGCTCCGGACCCATCTGAGGGAACAGATTTCGAAGGTTCAATATCTTGAGCTTCCAGTGGCCTAGGCGACTCCATGTGGGAGTTGGTAGCAGCCTGCGGGTCTAAAGTAGCGGGCATCAGGGACTGCGAAGGTGCCTCACTGAGAACCGGCGACTGGCTTAGAAGAAGCCTTGTCGTCAGTTTTGGACCTCGGATACCTGTCCTTTTCTTTTTCTTTGCGTTTCTTGTGAATTCGGGTAGTTGGATGGCTATCTGACGACATCGTATAATTAAATCTTCTGCCAAAATAGTGTAATGCAAAATCGTACCGACACTTAATAGTGCATTGGTTAAATCTAGCACAAAACCGACAACTAGCAATGTTGTGGTCAGGGCCTAGGCAAGGAATACAGTAAGAATGAAAGTCCTTATGAGGTATTTGCTTCCCACAAGAAATACAATTATTAACTTTTTCTGACATCGGTCTGGAGCAAGAAAAAAGTTTCCCCAATGGGGTACTTAGCTTTTAATGAAGACTTTGGATCTGTAATTCGAACACGAAAATCTCAGGAGTCGGCCGACCGGCACTTGCGAACTGCTTATGCTTCGGGCACTGCGTGGCAAGAAAGACTGAAGAAAATGGCGTCAGCTGCATCTTTTATACCCCTGGAGCACTGACGTCAGGGAAGAGGCGACAGCAACCGACACTGGACCTAGACTTTGGAATTCAGGCCGACTGAGGGTAGCCTGCCAGCAGGATAACCCAAGTGTAATGACTGCAACAGTGAAACATGAAGAACATTTTCTACGTTTATATTATATGTTGCTTTGTTTGGCTTATATATAATGTAAATAGTAACCCATCTTGACCTACCTTTGTTTGTGAAGAATTACTGGACTCTTTGAACATTCTGAATAAATCATTACTGTTTCTCAGTTGTTTAAGATACCCTCCTTTTTTTTAAATAAAAACAGATGATAAGTGATGTACCATATCAGTTGATACTTTGAGAGATGTAGTTGTAAGAGTTATGTTTTGGGATAGCTATCTTGGAATCAGTTTTTTGTTTCTTCTTTCTAGCATCAGTCCAAGGATATATTTATTTTATTATTTTAAGAGTAGGGGCTATCCATTCCATTTCTTCTGGGATAGACACTATGTTGTTGTTTTTGATGAATATAGTAATCTTCTTCTAAGTCATTAAAGGTTCTAACCTCATTGGCAAAAAGTTTTTTTATCTTGGCTGGAAAGGCCAGCTGTGTCTTAATGTTGTTTTGTTTCAACAGTTTTATTATTGGCCAGACTGTTTTCCTTTGTTCTAGTATTCTAGAAGAATAATCATTGTCAAAGGTTATTAGGCTTTGATTGTATTTTAAGGGTGACTTTCTCCAAGCAAATTTTAATATTAGTTCCTTGTCCAGAAATGAAAGAAATTTTATAGCTATGGATCTAGGTGGAGTATTCGTTGAGTTAGAAGCAGGTTTCCTCAGTGCTCTATGTGCCTTTTCAATTCCAAATGAAAGTCCCTCTTTCAAGTCTAAAAATTGAGGAATCCAGGTTAAGATTAAAATAATGTCTTCTCCGTCAATGTTTTCAGGCAGACCAAAGATCCTTATGTTGTTTCTCCTTTCCCTGTTTTCTAAGTCATCTATTTTGTTAAGCAGCCATGTATTCTGTTTAAGCAGAAATTCTTTTTAGAATTAATCCTCTTTGAGTCTTCCTTCAATTTCATTTAGAGAAGTCTCCATATTTGCTATTTTTGTATGGTGTTGCTTTAATAGTTCCTTAAGAGTATCAGTTCATTTTTTAGAATTTAAGGTTTTTTAAGTCATTTTAGAGCCATCCATCTTCAAAGATAGTTCCTGTAAGGTAGATGTCATCAATTGCAGTTTTTTTTTAAAGCAGCATCTGGATGAGAATTCCTTGAGCTATTCATATTCAGTGACTCAATATATCTCCAAGTTACTTGACAGCAAATTTTTTTGTAAATATCCACCAAAACTGATATTTATGTAGTTTAGTAGTTTATCTATAGATTTCTGATGTCTTAAACTTGAAAATAATAAAATTTTCCTATATTATTATACTAGTTTATGGGGCTCTCAAAATTAACTGCTCTCAGTTGGCCATCTAGGCTCTGCCCCCCACTTTGTATTTTCTGAAGGCTATAAAGTCTGAAGTGTGAATTATTGCTATTATTTAGTGACTACAAACTTCAACTATTGCCAGAAGCTTTAAAAGAATGATAGCTGCAAATCAGATTAAAACATAAAGGCAAATCAGGAAGAGATGATAGGCAGTTTACTTGAATAGTCTGTCAAATGTATTTTCAGGAAATCAACCAGTGGAAGAAACTGCAAATGTTTTCATCAGGAGCCACACAGACTCCTCACAACCTGATTTGCTGGTCTGCAGTTACATCTGTTGGATTACAAAGTGTCTGTGTGGGTCCACAGGGAGTATCCAGAAACAGGCTAGAGAATGCAACCAGTAGGAAGTTTTCCAGAAAAAAATGAACAAAATACATTTCTGTTAGCTTTTTATAAATTTAAATTGTGAGGCATTGGAATGGATGGGAACTTAGTAATCTTTCTTCTTATTATTACAGCTGTATGTGGCATGAAGATAGGTTGGTGTTGAGGTACCAATCAGGTAGCTCCAAAAAAGTATGAAATAATAGATTTTCCCTGTTTTTCAAATGAAACTATTAGATTCTACAACATGCATTTAAAGATATACAGTCCCAAAACAGCAATCATGATAGTGCATCCCTAAGTGTCTGCATAAGAGAAATATTTGCTTTTAAAGTTGGGAGTGAACACAGGTGCTATAACAGTAGGATAAAATGCTTATTTTCAAAACCTGCACTTTAGATGTGTAGGCAGACAGCATGAATGGCATGTTTGATGTGAATGAGTAAGACTGAATAAAGAAATCATATTATGTATGACCAAAGGCTTGATTCAAAGGCTTATTCTGTCTTTATGGAAAAACTAAAAAGGGAGGAATGCACAAAGGAGCCTGTGATTCAGAAACTCTTCCAGCTGAGGTTATGGCTACTAGCAAGGCACTTTTTCAGGTCAAAAACTACAGCTGGCTGAAAAAAGATGGTGAGTTAAGAGAAAAAGAAAAGAAAAAAGAAGGCAGAGTTGGTATTTTTAATACAAGTTTTAGTTTTAAAAAAATGTGGGCATTACAATATAAAAAGAGAAGAAAGGCTGAACAAAAGCATGTTCTAGTTAATATGCTGTAATCTTCAGCTTTTGGGATGTAGAATGGGGTGTAAAATGCATTGATTATAATACACGTAGAGTTGAGATGTTTTCTCTTACTTTTGCATAGGTGAATGCCTGGATTAATGCCCTTGCTTAATCTAATAACACATTTCTTGTGTAGGCATATATACTATAAAAATAAGAGAACACTGTGAATGTAATTAAGATTTCCTTTAGTTAATAAATGTTCAGTGTGTGCTAAGAAGGCTGCTGCTGGGGACAGCTAGACATTTTATGTTTCCATGGAGACAAGCTGACTAAAGGCTAGGCAATAAATCTCAAGAGCTCTGGGCATTGTTTTCTGACAGAAATATAAAATTAAAAGACACAGTGGTAAGCAAATTAGTAAAAAAATAAATAAATAAAGTTTTAAATTACTGGAAGTGACTAAGAGATACCAGTTTTCCTGGTACCGAAATAGCTCACTGCATTTACTTGAAGAGTGTATAATTTAGTTTTATATAAATACAGTCAATGTACTTTTTCTTAATGCTAAAAGTTAATGTTTTCTGAAAGCAGGCAAGTTGGGTTTTTTTCATTTCTGGGAGGGGGATAAAGACAAGGCAAGAACAGCCAGCAATTACTGTAAGTAGGACCACAGGCTGCAACATGCACTTTAGCACAGATAACCTTAATTGTAGGTTCGGTAATGCTTGTGGGTGCAGCTGTCGATTTGGGACAACTGTTCATATAAGTAGGGTTAAACTTCATTATCTGAAGATGTAGATAGTTTTATGTGTTTGTTTCAAGTTAATAGGCTGTGGGTGTTCTGGGGTTGTTTTTTTTTTTTGTTTGTTTGATGGTTTTCATTAAAACAAAAAGTCTTGTAAAATGTGACATAGTATCAAATGGAGGTGACAAGAAACAAATGTATAAAGGATCAACTTGCCAAACATTAGTAGCTGCATGTAACACAAAATCTGGAACCTGGACATAGACATTTAAAAAAGATGACAAATAACATATGTAGGTATAATAACTTATCATAATGGCTACACCATTAATTTTATTTTGGAACATGAATAGCCTCAATGGCATAGACAAAAAGGTAAGAGTAATGAATTATTTAAAAAAATGTACAGTACAAATAGCAATGCTATAAGAGACACGTTTGGAAAGAAGTGAGCATGTGAATTTAATAAAGAAAGGATTTCAGGGTGGATATTCAGCAGAATATCAGGGACAAAGGAAAATATAAGTACTTATACTATTTGCTAGATGAGCTCCAATAGAGATAGAAGAAGAAAAAAGATAATAATGGTGGATTTGTGGTAGTAAGGGGCTACTTAAAGGAAGAAGGATTATGATAGTATATATTTATATTCCACCTAAAACTGTTATTATGGAGCTTAAGAAAATTGTGGTACAAACAAACAGCTTCCAGCAGGGAATATTACCTATAGGTGGGGGCTTGAACTTGATTTGCAACAGTAAGGATGCATCTGGGTGACCTAGGGAAAATAGAAAATATAACAAAAGAGGGTAGATTTATGAAGAATTTGTGAAAAATATTGTGAATGGAAAATGTGAATTCAGCAGTAAGGTAACATTAAATGGGCTTTATCAGACAGAAATGATATTTCATAGGAACATGTGCATTTAATTGAAAGCTTCAACATGCATCCAATAAATATTTTAGATCATGTGCCAATAACAACTAAAATAAAAATGTGGGGTAATGAAGTAAAAATGAGACACTGGCATTTCTCCACCTATCTGTTGAAAAGAGAGGACTTTAAAGAATGGGTAGTGGAAGTTATATGAGAGTTATTAGGGAAGGTAGAATTTTCTTCAGAAGGTATAGCTAGTGAGTGGGGCAAAATAAAAGTGGAGTTTAAAAGTAGAATCTCACAGAACAAGAAGGGGCACAACTGCACAGTGCTAAAGAGAAAATAATAGAGTACCTGCATAATATTCATGAGTTTAGAAAGATTGCTGTTAAGCAACTGCAGTTTTATAATAACTCTACACAACAAAATCTTTTAACACAAGGACTTATGCAAAAGAAACTAGCAAGGGTTGTTGCCAAACTTAGGGAGCATATAACAAGAAAAATAACTAGAGACACTGTAGATGTATTAGAGATATTTTGGAAATTTTATGAAAATGTGTATAAAGCACAGAAATGTGGAAAGCAAAAAAGAGCATAAATGGAAATATTGATGGAGAACTTAATTATACCAAGGTTAGAGGCAGATGAGTCTCAACAATTATCAGCCGTGACAGGCGGAGATGAGTTAAAAACAGTGACATAATAAATATGCATGAAAGTCTCCAGAAATAGATGGTATTCCTGTGGAAGTTTGGAAGCTAGCACTGAGGAAAGTGATAAAGATCTGGACAATTTTGATTAACAGTATTTTAAAAGGAAGACAGCTGTGGTGACTTTAATATCTAAAGACAGTCATGATCTATCAGACCCAGGTTTATATAGGCCCATTTTCAATTTTAATTCATGATTATAAAGTGTTTATGTCTATAACAGTGAAAAGACTAGCAAATGTGTTAACCAAATTGATTAGCTATGGATCAGTATAGTTTTGTGGAGGGGTGGCAAATGTTAGACAAAATTAATAGAACAATGGTGATCTAGAGGGAAGTAGAATGTAAGAAAATACCTCAGTTTTTTGGGGGTCTTGATGCAGAGAAAGAGTTTGACAGAGTAAGCTTGGACTTTATGAACAGAACAATGGAAACATTTGCATTCCCTGATACAGTAATAAGGTTAATTAGGGGGATAAATGAAGGATCCAAAGTAAAAATTAAAGTGGGAGGGCTCCTGTCTGATAAGTTGTGTCTGAAGAGAGGAATCAGGCAGGGGTGTTTTCTTTCCCCTTTCTTATCTTTGTTATATTTAGAGCCATTGGCAAAGAAAATAATGGACCCAGAAATTCAAGGATATAATTGGTATGATAATTAATAAAGGTTGGCTTTATTTACAGATGATATTATTTTGTACCTGGTAAAACCATAAAAGGACATGTCAGTGTTGTGGAACATTTTGAGATAGTTTCATGTCTTTTTGAGATATACAATTAAGGAAGATAAAACAAACAAAGGCTATAGCTGTAAACTATGTACCAACACATGAATTGGTTCAGCAGTACTTCTGTTTATGGGGACACAATAAATTAAAGTATTTAGCAGTATAAATTAAAAATGATTCTGTTATGGCAGCTAATGATATCTGAGAAGAGATTAAATAAAATATAATACAAACACTGAGAAAATGGAAGCTGTTGGTTTTAGATATGCATAGCAAGATACAAAAAGTGAAAATGTTTTTAGTCCCTTCAGTTTGATGTACAGGTCAGGCATATTTTTATCAAGCTGAGGAGTAGTTGTGGACAGTAGTAAATAAAGAGTTGAAGGATTTTATTTGAGAGGGGAAAATGGCAAAGGTCAAGTGGGATAAATTGATCCTTCTAATAGAACAAGGTGGTTTGGGATTACTTAATCTGAAAGGATATTTTAATGCTACACATTTAAGGCTCATACATATAGCACAAGCAGAAAGCTATAATTCAAAGCAGAAAGGGATGATGATGATGCAGGGAGGAAATTAAAAAAATAAGGAGAGAGAGAGAGAGAGAAATTTTGGAGGCAGGTCTTTAAAGAAAATTACAATTAAACAGAATATTAATATTTATAATGAAGCAGAAAGTATTATAAGAACTAAGCCAACACTAGATTGGGGGAAGGAGATTTTGCCTATAGGGATGACTGCAATTAGGGGTAAAGAAAGTAGGCAAGGGGGGACAGAATTTACTGGAGAAAACTGGCAAGGTTATCAAGTACTGGGCGTGAAGAACTAGAGAGGAAAAGGCAATATAATGGGTAGAGGCTAAGAAGGCATTTGGACTGCAGGGTAGAGAGTGCCTTTACTATCAGGGACTGATTTCAGATTATAGGGAAAGAGAATGGAATAGGGTCATCCTAAGTGAAAGATCTGTTCTGATAGAGTTTTTAGATTAATATAGAAAAGAAGCTGCTGTTAAAAAAGGATAATTAGTAGGGCATATACACTATTGCATGATAACTATAGGATTCAATCAGTTATGGTTAGAAAATATTGGGAAAAGAGAATGGATAAACAATTCACAATGAAACAATAGGATGAAATATTTATGGCTCCAAAAATATGTAACAAAGTCTAGAATTTTTGTTTGGAAATGTTTGCATATGTATTTTATTCTCCAAGCAGATACCAAAGTGTTTTTCCTCAGGTAGATGGCAGATATTGGTGGTGAAGAATAAAGAGGTGACTGGGAACATATGTTTTGAGATTGTAATGAGTTTGCAGACTTTAAAAATTCTGTAAAGAATACTCAGTCAGAAATATTGGGTGAGCAAATGGGTATAACTAAGGAAATTACTTTTTGAGCTGTGATACATGATCTGAATTACCTATACACAGCCAGGCCTTGTTAAGTGTAATTCTGGTGGCTGCTAAAAAAGCAATTACTAAAAATGATAATCAAAACTTAAACCAAGTGTATTTGATGTACTGAATATTGTGACAGAGACAAAAGAACTAAAAGTGGGATCTTTAGAAAAGAGTAGCAGCAAATTATACAGACAAAAATGGAAATTGTGGGAACAATACATGCAGAGTAATGTTTTGGGAGGAGGAGTGAGGTTTACTGGAAGGTAGAAATTGATAAATTTATGTAACGTGGGAGTGATGATAATTATACAACAAGATTCTGTGATGTATAATGTTTGTAACTGGAAATATGCTAATATGTTTTTTTTTTTTTATATAAATGCATGTTTGCCTGTGTCCTAAATGATAATTCAATAAAGGTGTTAAAAAATAAACCCCCCCCTTCATAAGCTGCTTACCTTGATGTGGGATAGAAAGAGAGATCTAAGAGTAGATAAGCAGATATTTATTTTATTTATTTATTTTACATTTGTTGACCGGGATAGTCCATCTGGGTGTGAGCTCATTTTCAGCAGAGCCCCGGGGAGAAAAGCTCCAATAAAACAAGAACAACATTGACAGGTACAGTGTCGGCTTTACATAGAATTTAACAGAAATATCTAGAGACAATAAAGAAAGTACAATATACAATAGGCACTTTAGAGAAAAGGAGAAAGTAATTACAATATAGTAAAGTCATATATATATATATATATATATATATATATATATATATATATATATATATATATATATATATTTTTTTTTTTTTGAGGGCAAGGGTCCATCTTTAGTTGATCATTTGAGTATACTTTAATACGTGTACATATGTATACCCTTACCAAAAAAAATTAATTATCAAATTATACTCCTATTGTAGGTAGCTGATAGGTGGTGTTAACAAGTGGGAGTGGGGTATACATGGAGACTATAAAATGTAGGGGATGAAATTTGATGTGGGCTTATGTGGTATTAGCTTGGCTTTGTGCAGGAGCAGTGCCAGCTGTTAGTGAGGTGGTCTTTGAGCAGAGTTTTGAATTGGTGTAGGCTGGCAGCATTTAGGATGTATTGAGGGACTGAGTTCCAAAGTTTAGAAATGTGGTGGGAGTAGAGGGCATCCCTGGCTTTGTTGTTGCTTTTGGATACTTGGAGGAGTGTTTTGTGTGAGGATCGGAGTTGCCGAGTGTTGTTATATGGTTGGAGTAATTGTTGTAGGGCTGGAGTTCTGTTTGGCTGGTATATTAGTTGGTGAGTAAAGACAAGTTGGGTATAGGTTAGTTGTTGTGGGAATTCTAGTCAATTTATTTGTTGTAGGGCAGAGCAGTGGTGGGGCCTATATGGGGAACTAGTGGCAAACCTGGCTATTTTATTGTAGGCTGATTCAAGTTTGGTAAGGTCAGTTTTGTTAAGGTTTGTAAAGATGGGAGAAGCATAGAGAACAGTAGATAAGAGATGAGTCCTGGCGATGCTTAGTCTAGAATGGCTAGTTAGGAAAGGATTAATTAGGTAAAGAGAGCCTAGTTTAATGTGTGTTTTTTTAATGGTTTGAGAGAGGTGTAGGTCGAATTTTAATTTGCTATCAATTGTGACACCTAGTAATTTGGTATGTGAGCTGATGTTTATGATTGTGTTGTTGGAGGAGTGGATTTGAAAAGTGGCTGAGGGACTGGGTGTTTTGGTGGGGAGAAAGAGCATGAGTTTGGTCTTGTTTGGGTTCAGCATGAGGTTAGTGTTAGTTAGCCAGGATTCTACTTCTAGGAAGGATTGTTGTGTTATAGCCTGTAGTTGTGTCAGAGATGGGGCGGAGCATATCAGGGTAGAGTCATCTGCATATTGGATGACAGAGGCAAGAGATGTGGATTTATGGAGTTGATTTGTGAAGATGGTAAAAAGGAAGGGGCTTAATATGGAGCCTTGTGGAACTCCTATGTTAACAGGGAGCAAAGTTGATAGTTCCTGTTGCCATCTAACAGCCTGCTGGCATTTGGTTAGATAGCTGTGGAACCAAGCTAGGGAAGAATGACTGAGATGTAATGTGGCCAGTTCTGACAGCAGTTTTTGGTGTGAAACTGTGTTGAATGCCTTTGAGAGATCTAGAAAGATGGATGAGACATATTTATTCTGATTTCTGTGTTCATTTATTGGTTAGTAAAACTGAGGAGGGCGGTTGTGGTGGTGTGGTGGGGGCGAAAACCATGTTGTATGTTTGATAGGAGGTTATTGGAAAGAAGGTAGTTTAGAAACTGGGAGTGAATACATTTTTGTAGTATTTTGGAGAGAGGTGAAAGAATGGCAATAGGCCTGTAATTAGTAAGCTCGGTAGAGTTGCCACCTTTATGCAGTGGGATGATATAGGGGACTTTCCAGATTAGTGGGACATAGTTCTCATAGATAGAGCGGTTGGTGAGCATAGAAATGGGGTAGGCTATGAATTCGGAGGCAGCTTTGAGGAATTCTGATGGGAGGCAGTCAGCAGCTAGGCTGGTGGGCTTGAGCTTGCTGAGTACTTTTTATGGTATGGGTTGGGACAGGGTTAAAGGAGAAGGAGTTTACACCCTCATTGTTGGCTACAGGGATAGTAGTAGTGATGTTTTGGTCATAGTCAATAAGTAAGTGAATTGTGTTTATGAAAAAGAATTGAATTGTGTTGTAATGTTATCATTTGATGGGGGGTGGTAGGATTGGGGGTGGGCGTAATACCAGGTTGCAGAAGTTTGTTTATAGTGGCCCAGAATTTTTTGGGGTTGTTTTTGTTACTTTGCTGTGCAGTGATATAGTAGGCTTTTTTGTTAGCTTTTATCTGGGATATGGCTTTATTCCTAAGTTGTTTGAAAAGTAGAAGGCTGTCATTGTTTTTGTTAGTTAGCCAGTGTTCCCATGCATTGTCCCTTTCTTTTAATAGGTCTTTGGTGTCGTTTCTAAGCTAGGGTGTGTGGTGAAGTTTTATTCTAGCTATTCTGCAGGGGGCCAGGCTATTTAGGATGTTGAGGAAGGTGGTTTTAAAGTGTTGAACAGCATCATCTAGTGGTAGTGTTTTGAGGGGGGACTAGTTAATTTGTTGGAAGATGGAGTTGAAAATGTGGGTATTAAATTTTTTCTTGTTGGGGATTAGCCTATAGACTACTTGTCTAGGTGGACTAAGATTGTTTCTGATTAGGTATGTGGGTAGGTGGTCACTTAAGGTACTGGGGAGGCATCCTGCTAGAAGGGATGTGTTATTTTTATTTGTGAGAGTCCAATCCAGGATGGATTGTCTATTGGAGGTTTTGTCTATTCTAGTGGGGTTTTGTATGAGGTGGGAGAAACCATATAGGTTTATGAAATTGGATGGATTATTGGAATTATAGGTGGACCAATCAGTGTTCAGGTCACCCACAATTATGGTTTCCTGGTGGAAGGTTGTGGATAGCCAATGAAGTATGTCAAAATGGTGATGTCAGGGGAATGTAAGTCAATTACTGCATGGAGATCATGGATTTTGTTTAGTATACTTTTTAAATTTATATTAAGGAACAACAGGGAATGTTGTTTGGGGTGAAGGGGTACGATGGAGTTGATTGAGGTGTAAGTGGTAGTTTGCTTATTGGTAGTCTTGGGGCCAGGGTTGGGGTGGATGTCACCACTGAGTTTTAGTTTTGATAATATATGAAATAAAGTTGTTATAAGTTTGCTTAGCTGTTTGTGGTTTCTAAATAGTGGTTCATTTTTGTGTCTGGTTTGATGGTATTTAAGTAGGAGGTAGTCTATTTCTGTGTTGCTGTAGAGGTTGGGTGAAATTTGGGAGTTGTAGTGGTGGGTTATGGGCAGTGGAGAGTTGGTGATGGAGTTGGTAGGGTGGTCATAGTTGGTGGGGTTGTAGAAGTTAGTTAAATGATAAAGAAGGGCTATGATAAATAAATAATAATATAATAATAATATAATAAATAATGATATATAAAGATATGGCTGACAGATACATTTTGACAAAAAAGTAAGAGAGGCCAGAGGAAAACTTCCACACTTACTGAAGAATCACAGCAGTATGAGCCTAAAAAGGGTTGTGGTTCTTGGTTTGGCATCAACTAGAAAATATTTTCCACTTACCAATATATGATTTTCTACTATCAATTTTCTCTGCTTTCTTTAATCGCTGCAGCATGCCTCAAAAAAAGGTGTCTAAATGGCATTAAAATTCTATCATCCAGGCGGTCAGTTGAAGAAGTTGGAGTTTGGGGTGTATCAAACAACCTCCTGTCCTAAGTCCTTTTTGTGAATAGGCTTGTGGTAATTGCCCTTGGCTATTTCCAAAAGAAGGGAGAACCACTGTTGCCTGGGCCAAAAGGCAGCCATCACAATTATCTTTGGGGAATCTTTCTGTACATTTGGAATACCCCTGGTTATCAGAGGGAAGGGTGGAGAAACATACAGGAACATTCCCAACCATGGGAATGAAAAAGCTTCTTCTGTCTTCTAGGCCTGGTTGCAGGGAGTCCTTGAGCAGAAGTTCTTTAACTGTCACTTGTGGCCTAAGGCAAATAGAATTTTTTGAGAAATCTCCACAGATGGATAAATTTCTGGAAGACCCTGGGTTCAGCTTCCATTTATGAGGGTATGCCGTGGTCCTTAGCAGCTTGTCTTCAACAGTGTTTTGCTCTGACAGTATGTAAGCAGCCTGGAGGGAAAGAATGAATTGAGTCTCCAAATCTCAGGTTACCATACCTAATCTGCAAAAGGGGTAGGACCTGGTCCCCTCTGTTTATTTACCACATCACTGTGTTGTTGTGTTTGATTAATTGTAGATGGACTGGAATTCAAAGATGGTCCAGAGATTTGAGAGCATTTATTAAAGCCATCATTTATTTGACATTTACATGTTTTAATTTGTCTTGCTAGTCCCAGAGGCTCAGTACTTTCACTCCCTTAGATACAGTTCCTAAAACAAAGTCTGTTACAGACTGAGTAGGAGCTGGAAGGAAGAAAGGAAGATCTGGGTTGAGAGACAATTGATTTTCCCACCAGAATAACTCCCTTATTACAATGCCACCAGTGGAATTTGAAATGAGAGAGGTGTGCTGAAGCTGAATCCAAAAGTGATTTGAAAATTCATTGAATCTTGTTCTTGTGAAGTACGGCCAAAAGAATTATGAAAATAGAAGTAGAAGTCATGAAAGCTAGAATTCTAAGATTTACACTGGGAGATGATCAAGTCTGGAAAATATCTGAAAATATTCCTTGCAACATTTCACTTTGTCTTGAAGAAGAAAGGCCATCCTGATTATTGTATTCATAAGTTATATCAGAAACATTATCCTGTGGGCAAGGGAGCCCGCAGGATTTTTTGCAGGGGGGTGCAAACCCAGAGCCCCACCCACATAGCTCACCCCACTCCCTTCCAACACAGCCCTGCCCAAGTCCACCCACCCAAGCCCCGCCCACACCGCCATTCCAATGTCCCATTACTTGGCTATTTCTCCCCATTTACTGTAGACACTGTTCAAATCTGTGTGCATACTGTTTTATGCTTTAGTTCTACAATGATTACAGGCAGTTGGATTTAATTTACAACTTTTATTTCAAACATTATAGCCCAAACACCGAGACATTTACTAAACCTAAACAAAGCAATAGTCTTACAATGAAAACAGACTTGGCATTAGAGTTTCTCTACTTTTGAAACTGTCAATGAAACAGCATTGAAACCCACATTCAAAGAAAATGCATCTGGCCAGTGGCAGGTTATTTACCTTTGAACTGTTTTCAAGCAATAGGTTCCTTGCACACCGTTAGGGTCATGCAAAAGTTATTTGATTTACCTGATTGTATTAATTATAATATATAATTGAATTCTATATCTTGTATTATACAGCAACACTTGAGTGTCTCTGCCGAAGTAAAAGTAATCTGAATAATTCCACATTAAAGATAACTGAAACTAATGAAGATGTTGCTAGAAAACTGTATATTTCAGTGTTTCATCTACAAATTCAGTGCCTGCTGCCGTCAAAGAATAAATTGCCTATGTTAAATTAAAAAAATGGTAAGCTGGTATATTGCAATAGAAAATGGATGACAAGCTGAAAAACAGGTTCATAGTTATTAGGCATCTCATCCAAAGGAGGACATCCTGAGGACTGCAGCATACAAATGTATATGCTGTAGGAATAGAACCTCAAGCCTTTACATTAAGATGCAAGTATTCTACTTGTGGTGCTACTAACATAGCTTTAAAGCTTTATACCACAATAGAGATACCAATTGCTAAACAAAAAAGTTGCACATAGTAAACAGACTTGGCATGAGCAGCAGTGAACTTAGCTTCCCTTAAAACTCAGTTCCTTGAAAATGCACTTGAAAATTCTACCTGCTAACTCTAGCTTGAGCATTTCACTTTCTCTCTCTCACAAACATACCACACCCCTCAAGACCTCAACCTTAGTGCAAGAAATCTTGACAAAGCCTAAAATAAATAGGGACAGACTATAAATATGGCTCTCAGAAACTTAGAAAATTGCAAGAGTAGCAGGATTTGTGTTAGTATGCATTTTCTAAATGACATGACATCTAAAACTGAAATCTCATTTAGCAACTTCAGATTTTTGCCCCATATTCCTCCTAAAAGGATTGGACAGCTGAGGGGTATGCTACCTCCCTCTTATACACACACCAAATAATTCTGGCCAGACTTTAATTAGTTCTGGGAAGGTTGCACTGAACAGCACCGTGCTTGATCTGAAGTGGGTGAAATCCTGGTAGCCAGTGATAACTGATCTGCAGCTCAGCAATGTGGAGCATTAAAGCATTTTTAGCAGAGCATTGTTTTATCACTACCTATTGTGTTTGCACATAAGCTGTAGTCATTTGAAACATTTGCCTTTTTTGATTACTAGAGAGTACATTTACCCACCAGAGCTATTGTGTTTTGACTTCAGTGTGGAGATAGTTGTTGCAGGGCTTGGCTTTTAAGTAAGGTAGCAAAGCTTATTTACCATATACCATTAAAGCCAACCAACTACAAGTGTACTAACACACAGACACTGCTATAAGACACTGGTCTCCAATAAAATGTAATGAGCTTTTGAAAATACTGTAATCCTGTCATTTTATTACAAATACTGTCATATGCATTTCAATACCCAAGGCTTATACATTATCTAGTCATGTAAATATTCTTTGCATGGCAACAACGAAAAGGCTTTCAATGCTGGTAATTCTTTAACAATATGCTTACTAAAGCTTACTTGCATCTTACAATCTCCGACAAGCTTACCTGATGTTCATTAAACCATGGCTACTTAAACAGAGCAACAGGGCACTGTGACAGCATGCAGTTCCTGAATAATAAGAAGCATAAATCAACAGTATAAACATCTGATAGAAAACCAGAACATTTTGCAAAATCAAGGACAGATGAAAAGCCATGGTCATTTGTGATCTACCTTGGATGGGGAATACTCTGCACACTTACACTGCATAACTGCTCCTTGCCTTCCTTGGACACATCCAGAGCCACTACAATGGGGGATGGGGTGCAATAAGTATGTCATAATTTGAAATGTCTCTGGCTGACAGTGATGGCTCTGACACTCATACCTCTCAACTTCAGAGCAAGAAATCTGGACAAAGCCATACATAGAACTAGAAGTGGGACACAGTCCCAAAAATAAGGCCAATTTTTAAATATTGCTCTTATTAACTTAAACAGAACAGGTAGATCTTACATTAGTACAAATTTTCTGAAGGGTATAAAATATGAAACTCAAATGTCTGCCATTATTTTCTAACTTCAATCTTTAATGACTTGCCACTAATTTGCCAGAAAACCACAATTTTATGAAAAACAGACCAAAATGTGATGCAAAAATACCTGTCAAAAAGAGGGACACCTTTTTAATATTAACAGTTAACTTAGCAGCTAACAAAATAAGAGCATCCACATGCATTTCTGAAATAAAGGTAATCTATAACTGATCATTACAGTTATATATAATTGTCATTTTGGAGGAGGGATTATTAGGGGAGAGCAACATTTTGAGCCAGAATTGGGGACAATTGAGATGTTTGGATATTCCTAATCTACAAAGTGATTTGCACGTACCTCTCAACCTCTTAATGCAGGAAATCTGAACAAGGCCAAATATATTGGGGAACATACAAACACTACTAAAAATTGCTCTTTATAAAACTTACAGTCTTGCATTAGCATGCATTTTCTGAAGGTTATGACATCTGAAACTCAATGTCTGTCATTTAATGGCTTCATTCCTAAATGATTTGCTAGAAAATCACAAATTTTATGAGGAACAAACCAAAAATAAGCAGCAAATATCTACCATTCTGCAAAGATATGGACAACTGAGAGGTATAGTTCAACCGGGGCTGTATGAGTTTGCTACCCCCCCCCTCACAAAATCATGGTCAAATGGAGCCTCCCCCCTGCAGCCATTCCAATGAACCATTCCTTGGTTATGTTGCCCCATTTACCATAAACACTAATGTGCATACTGCTTTACTTCTGCAATGATTTAGGATTTCATTTGAACGTTTTATTTTGCATTTTACAGCACAAACCCTAATACATATCTATTAAAGCAATGCAGTTTCACAATGAAACTAGATTAACATTAAAACTTCTCTGCCCTTTAAACTCACATGCATTGAAACAGCACTGAAAACCACTTTCACAGAAAATACATTTTGCCAATGGCAAATATTAACTCTGGGCTGTCTTCAAAATCGTAGGCCCCTCGAACACAACATAAACATGCTCTTTAACACACCTTCCTGACTGTATTACATTATATTCCTTGTACAATACAGTACAGTTGTTAGAGGGCATTTTAAATTTATTGCTTTGAACATTTTTCCAGTAAACAATGAAACAAAAGGCATCCACCAATGACAAAATTGCCCAATTCAGAACATTTCCATCATAAAGTCTACTCAAGTCCACCAGTATCAGTAAAAAATATACACAATCTCTGTAGTAAAATCCACATTGAAGAAATTTGTAACTAATAAAGAGGTTGCTGCTAGCAAACACTTTATATGTCATTGTTTAATCTACAAATAAAGTGCCTGTTACCCTTGAAGAATAACTTGCCTTTGTTGCATGCAATAAAAAAAATGAAAAGCTAGTAATACCGCAATAGGGAATGGATAGCAAACTGTTAACAGTTCCATAGTTACTAGGTATCTTTGCCAAAAAGACTGCAGCATCCACCCCCTTTACAACACAATACAGCATCAGCAATGCATTTACCTACTGTGATAGTAGAACCCACAGCCTTCAGCATCTAAAGTAAGTACACTATCTGTTGTGCTATTAACAATGCAAGCAGACTAAACATAAGCAGCACTAAACTTTTGCTCCCCTGCAGCTCTCAGCTCCTTGTAAAATCTACTCGACACTCAGCTGTATCTCTGAAAAAGAGAGACCTATAGAGTTAGTGGAGGAGAAAAAGAAAAAAAAAGCCTGTCAGCACTAGGTAAAGTACCAAAATACTTCTACATAGTAACTCTTTCCTGTCTTTATGACAAACTTAAAGAAGTACACTTTATCCTTGTCACAATTACTAACACGGACACTACAAGCAGTCTATGAAATAATTTAAGCAGATGTATGTTAACTGCAGCTGCTTAAATGATTAACTGATACTCACAAAATTGCACCATTCACCTATTGGGACCAATCAGCATCTCCTCCACAGTGTCAACTGTGCTTTTAACAGTTTGCTGCCTGGGCAGCAGATTCCTTCATCCTATCCTAGATGTAGCTTTGAATTCCATCTTTTATCTATAGCAGAGATCAATGTAATAGATGCATAGTGTGGCACCTTTCATAAATATATACCATTACATTTTTGTTAGTCTTCAGATACTACATATTCATGTGAGCTGTTAAAGTTACAGCTAGTGGTCTCTGGCTTTAGTTTAAGAATTCTGGGGTAAATTATTTCATGTTTTCTTATCCAACGTCTGACTTACAGACCATAAAAAATTCAGATAAAAATAGACTGATATTACCTGATCTACCTTTATTTTAGCTATGGAGGTATCAATCCCCCCAAAGAAGAAAAAAAATCAGCAGTAGGTACTAAACAGATATTATAACTTAACATTTACATTTGCTTCTTAAAGTGATACAGATGAATTTTGCACCTGCAGTCAAGATAATAATGTCCAACCTCATTTCTATCTCTGCAGTCCATGTAGATGGTTTACAAAGCTGCTCTAGACATCTCAGCTTCAGATTTCCTCTAGCAGTGACTACAACTTATTTCCCTGCCTCACAAAAATTCCCAGAACTAACAAGTGAAATGTCCTACACATCTTTATGGTGACATTTCAAGAGAAAGAAAGAAATCATCACTTTAACAAGTACACACACCGTATGTTTCGGCCTATACATGCTTGAAAACCTTCTTACTGCAGCTGTCTGGTTTACTTCAAGAAAACTAATTCTTAACCTTTCAAAATATAAGTTATGATTTTCAGAACCCAACAAAAGCTATGATCAGTTCCACCAGACTGGGCCATCCCAGGCTCTGCTAAAATTGCTAAAGATCACTTTTCCCTTAGAATAGCTAGGGCTCTAGCTAGTCTTATTTCTAGATAAAAAATATTTGCTATATTTTTAAAATATTCTTTTATCTCCAGCAGTTGGGGAAGCCACTAATAAAAGAATCATCACTTTAACAAGTACACACACCGTATGTTTCGGCCTGCAAAATCTGACGTTTGTACCACAAATGTCCCACTTTGGACATTTGAAAAGGTGGCAAGTTGGCAACCCTATAGTACACTGCGCACACACACACACACACACACACACACACACACACACACACACACACACACACAAAAAACTCTACCTGAAGCGTCCCATCTTCCGTCTGTTTACTCCCGCGAGTCCCGCTTCAAGCTATTCCGTTTCAGGTCCCATCTTCCATTCCCGCTCGAATCATCCCGCTTGCAAAGCCATCCTTGTAAACTCCCGCTCACAAACTTCTAAATATTCACGAGAGCAATGATGTCACGCCCGCGACTGGACTGTTAACACACACGGACTTCTTTCTTCTTAAAGAAGAACGCACGTACAAAAAAAAAAAAAAAAAAAAAACTTTTAACTTTTTTTTAAATTATCTAGTCAGCCGATTCCAGGGGAGTGCAAGTGCACCCCCTTGCACCTGCCTGCGGGCGCCCTTGCCTGTGGGATAGAATGAGAGAAGATGTACATTTGTTCAACTGAAATCCTAGGCTGAGAGAAAGATTTGTTACTAAGCCAGTGATTCTTAGCCTGTGAAGGAATTATACAAATATCAGGTAACTGTCTAAATGTAGAAAAATGTGAATTCTCTGTAACCTGCAATGGGCAATTACAGGAACCAGGCACTTTGTAAATACTCTTGGAGTTGACAGAAAACTGAAATTATAAACCAGACAGAAAAAATGCAAAACTCATCTAAATCTTTGATGAACTGAATATGATGGTAAGCATTTTTTGAAGTTGAAAGTTAAGGGAAAATGGAGAGATGGTATGATGGGTAACAGAGACTATACAGCGAGCATTTTTAATTTTGGAACATTGATGTGAAGGTTTAAAAAAGAAAGGTCTAAGACAGGTCTCCATGTTCCTTTCTTTCTTTGCTCTGATAAAGATTTTTGAATAAAATCCTCTCCCTCTTTTGATTGGGAAGAATTTCTATAACTTTCCAAGGCAGCATGTGGTCTAGGCTAAGAGGGAACAGGAAAGTTTGACTGGGTGGATATAGAGGAATCTCTTGGAATGGAGGGGAAGCCCACTGCCAGATGTAGCCTTTTAGAATGATTGCCAGTACACAAGTGTCTGAAGTTATCTGATGCCACAGAGAGACATGAAGACCAAGAATCTGGGATAGTTTTACAGGATTGTCAGGATGGGGTGGGGAAAACATGTGAGGTATCATATAGTCAGTCTGCTTTCTAAGATTGTCCTTGGTTCTGGGAGGACACTTGTCCTTTTTTAACCTCCCTGATATTGCTTTTTGAAAATTTGTTTGCCTGTGCCTTGTTGGGAATGCTTATTCTGTGCTCTGAACGAGAAACCTGAACTGAAAGAAATGTTTCTATTATATTTTTGAAAGGGGAATTGAAAAATCTGCATAACCCCCTGAATTAATTTTTCAGAAGAAGGACCAAAAGCACTTCTTTATCCAGGGGAGCATTTAGGATCTCAGCTTTGACATCCTCTGTTAAATTCTGAGAATGTAGTTAGACAAATCTTGCTATTACAGGGCCAATGGCAACCATTCTAGGCACAGAATCAGCAATCTCATAAGCACATTTTAAATAGTGTTTTGTTACTCGAGACACAGAATATACTGTGGAAATTCAGAGATGCTTTAGCTTCTGAAGAAGGGAGGGAGATCAGCAATTAATTTCCTCATATTGTCAAAAGAAGCCAGCAGAAATTTAAACATGTGAGCCTGATAATTTACTTTTCTGAAGGCCAAGGTGGAAGAAGAATAAACGTTCTTTCAAAACCTAACAAAAGCATTTCCCAGTTTGTCAGAAGGGTTAGTGCTAGGTGCCATAAGGAGTCAGCAGTTGACTTTGACAGAGAAAGTACTGTGGGATATGACCTGCAGCTAGAAAAACAGGAAATTGTTGGACTTGGGCACTTTAAACAACATGAAGCAGGTGGCTGAATGTAAGACAAACTGTAGTCTGCCAAAACCTATGATCATTATAAGTAAAAAACTAAGATCTCTCATAAAATCATCCAAGGCAAATTTTGAGAGAAAAGTCACTAAGGACTCAAAAGACAATCATAAGGCCTTCTTTAGCTATGTTAGAAACCTGGGAGGAAACTCCCAGATATGCTCAGAATTAGTTCAAAATCATGTAAAAATTACTGAACCTACAGACATTGCCAACATACTGGCTGACAGGTTCAGTGCAAACTTCTCCCCCCCAAAAGGTGAGATATCTATACCAGAGGATTGTAGCCCCCCAAACATCTCTAACGCTCAGGTGAGAACTGCTCTCTCCAAGGCAAAAAACACAGCATCCATGGGACCAGATGGTGTCCCCGGTTGTGTGCTCCATGAACTCAATGAGGAATTAAACCCGCAGTTAGGGCAGCTGTTTAATCTTAGCCTCACCTCAGGATACGTGCATAAGGAGTGGCGTACGGCAACTGTGGTCCCACTTCACAAAGGCGGTGCCTCCACCGACCCTGGAAATTACCGTCCCATCAGCTTGACAAGCCTGATCTGCAAAGCTATGGAGAGGATCATAATGGAACTCATAAATAAAGACATAGGGGACTTGCAGACTTTGGATCCGACCCAGTTTGGCTTTGTCAAAGGCAGATCATGCCTTTTAAACTTGGTTGACTTTTCCGAAACAGTCACCAAGGCCATTGATGAGGGAAAGGCAGTCCACACAGCCTACCTTGACCTGGCAAAGGCTTTCGACACAATACCCCACTCAGGTATCATTGAAAAACTCATCAGCTTAAATGTAAACCCATACATCACAAGATGGGTTGCAAACTGGCTAAGTGACAGAACCCACAGGGTCAGAGTTGCTGGCGCCATGTCAGACTCAAAGCCTGTCACAAGTGGTGTCCCACAGGGCTCAGTCCTGGGCCCACTCCTGTTCGGCATCTACTTTTCAGAAGTACAAGCAAACACAGGAGGATTATGGCTGACAAAATTTGCAGATGACTGCAAACTGGGCGCCATAGTTGAGAACACATCTGACACAGATATCCTTCAGAAGGGTCTTATAGAAACGGATAATTGGTGCCAGAGCCATGGCCTAAAGGTAAATGCCAAAAAATGCATAGTCATACCCTTCGGGAAAAACAAGGTTACCCCTAGCTACCATATAGGCGGCAACCCACTAAGCACAGAAGAGGTTATCAGGGATCTGGGGACCCAGGTTGACAGTAACCTTTCGTTTGACACTCATGTTGCCAAAGTAGTTAGGAAGACCTTCTACATTGCCCACCTGATCATGAAGGGATTCACATCTAGATCAAGGGAGGTCATCATCCCCCTGTACTCATCACTCATCAGACCAATGATTGAGTACAATGCCCCATTCGGAATGTATCTGACACGACACCTGCAGCAACTGGAAAGGCCCCAAAAGTTCCTCACCAAAAGGATAAAGGGTCTCAAAAATATGTCCTGTGCTGCCCGACTGAAGGAACTCCAGCTCTATTCAGTCGCTTACCGTCTGCTCAGAGTTGACCTGTGCCTGACATACAAGGCAATGTCAAACCCAGAATTGATGAACATGCTTCACCTCAAAAAATCTAGATCCCTCAGAACTACAAGGGCGGGAGACTTAAACCTTGACACGGTTATTAATAGGACGTGCTGGAGGGACAGATTCATCACCCAGAGACTCCCTATGCTGTGGAACAAAATCCCGGTACATGTGAGGCAGAGCACCTCGCTGGCTTTGTTCAAGAGAAATCTTGACCAATGGATGGGAGATCGCAGATATACCCCAGGGATTATCTCAGTGTCACTGCTTGACAGAGGCACAGCAAAATAATGGGCATAGTATCCTCCAAACTAAAGGGGTGGCGAAAGCCACAAAACTCTGGGCTAGGCTTATAAATGCCCTTGGGCAGATAGCCTAGTATGAACCTATGAACCTAAAAGCATCTTCTAAGGCTGGCAACAAATGAGGAACGGCTGCATGTTGAGAAAAATCCACATGCAACAAACCTTATCTTTGTTCAGATTTTGCTATTTCTTTTCACTCCCAATGAAATAATTCCTTCATTCTGGCAACAGTACCAGAAAAAGACAACTCCTTAGAAGGGAAATCTAAACAAAAATTTTCCTCTGAGTCAGAGTCTCCATTTTGTGTCCTTCAAACTTGCAATCAGTATTTGAGAGAGAGGAAAATCTTTTTCTTTTTATGAGAAGAAGATACAGTATTTGAAGACTGAAATGCTCTAAATAAACATTTAACAAAACTCTGCCAATTTTGCTTAACTTCTTTAGAAGAGAAAAAAATGTTCTTTTTCTGGGAGATCTCCCCAGACAAAAAGTGGCTTAAAACTGGGCCTTTCTCTGGGTATGAAGCTCCTTAGAGTGGCAAACAGAAGGAATGTCCCCTAGTCCCTTTCCTCATGCTGACCAAGGTGGTTTTCTCTTACCTAAAAAAGGCAGCCGAAGAGCCACAGAGGATATGCCTACCCCCAGTCCTTAGTGGCTTTCTGTGGATCAACACTAGAGAGACCAAGAGAAAGAGATAAGCACTCTGGTGAACAAATGATGGCCACAGTGGAGTCACCCATCAGTGACTGTGGTGAAGAGGAATCTGAAGTAAAGACTGAAGCCTCTTGGATAACGTTTTTCTTCTTGCATCTCAGAGAGGGAATGATAGTGTTACCTGAACCCATAAAAGGAATCCCATAGGCAGAAAGAAAAACCTAGAAGAGTCAGTGTTACCTTGTGACTAAAAAAATACTTTCTGAAGTAATTTTTTTGTGACAACCACCAAACACAATAGCTTCAGCCCTTTGCAACAGTGTTATACAGAAACAGCAAACTTTTCCTCACAAAACATGAACATAAATAAAGGCATTTCCACAGGGAATAGGACCAGCTTTCAGCCTGAAAATGTTGTCTGACTAGTAGTTATAGGAATGCAACAGAATTGTTAAAGAATACTGACAGGAATTTAAGTTTTTTGGTAAAAGTGTTTTAATTACAACCCCCAAAACAGATAGTCCAAGTTCCTAACAATAAAATCTGAGGTAAAAGTTCACTTTTTTCTCCACAAACGAAACAAAAATTCAGTGGATTTCACTCAGTGAACCATAAGTCAAAATATATGTTTCTGAGAGAAAACTTTTAGTGACAACCTCTTAAAAGCCCAGATGTTGACACAAATGTAATTTTTTGACTAAAAAGAAAGACTTATCTTCACAAAACTTGATGATATGGTAATCTGCCCAACCTTGTAAAGTTCTGAATTTTTGGTGTCCTAGTCACTGATCTTATCCTGATTTCCTCATGCAGGTCAGTGGTCAGGGTACATAGAAGGTGGTTTAAAGCTTTGGAAGCTGGGCAGATTATCTCATCCTTGGCAGGATGTCCCATAAGCTTAGGCTGCTGTAGCAGTGATCTAATGTTGAACATCAGAGGTGCACCTACTGCACTAGGGTCATGTTTGCTATTTTGACACCAGACAGAAAATCTTTTCAATTTGGATGTATAAGAATTTCTGGTGCAATATTTTCTAGCCTCTCTAAAAATTACAGCATGTCCTGAGATCACTTGTGTTTGAAAGGAAATAAAAGCCTATTATCCATACTGTGAGTGTCAGGGTATATAGATTAGGATGAATCAGTGACATGTTGTTCTGAGTAAGAAAATACACCAAGGCAGGCAGAGCGGTAATGACCCCTGGCCAGTTCCTTGAAAAGAAAGACCCACTGTTATCAATCTAGGCCAAAAAGTGGTCAGCATCAGTATCTTCAGATTGTCCCTTTTTATCATTTGAAATACTTAGGAAATCAGAAGAAAGTGTGCACAATCATAAAAAAAACAAATGTCCACTTCCAGGTTATTGAAAAGGCATCTGTTATCACTGCTTGCTTGCAAGGAGTTCTGGAGCAAAATATACTCAGTTTCTGTTGTGTATTAATGCAAACAAGTCTATCTGTGGAACTCCAAACTCATAGATGAGCTTAAGGAAAACCTCTCTGTTTAACATCCATTAGTGAAAATCTGTTCTGGAGCTGCTTAGAGAATTTGCTTCTGTGTCCAGATGGGGAGAGAATGTATACTGCTTGCAGAGAGTGATTGTGTTAAATGGCTACTTCCTAAACTGTCATGGCTAATCTGCAAAGGGGGTAATGTTTTGCCCAACCTTGTTTATGTACTACAAAACAGCTGCATTGTCTCTCACTACTTGTAGACTATCTGATGTCCATAGCTGGTCAACAGTTTTTGAACTACTGATTAGGGCCATCATCTCCTTCCTATAGATAAAAATTTTCTTATGCATACCTGAACCTTGATATTTTGTGAGTACGCTCCCCATTTAAAGTCTGAAGCATCTGTCACAGCATTCAGTACTGGCAAAAGATGTGCAAAGTATATTGCTAGACTGCAGTCTACCAGTTTTGCTCACCATTGCAAGTCCTGAACCGGACAAGGAATTATTGGAATCTGTTAATTGAAGGAATTCTAGTGATGGGTCCAGACTGACCTGTGATATAATTTTCCTCATATGGGGCCTGATGTGAAGAACCATAAGGATAGCCGAAGTCATGAACACCAGGGTTTTTAGAAATTCTCTGGCTTTGGTAGATTTCTGTTTTGCTAGATTTAGAAAGTAACTTCTGAATGCTACTATTTTGTTTTGCAGGAGAAAGGTTATCTGAAAAAAGCTATCTATTAAACAAACTAATAAGAACACTCTGGAAGAAGGAATTAAAGAAGATTTCTTTAGACTGAGAGTGAATCCTACATGCTGAACAGGGTTCATGAAGAACTCCAAATCTGTCAGTACCTCTGAAATGGAGGCAGCTTGAATCAGGCAATCATCCAGGTAAAGACAGGTGTAAAACACCTAGAACCTACAAAAGGGTATAACTAGAAAGGGACGTTATGAATACTTTGGTGCTATAGAAAGTTCAAACAGCAAAAGAGCAAATTGATAGTGTGAGCCCAAAACACAGAGTTGTGAATAGTTTTTGTGACTGCTGAGGATAGGAATGTGTAAGTAAGTGTCTGTTAAATCTAGAGTAACTAATAGATTATTTCAGTGTAGAAGTAGCAAAAGAGTCTGAAGTGTGAGTATTCTGAAGCAGGGAGCCCAAAAAGTGTTAAGTATGGAAAGTTGTGGACTAGGCCACCTGTTTGTTTCTTTCCTAGGGACAAAATTAGTCTTACATAAAATCCTTTTCCAGAAAGGTGTGGACATACTTCTTCTATCACTTCAAATAGAAAAGGAGTTTGAAATAATAGGGGGCCTAACACATTCTTGATCTTTGGGAACCTGAGAAATGCCTGAGACGGTTCATTTGGAATCTCACTGAAGCTTGTAACTTCCTCTTATGATGCTTAGCACCAACGAGGATGCCTGCCATTATGTCTGGGGGAAGGGGATAATTGTCCAGGGTGGGAAACAGAGAGGGGGATGTGAGACTGGACAGGAATAGTTAGGGCTGATTGCTGTCACTGATGGAGACTCACAACCCACTATGCTTGGTCTTAAGAGTCCCCTTGCCATTTTTTCTTGAATCGACCTTTATCTGTTTTTTGTTGTTTAAGTTTGTATTGCTTTCCTAACAAAAATACCTAGTTTTTCAGGTAATTCCTGTCATATCTAGGCAATGGATCTTTTTAAAGATTTCAACTGCAGGACTCCCAAATAGCATATGTTTATCCAGAGGAGCATTCAATAACTGAGCCTTTACATTTTCTAATAAATATTGGAGCCTTAGTCATGTATGCCTACAGAGCTGGTGACAGCTGTTCCAGAAGCTGCATCTGTGGCATCACATTTGCATTTTAAGAAATGTTTAGTGACTTGAGAAGTGGAATGAGGTACTTCTTAAAGTCTTGAACTCATACTGAATGTGTATTTACTTACTGAGGTAAAATTACATCCAAGAATAAATTCACAGTATGTCCTCTTAGAATGCTGTCTGAGTACAGTAGCTCCTTCTTGTCTGGAAATGTATTGGCATTTCCCGTGCATTTTAAAGCAAGTGGCTTTTTTAATTTATTCAAGGCATTAATGGAAGGGATGTAAGTGTTTTTAGATAACTAGAAATCAATGGAGCATTCGGAAAATGTAAAATGGTGAGAGTTACAGTCCTCAGGTTTATATATAAATCTAGGCTAGACTGGAAAAGTAAGAGAGATTAATTAGCTGAATTGCAGAATTAGTTTTATGATAGAGATGAAACACTTAAAAGGGAGATGGAAAAAGTAAAATAAGAAGCTAAGGTATTGTTAAATATAAAATACCATTTTTTTGTCAGTTGTCAAAATGCAAATATTTTTATAATTCTGCTGAACATCAAGATAGGTTAAAAAAAAAACAAAGGATTGCTACTGGAGTGAAAGATACAAAAGATGGACTGCATTATAACAGAGATCCAGTGATGATAACATATCAGTTTTAAAATATAATAAGCAGTTACTTCAGGCTTAAAAACTGTGGGGAAAAGGAAATGAGACTCATTTTTTTTAAGTGGTCAGAGGTGGCTACAATTTACTCAGTGTTGGAGTTTTTTTATGTGCTGCTGATTGATACAATGAATGGCGTTTATACAGCACGGAGGGCAAGAGTTGAGTCATGAAGCATTGATGTTGCCTTTGTACTGTCATGAGGTACAAAGTAAGGATTTCTACTGTATGGTATTCTGTTTTTCAGTGAATATGGAGATTTAATTTTAATTTTTAGAAGATCAAGTTTGATATTTTGCTACGTGACCAGAAAGAACATTGAATTTGTTGCAAACGATGGACAAGTTTAGTAAATTAATTTGGTAAATTATCCAGTTATAAGATTAACAAGATGAATACAAGAGCAGTAGGGATACATTTTATTTTCTCCTGGCACTGAGGCAGAATTATGAGTACTTATGACATGTTGGATATTTAAAATTATTTGGAAATTTGGCTAGGTAGTACTTTGAAAGATGAGTTACTAAACCTTCAAGGATCTGAAAAATGGTTAAAAGAAGATTTTTGTAGCTGGAAAATAACTGTATTAGAGCTAGACAAAGAATACGTATGGTACTTTTTGCATGTAGCCTTTATTATGGTATGTGTTTTGGGCTTTTCCTGTTGATACTCCTATTGATTTCCTCAAAACAATTAAAATACGATACAAATATGAGAAGACATTTTGTATGGGATATTGGTAAAGTTAGAGTATTGATAGAGAAACTTTTTTTGAGAATATTTTGTATCCTTGCACCTAATCATCGGCTGCCACTGAGGCCTCTCCTTGCCCACCAGGCCTACCTGGCAATCCTGTTCCTTCCCCCAGACTTGCTGTAACCAATGATGCTCAGGGACAATGAGGAGACTAAGATTCTCAATGCTGCATTATATTGCTGGGGAGGGGGATTTTTACTTACGGCCCATGTTTCCCATCCCCTAAGCATGACTGTGAGCTTCAAGTAGGGAAAAGTGCAGTGCAGATGCGATGGAATATTTCCCTCCTCTTCAGCAACTCAGGCAATGTTTTCCACCTATTTTCACTGAGGACAATGCCCCCTGTGAGTCCCCAGCATCTGGCAAGGATCAATTGCAAGTAGCATCCAAGTGTGTCTTCCGTCTAAAGGTTAGGCATGCCAATTCATTCCTTACTAGTGGCTTAGACATCTGAGAGGCTAATCAAACTTGGGTTACCTGGGCAGCAATCAGGGTTATATCCCTCTACACCACAGCAATAGTGTTGTGGGTTAAACTGATAGTCCTAAAGGAAATTGGAGGTTATTTTCTCCTGATGCAGAGTTACACAATGAAGCAGTACAGTTAAAAATAATGCTGTTTCAGTTATGGCTTGCATTCTTGTTATTCTTTATGAATAAAGTATAGAGAATGTAGGCATTCATATAGTTTCTTTGAATCCTCCAAGTTTGAGCAGCATAACTAAGATCTTGAGAGATGGTAGCATGGGAAAGTTTTCAATGTCAAATGACTGAAAGTTTACAGTTTCATTCCTATTCATTTCCGAATATGGACCTGCTCATCCAGATCTGCCATTATAGTAAGTGCATACATTTAGTTTTTTAGTAAATATTAATTTAATTTGATGATTAGATAGTACCCTTTGCATCTCTGGTACATGTTTATTTACTTGTTTGTTTGTTTAAAGGTACAGCAGTAACATTTTTTTTTAATTATAGAACCACACAGAACATTGTTTTCCGCTCCTGAATGATATACTAGTTGTCCTGATAAACATTCATTAGCAAACAACTCCATTCTGGTAATTGATTTTCTACATTTGATTCAGGAAAATTTGTATTCCTACATTTGCACTATTTTTTTCTGATTCCCAGCAGTACTGCATATAGATGTGACAGGAAGCCTCTAACAGATTAATCTGTTACTTTTCAGTTCCTAACTGGGCAAATGCTACTGACTGCTTGATTTTATTTAGGAGAGACCTGATGAAGAATTTCTACTGACTCAGGAAATCTCACAGGGAACCAGAGATTACTCCCCTTCTGTTCTTCATGTTCTGCCTTGGGATCACTAACATACACTTGAACTGCTACCAGCTTCGACTGATATGAGTGATGTTTAATGTCTCATCCAAAGGGCATTGCTTCAGATGTTTAATACTCCAAAGAGAAGGCATTAAGGTGTCAGTATATGAACATGAATCCCAGAGCCTGGTGAGGACAGATAGCCAACAGTCTTCTAAAGTTTTTGTCATCAAAGGCAAATAAACAAACCGATGACTCATCTGGAGCCATTACTCTTAGGAAAGGTAATTGACTGTTCTCCTTTTGGTCAATGCAGGTGTAATTGTCCAGCAAGAATAAAGATTCTCTGTTAGCAAATACTGTGCAGCAGGGATAATAATACAGTGCTGTGTGTTGCTGTTACTCTTCTATATATAGAAATATGCCAGGTATAACATTTCAGAAGTAAACAAGAAAATAATCATGCTAGCCAATCTGTACACAGAAAAAAAAACTGATGACATATTTTTGAGCCAGCAATGTCACACCCAGTCCATTTTAAATCTTTAGGAAAAGCTGTGATACTCTACAATATAAATTTAGAGTTAGCTCTGATGTGACTAATCTGCAATATAAATGAGTCTGTAAAACCAAACAAAAATGTTAATTTTACTCTCTTCCAGTAATGTACATGTACTCTAATCAGCATTCTTTTTGATATAATTTTACAAAATCTACCACAATTCAATTAAAATCAATATCTTTTAACTTGCATATTTTCAACTTTTTAAGCTTTTTATTTTGCCTAGGGCTAAAGCAACAACCAAACTGAATCTATTTATTGTTCTCCTACTTTATGCTTTCCTTACACAGAAAGTCTGGCCTGCTAATTATAGTCTGTTTACCTTTGCAGTAAGCTGGTGGCCTGGGACTTCTAATTTGGAATGTTAGGTGTCACTTAAGCTATATCAAAGACTGCTATTACAGCCAGGTTTTGTTTTAGAATAATTGTCTCATTAATAGCACAGTTATAAAGCAATTAGAAGATAAATTTACAGGGAGGCCTTTTTTCTCCATGCTGCCTGCTGACCATCCAACTTGCTATCAATTGGTCATCTTTCACTCTGTGGGTGAGAGCCAAACACATAAGCCACTGTGCATGCAGCCACTGAAATTGTCTCTTTGATGACTTAATGTCATCACTGGTGGCTGACATGGAAAACTGCATTTCTAAGACATGTTCTATGCTCACCATACTGCATAATCATGGTCCCACAAAGGGGTAGCCAACAGCTTCCACCATTGTCTTGGGACCACCAAGTTGACATTCTTGGCCCTACAGCCATTGTGAATGTACAAGCCACTGCTTGCACAGGAGCAGTCAGCTGACCGGGGAAACCACCTCCCTCCAAGCTGGCATACCTCACTCACTTCCACCCATCACTCCAGCGGTCGAGATGCTAATTAATCTCAGGACAGCTAAGCCATAGTCAGGTCTTTATCTCTGTACACTACAGAGCTGGAATAACTTAAAGGGATGCTTTTCTACTGTCAATAAAGAAACATATGTTAGAAAAATCTGGGAACACTAGTTATGTTGCTAAGGAATTTATGTGTTTAAGGAAAATCTGGCAATCTAGGAAGTAATGATGGAGTACATCATTTTATTTATTATTAAATTTTAATTTAGGGTCCAAGTGATCTGGCAATCTGGGAAGTAATGATGGAGTACATCATTTTATTTATTATTAAATTTTAATTTAGGGTCCAAGTGAAGATTTTTACAGACTATAAAAGCAGAAACCATGTTCTGTAAAGTCTGATTTGCACTGGATGCTGGCTGAGTGATATGTTTTTTGATTGGTTCTGGGGTTTTGGAGTTTGTTGTTCCACAATACATGCCTAGAAAAAGGTATCATTCAATCACAGGCCAATAATTTTCACCCATTTTATAATATAGCAATAACCCACACCTAGGTGTGGGTAATGCTGGATTTACCCATGGTTGGCGTGGTTTGGTCACGAGGGCGAAGCCCGAGTGACCAAACAAAGCCAACCGTGGGTAAATCCAGCATTACCCACACCCAGAAGTGGGTTATTGCTATTATACAATGACATTATTTAAGAAAAAAAAATTACTTTTCTTAAATAATGGCATTGTATAATGCCTCCTTGCTGCCCTTCCGCAGCTGTCTGGTATTCTGCAGCAGTTCTGATGTACTGCGCATGCGTATGCCTATGCAGTACATCAGAGCTGTGGGCAAAAGCAGTGTAGAAAGCAAGATCTCTGTTGCTTTTTACAAACTGTTTCACTATGTTAAATGGGTTTAACAGAGCAAGACAGCTTTAAAAAAAGAAACAGAGCCGTTGCTTTTTTTAAAGCTGTCTCGTTATGTTAAACCCATTTAACATAGCGAAAGAGTTTGTAAAAAGCAACGGAGAAAGCAAGATCTCTGTTGCTTTTTACAAACTGTCTCACTATGTTAAACTCATTTAACATAGTGAGACAGCATTAAAAAAAGCAACGGAGAATATCCATTGCTTTTTTTAATGCCGTCTCGCTATGTTAAACGAGTTTAACATAGCGAGACAGTGTGAAGCAATGGAGATCGTGTGTTCTCCGTTGCTGCAAAAAAAAAAAAAAAGAGTTATAGTAATGGAAAAAGTCCAGGCGACCGGACCTTTTTCCATTACTATAACTCTGATTTACAATGTGCACGCTGACCAATCAGCGTGCATGTTTTTTGAATATTAATGGGGGGGTCGTTGTATAATGCTTAATTATGTACAGGACAATAAGAATTTTAAAACCTTAATTTGGATGCATTCTATCGTTAGTGTCCAAAAATAAAAACTTGTGCCTTTTTATTTTCAATGACTCTTGTGAATAAACATAATATTCTGAAAGGTATGCATGATTTTTTTTTACACTTCACTATGCACTGTGACAGGAGAATACATTCTATGATTAAGTGCACTTTTGTGAAGTGTCACTCCTTAAAACCAACTAGGAGAAATCAGGGCTACAGCTTAACAGATGTTACAGCTGATTTTTAATCTTTTAAATTATTACATGGACAATGTAGTCTAGACATTCCTGCTAAACACCTGAATTGTGATTATTTTTCATTTTCTATAAAGCTTGCCTCCTGTACCCTTGGGTCTTTCTTTCAGCTTCCTACATGGAAATCTAGTGCTACAGGATTTTCTCTTTGAACTTTGTTTTTTTCATACACTACATTTACTTCTGACGTACCCAGATATCTAAATCATGCTTCTAATGTATGTCTTTTTTAATTATCAGGGGAAACATTTTCCTCATGCCGATTACTTTAACCATTATCTACATTTTATTACTTATTTGTACAGAATAGCAAGAAAGGGGAAATCAAATGTATACTGCCTGAAGGATTAATACAACAATCTAATAACACCAGTGTTGTATTATTACTCTTCGTAATGTTATGAATCAATCCTAATTTCTAAGTTTGTCTTAAATATATAATACACAAAACTAGCAATTGTAATAATTAAAAAAAAAACAATAATAACTGCTGTCATTATTTATTAATATATAAAATCATTAATGGTAATGATAATAATAGTAAAAATAACAATGATAATTATAATGATGATGATAATAATTACTGTTATTATTTTACATAACTGACATAGTAGATTGAGAAATACATTTTAGATGATGTGGAGTTAAATACATTTATCCTCTATTCAGTATTGTAAGAGGAACAGAAAGGGAGTTTCATTGCTTTAATGCAACTTCTTTCTTAAATCAGAGGTCTATGTAGCATGTTTTTAAATCTCATGTACAAACACGTGATCATCTTCCTACCCATAATTTAATACTTCTGGTACAGCTGTTATACCACTCAGGGTACAGCCAGTGGTGGATTACAGGCATCATGGGCCTGCTGCTAAAAATTATGAGGCCTATTTATTTGGTGAGACAATAGCACAGAATTTCAGACTAAGCTAGGAGATGCAGCAGGGCCTGTTTCAGACATATGAGCGTGGAGCTCCAGTTCTGGCAACACACCTTTTAATACAGGCTTGGATGCAGCCATTCTTATCTATTGCCATCTGGTCTATGCCTTTCTATTTACAGGATCTGGGAAGCTGCACACAGTAGTATAGGAAAGGTTTCACCAGTGTTTAAAACACAGGCAAAATCACTTTCCTTTATTTACTCATTATATTTCTCCATGTTTATTGAATAATGCATGGTTTGACATTTGTCATTGTTAG
The DNA here is from genome assembly GCF_019279795.1 of Protopterus annectens. Classification (NCBI taxonomy): domain Eukaryota; kingdom Metazoa; phylum Chordata; order Ceratodontiformes; family Protopteridae; genus Protopterus; species Protopterus annectens. Next base: position 679,979,084 of record NC_056734.1, on the reverse strand, counting down.
AGTTTATTTTACTATCTTTGTTATCAATATAAGCACCTCAAGGTCCTTTCCTGTCTTCATACTGTAACTACATCACCCTTCTACTTTATGTAAAGATGGATTGGTATAAGAATATGCCTACAATTCTCTGCATTCCGCTTCATTGGTCAAGTAACTGACAGCTGCATAAAGTTACACGGCACTTTCCTATACTGTTGCAGACAACCCCCTGCTGTGTTTATCAGCAAATACAATAACACAAGAAGAAATGAATGACATTCCTTGATGGGCACTCTTGTAACTTTGTTCTGTTCTGAGTGACCCAGTGTTAATAGCACCATACAATTTCTAATGTACAATCATCCCCTTACCTACTTTACTTTTTAAAGGACCTCTCTGTGATTATTCCCAACTGTCTTCACCACCATTTTGGAGATGGTATTGTCAAACATCTTGTTAGAATAAAGATGCAGGAATATTCTTTATCGATAAGGACTTGTCATTTAGGACATGTTCTGTATAAGTACATACAGGTGTACTTCAGCCAGCAGAAGATCACCAATGGCTTGTCTGGTCTGCCTCATATTTTCAGCTAACATCCTACACATGATTCCTGGATATCCTTCCTCTCCTTTACATCCTTTTTAACTCATTAGCACCACCAGTACTGTGGCTAATGAAGTGTGAAACATGATGGTGATTGCAACTGAATCAGCTACTCTCAGACCTGTAGCACAAAGAAAAAAATGTGTTAAAACCATTTTAATTTAGAAGCTTAACAGCAGGATGCTTCTCAGTTAAATGTGTTTTAGCATGTCAGGTGCTTAAGTGCAATACTAAATGCAATGCATTCAGTAATGCAGTCCTATTTAACTGTGATCATTGCGGCATATCAGCCTGTGCACCTCAGGAGCAGAGATGCATTACTGTGAAGTGCCTATATGGCTAATGTCCTAGATGCAGTGTGGACACTGTGCGCACTAGGTCTGTTGGAACAGTTTGCAACAGGATTCAGTTGTATTATTATAGGTTCAAAGGTAGGTACTAGGCTATTGGTCCAAGGGCCTATGTAAGCCTAGCCAAAAAGGTTCTCTGGCTTTCGCCACCCAAGAAGGTTATTTTCCTGTGCCTCTGTCGAGCAGGGCCATAGAAGTAATCCCTGGGGTGAATTTTCTATTTCCCATCCACTCATTAAGATTTTTCTTGCAGAGTGCTAGTGAGGAACTCTGCTTGACATAGATAGGTAGCTTGTTCCAGAGTATGGGAAGTATCTAGGACAGGAATCTATCTCTCCAGCATGTTCTGTTTATTGTGGTGACAAGGTTTAGGTCTTTAGAGTGTATAGCTCGGAGGGATTGGGATTTCTTTAGGTGTAGCATGTCCAACAGCTCTGGGTTTCAGGAAACAAAGAGTGTATCCCAGAAAAACAAAAGACTTCAGGAAAACAAGGAGCTCTGGGTTTGACATAGCTTTGTATGTTAGGCAGAGCACTTCGGAGTAGGCAATATGCTACAGAGTAAAGCTGGAGTTTTTTGAGACGATCTGTGTAAGGCATCAGTTTGAGGCCAGTAATCCTCTTTGTGAGGTATTTTTGTGGCCTTTCCAGCTGTTGCAGATGTCTTGTGAGGTACATTCCAAAAGGGGCGTTGTACTCAATAATGGGTCTAATGAGAGCTGAGCAGAGGGGAACAATGACCTCTTTTTTCCTGGATGAGAACCCATTCATGATGAGGTGTGTCACATAAAAGGCCTTCCTGACAAATGAGTGTCAAGGCACCAGATCCAGGATCAGCCTCTGTGGCATTCTACTAATTATCATCCTGTGCACAAGCAGAGTTTCCCCTTATATCATTACTTCATATTCTTCCCTCTAACTATTCTTTCAGCCATCTTACCATTCTCTGTCCCCCACTCTGGCCCTTCCATCATGCTTAGCAGCCATTTGAGTCAGGGCAGATCATCTTGACAGGATTTTTATCACTTTCTCCTTTAGACATACCTACCAACCTGTAGACACTGAAAATAAGTACAATGGTTCTTGAAAAGTAGGTAAATCCAGTGAAAAATCTGGACATCTAATTAACATTACAATTGAAAACCAAATAGCACATACCTCTTTTTGCCTTTAGTAGGAATGTAAGATACTACTTAGAAACACGTTTGAAAAACATAGAGAATGACAAAAATGACTGAAAAATATAAGCACATTATCAAAAAGACAGTGTATAATCTGTAGACTTTAATGAACCATATCTCAAAATTCTACTATGCAAGATTATTTATTTTTGATTCTGAAAATGGAGATGTAGGATGTGTGCCCTTGTTCTTTAAATTATTGGTGCCACTAGTATGTTCGTCATGCAGTGTGGTTTCCTATGTACTAGACAGCTTCAAAAAATCACACGTGATGGGGAAGATTCAGCCTGAAAATAGGGACTTAACTCCAAAAACAGGTACTTTATGCGCAGGGGTAAATTAGGCCTGAAATATATGTTCCTCAAAAACAGTAACATCTGATAGGACTGCCTTAAGATCAGTGCTGTGTCATTCCTTGGATTTCCTATTTGCAGAACTGCAACCTTATTCCAGTCCACTTGGATCTCATAACGGACCAGTGATCGCCTAAACATTTCATTAGGGCTTCCACCGGGATTGTGGGCAGAGAATTTTCAGGGGAGTGCTCATCTGTACCCCAGGCCTTAGCTTTCTACCACCTATCTACTTCCTGATCCATTTCCCTTTGGCTGCTATCCATGTCTGGAGAAGAGAAAAAAATCATTAAAGTTTTGGGCCTGGTCTCCCCCCCCCCCCCCCTTTATAGTCTCTTTCCCTTCCTTGGGTAGCTTGACTGGTGCTGTTCTTGCCTTTTTCTTCGTGTAATACTTCTAATCAGCCTCTTGCTATCATGCTTTATTCCTAATGTTTACCAGAAAATAATGTCAGCTAATGTCAGATCATACTGCAATAATTAAATAATGCAACAAGCAGTGAAAACACGGGATATATAACATTACCTGCTGTCTTCCAATGTAAAAGTCACTTGTTTTCCTCCAAAGTAGCAGTACTGACAGACAAGTCTTTAATCTCTTTCAAGGTACTTACAAAATTGTTAACTCTTAAAATTAGCAAAGCAACTGGCCCAGATGAAGCTCTAAATGTGCTAAGGGTGATAGTTGTAAATAAATCACTTAAATTATTATTTTGCTGCTAGAATTAAAACCAATCTCTAGGACTGGAGCTCATATTGCCCATCCTGACAAAATAAGGTTGTAGTAGATACGTAGTGAAATGCAGATGCAGTTGCTTATGCTTCCCTACAAATATTCCCGTGGTCAATGACCACTTGTTAATAGGTGGCCTACTCTGCACCATAAGCTGTGTCGATGTCTTTCATGTTTAAGGGTACAGATTTGTTTTTTAAGTGATGTAAATATTCTTTTAAGACATATGGTGAGTCTGGAATTTATGAATCAGAACTGACAAACTTTTGAAAACGCATTAGACATACCACTTGGGATGAATCCCCTTACTCTTTTATTGCTAAGACTTACATTGTCTTTTATGTTTACTTTGTATGGTAATGCCCACAAGGTCTCAATTCCCTTATAAAATAATAAAGTCATACAACTAGTATGTATATCACATTTACTGCACCACTGGAAGTACAGTTCCATTCTGCCCTGCTACTACAATACAGTGTTGATTATCCAGTTGCCAGTGATATTGGGAATCACAGTGTGCATGCATACTTAGTGAACATGTTTGCATGTGCAGGTTGAAGCTCTGTATGCATGACTGCAGAAGGTACGCATACTTGGTGAGCATATTTTTACATGTACACAGAGGCCATGTATGCATGCATGCATATGTGATGAAGTTTATGGAATCAATGTGAACAAAGTGAACAAGCATATATATATATAAATATATATATATCTATCTATCTATATATATATATATATATATATATATATATATATATATATATATATATATATACATACACATACATATGTGTGTGTGTGTGTGTGTACATATCTCCTCTCTGGTCCAGCTGGTGAATCTGGGAATCTTGAGGCAATGTTATAACTGCCTCATGTACACAGACAACCCTCTCCTCCTCCCACATAACACAAATACTTGCGAGAGATGCAGCTATTTAGCCAAACTGGAGGCTGAGCTCTCTCAACGTAGGACTGGCAAGACCAGACAGGAGGAGAAGGCAACTACACACACCACAAAACCAGCCTCACATAATGCTACCACACCACTGAATCAAACACATAAACACACAAAGACATACTCGGAAGCTCTGAGTAAAAATTTACCTAAACAGCAGAGGCCTCCAAAGCAGACACCCAAACAACTGCTACCTCAAGACACCCCACAAGCAACACATAAACCACAAAAGCAGCGTGCAAAGCAGTCACAGCCCTTAAGGACAAATACAACACCAAACATACTTGTCATAGGTGACTCCATAGTCAGACACACTGACGTCCCACTCACCAGGCTGAACAAGGAGAGGGTCACAGTAAGCTGCCTATCGGGCACTAGAATCCGCCACATAACACAAGCACTCGGGTCACTCCATGGCAAGTACAAATATGACACAGTCATTGTCCATGCTGGTGTGAACGACCTGAGACGTACCTCCCTGGACTACATGAAAAGAGACATAGAGGAGCTCTCTGATTATGTAGCCCAGGCAGGTATGACCCTGACCCTGAGCAGTATCCTTCCTTCACCAAGAATGATGCCACAATATAGAGACAAGATGATCAGCTTTAACAATTGGCTTAATGTCTGGTGTCATTCAAAGGGGATCCAGTGTCTGTCTGCCTGGGATGACATGCTTGACAAGCCACGCTGCTTCGCAAGGGACGGCTTGCACCTGTCACCCTGGGATTCCGGATATTGGCTAAGGCTCTTGCCACCCCCATAGTGCCTTTTTTAGGCAAGGCTCAAATTCTAAACCTACCACCCTAGAAAACAAAAATGGGAAGAAACTGAGGGTAATGCTGCTCAATGCCAGAAGTCTAAATCTCAAAATGCACGCACTCGAGGCCCTTCTCAGTATGGAGAACATCGATGTCTGTGCTGTAACTGAAACCTGGTTCAAGGCTCCTGAGAGCACCCCGGCACTATTAGGTTTTACCACATATCATGCGTTCTGGCCCCAAAACCCAGACCACACCACAAAAGGAGAGGGTGTATCCATATTCATAAAGGATACCCACACCTCCAGGTTGGTGGCAACGCATGAAGCTTCGGAAACCATCCAGGTGCAACTAACCATAGGCAAAACTGCTCTAGAAATTGTAGCATGCTACAGGCCACCCTCTCAAACTCATGAACCCCACACAGCCTTCCTGAAGACACTGGAGGGTATAAATGTATATCCAAACACCATCATATCGGGTGACTTTAACTACCTGAATATAGACTGGGAACATTACTCAAGCCCTAACTTTCTAGCCCAACGGTTCCTGGAGTTCATAAATTCAAATGCCATGGAACAGCTAGTCACTGTTCCCACAAGAGGAGAAAATATACTAGATCTCATTATCACAAACATGGGGACAAAATGCTCCACACCGGAAGTATATCCCTCATTGGTGAGATCTGATCATAAACTAATCTCACTGGAAATCCACATCCCGCCCCCACCCCAAACAAAAAAGACCACAGTGAAGAACTTCTCTAAAGCAAACTTCACACTACTCAAGACTGGTGTGGTATCCTTCAAGGCCCCTGAGCCAGTGGAAACCACAACCCAAGCTGTGGAAGCCCTTACAAATGCCTTCTATGAACACCTCCAGGACTGCATGCATCAGGCAATCCCAAATAAAACCAAGACTCTTTCCACAAAGGACAAACGTCCAGTCTGGTGGACCCCAGCCATTAACAAACTTTACAATAAGAGGAGAAAGCTATTACATGATAGAACAAAATCCATAAAAGGGAAGTCACCCCTGATCATTATTAGTAAAAAAAATACGAGCACTCATAAAATCAACTAAGGCCAATTTTGAGAGAAAAATTGCCATGGATTCAAAGGACAATCATAAGGCCTTTTTCAGCTATGTTAGGAACCTGGGTGGAAACTCCCAGATATGCTTAGAATTAGTCCAAAATGATACAAAAATCACTGAACCCACAGACATTGCCAACATACTGGCAGACAGGTTCAGTGCAAGCTTCACCCCCCTAAAGGAGAGATAACTATCCCAGCGGAGTGTAGCCTCCCAGACATCTCAAATGCGCAGGTGAAAGCTGCTCTCTCTAAAGCTAAAAACACAGCATCAATGGGACCGGATGGTGTCCCCGGCTGTGTGCTACACGAGCTAAATGAGGAATTAAACCCGCACATAAGGCAGCTGTTTAATCTCAGCCTTACCACAGGATACGTGCCCAAGGAGTGGCGTACGGCAACTGTGGTCCCACTCCACAAAGGCGGTGCCTCTACGGACCTTGGTAATTACTGCCCCATAAGCTTAACAAGTCTAGTCTGCAAAGCTATGGAGAGGATCATAATGGAGCTCATAAACAAAGATATAGGGGACTTGCAGACATTGGACCCGACCCAGTTTGGCTTCATCAAGGGCAGATCATGCCTTTTGAACTTGGCCGACTTCTTCGAAACAGTCACCAAGGCCATTGATGAGGGAAAGGCAGTCCATACAGCCTACCTTGACCTTGCAAAGGCTTTCGACACAATACCCCACTCGGGTATTGTAGAAAAACTTACCAGCTTAAATATAAACCCATATGTCACAAGATGGGTTGCAAACTGGCTTAAGGACAGAACCCACAGGGTTAGAGTTGCTGGCGCTATGTCAGACTCCAAGCCGGTCACAAGTGGTGTCCCACAGGGCTCGGTCCTTGGCCCCCTATTGTTCGGCATCTACTTCTAAGAAGTACAGCCCAACATGGGAGGACTTTGGCTGACAAAGTTTGCTGACGACTGCAAACTGGGCGCCATAGTGGAAAGTGCATCGGACATGGATATCCTTCAGAAGGGACTCACGGAAACAGATAGCTGGTACCAGAGCCATGGCCTGAAGTTAAACGCCAAAAAATGTATAGTCATACCCTTTGGGAAAAACAAGGTAACCCCAAGCTACCATACAGGTGGCAATCCACTAAGCACAGAAGAGGTTATCAGGGACCTGAGGACCCAGGTTGACAGTGGCCTTTTTTTTGACACTCACGTTGCTAAAGTGGTTAGAAAGACCTTCTACATTGCCCACCTGATCATGAAGGGATTCACATCCAGATCTAGTGAGGTAATTGTTCCCCTGTACTCTTCACTTATCAGACCAATGATCGAGTACAAGGTCCCATTCGGGATGTATCTCACCCGACATCTGCAGCAATTGGAGAGACCCCAAAAGTTCCTCACCAAAAGGATAAAGGGACTCCAAAATCTGTCATATGCTGCCAGATTGAAGAAACTCCAGCTGTATTCAGTTGCATACCATCTGCTCAGAGGTGACATGTGCCTGACATACAAGGCCATGTCCAACCCGGAATTAATGGACATGCTCCACCTCAAAAAATCCAAATCCACCAAAACCACTAGAGCAAGCAACTTAAAACTTAGCACAGATATAAATAGGACATGCTGGAGGGATAGATTTATCACTCAGAGACTCCCTATGCTGTGGAATAAAATCCCGGCCCATGTGAGGCAGAGCACCTCGCTGGCTCTGTTCAAGAGAAATCTTGACCTGTGGATGGGAGATCGTAGGTTTATCCCGGGAATCATCTCTGTGTCACTGCTGGACAGAGGCACAACAAACTAATGGGCACAGTATTTTTTCATATAAGGGGTGGCGTAAGCCACAAAAATTTGGGCTAGGCTTATAAATGCCTTAGGGCAGATAGCCTAGTATAAACCTATGAACCTATGAACCTATGAACCTTTCATGTTAGAATTCAGCTCCAGTGTGTCTGGACAAAGGTTTCATGCCCATTGTTTTAAGGCTAAAGTTTATGACCAGAATTTACATGTGGAAGGTGCTGCTGTTTCTGCTAGAGTGTATATGTGAAATGCCTTGTATTGTTGTAAGTTTCTGAGCAGGTGTTAGATTAATAAATAATGCAGTTTGTGGCCTGAGAACTCAGACCAGGTGTTAAGATGATGCAATACGAATACTGGGAAAACCTAAGTGTCAAAAATGATGCAATTTGGGAGGGCCTTAGAGACATGTTTGTTATAATGTTTAAATACTATTTCTCACAAGAGACTGGAAGAATTTTGATCTTGGATATCTAACTCAGCACTCTGCCTAAGCTCATATGAAAGTTTTTTAGCACTGTGATTTCTTGTAGGAATAGGTAAAACTAGCAAAGATTAATTAGGTATTTTTCTTTTAAATCAGACCTGTCCTACTGTATTATTTTAAGTTTCTGTGTGATCTCTAAACTCTTAAATATCTCTGTAGTGTAGTAGTTTTGTCTTGTGTTTTAATTATTTATTATTAAATATTTTTAAAACCTTCTACCTGTTGCTGGTTTATGTAGAGATAAATTATGCTTTAGAGTACATTATATATTTAGAGAGTTTACTGTATAAGCCCTTCCAATAAGCCTAGACTGAATAGTCACACTACTATTGTATAATAATATTGCACAGTAATAATTGGACACCCTTTTAAGGGCCTTTTAGTAGCTGATAATTAACTGGGTGGTGGCAGGAATTACTACCGTATGGTCTGGGTAATAGGGGCACAGCTGGAGAACCTGTGCCAGCTTTTCCCAGGAAAGTCTGTGTGGTTGTATAACCTCTTCTTAAAGTGTGTGTGTATGTATCAGCTACTTGGGCAGAGACACGAAGCACTGGTTGGACAGAGATGGTACTGGAGGTTTTAGCTTGCCCAGTTAGGCTGAGACCTGGACCCTATAGCTGTGCCAGTGGGGAGTCTTATTGGGGACCTGGTGAGCAAAGGAGCAACCAGCCCCAGACTGACTGTAATCTCTGTATGCACTTAAGGGAACTTGTACTTTACTGTGTGCATTAGTTATCCTTTCCTCTCTTCTAGGAGATGACCTCCCTGGTGTTAGTGGTGAGGATTGAGGCTCCTTGATTGCTGGGCCAGGGCACGGTCATCACAAGTGTTTGGCAGTGGTGGGATCTACTTCACATACTAATTGGCTTGTAGTAGTGTGGGTAGAGTGAATTCCTGTAGCTTATGTACAGTGATCTCTAAACGTATTTTGTACTCAAAAACAGCCACACAGTGTATACTCAAGAGTTCAGATCACAATTGTTTTATTTCTTTTGTTAGCTTAGTGTTAGTCAGGGTGAGCAGGCAGCATGTCAGCGGAAGAGTATGGAAAGCTGACAAGGAGCCAGCTGGCTGAGATGTGCCAGGCTAGGGGACTGGTACATGGAAACCTGACTAAAGCAGACCTGAATGCAACCTTGGTTACAGCTGCATCAGAAAACAGCAGCCTGGAAGACAATCAGACTGATAGTGGAGATACAATATCCTTGGAGAATGGACAGCTCAACCTTTCTGCAATGGACTTAAAAATCCAGCTGTAGCTAAAGAGACTTGAGTTGGAGGACAGGCATATGGAACTAGAAGCATCTTAGAAAATGAGGAGTCTACAAGCTGAGGAAAAGGAACGGCAGAGGAGGCATGAGAGGGAAATGCTGACTCTTTGCCAGAGTCATGGAGGTAATGGGGAAGGGAGTAACTGGACCCCAGTAGCAAAAAAGGTTAGTAAATTTCTTCCACAGTTTAAAGAGGGGGATAATTTTGATAGCTTCATTCATATGTTTGAGAAGGTATATAAACAGTATGAAGTTGACCAAGGGCTCTGGGTATGGTTCTTGACCCCCTTACTCCATGGTAAAGCTGTAACTTCTTTAGCAAAAATGCATGACACTGACTGTTTTGATTACACTGCTGTAAAAAGACACTTGTTGGAATGTTTTAAGCTAACACCTGAAATGTATAGGAAAACGTTTCATGAGCATAGACGCAAGGCAGATAAAAATGTATGTGAATATGTTGCTGAACTGAGCACTTATTTTTAAAGCTGGGTGAGTGGATGTCAGGTCACAACTTTTGAAGGGCTGGCAGACCTTTTGGTAAGGGAACAAGCCTTTAGCACTTTGCCTGAGGACATGAGGATCTGGTTAGCTGATAGGGTGTGCTACTTCAGAGGAGTTTGGGAAGAAGGGAGACCTATACCTAGCAAGCAGGGCAGCCATGCACAGGAAAGGGACCTCCAGTACTGCTCATGGGACTAAAGGAACCCATGGTGGGCAGCACAGTCTGCCCCAACAGAATCCACCAGTAGCAGGGGAAGCCACTAGTCCAGGTACACATCCAGCAGCTAGGGTTAAATGTTTTGAATGCAACCAGTGGGACCATGTAGCATACAGATGTCCACAGAGGCAAGGTGAGGAACAAAGGTGAGGCAGCCAGTAAGTGGGAAAGACAAAATGCCAACAGTAGGTTGTCTTGGGACAACAAGGGTACCAAACTACCACCAGAGGTTATATCCTATTGTAGTGAATGGCAAAGAGGCAATTGCTAAGAGAGACACAGCCTATGATATAACCATTGTAAAGCCTGCACTGGTTACAGAGGAGCTCTACTTGCCTGGGCAGTCTATTCCAGTCAGGGCTTTAGGAGGGATCCCATTCCAAATACCTATGGCTAGGGTTTACCATGACTGGGAGAGTGGAAAAGGAAGCCAGCTAGTAGGTGCGTTTGAGGATATACCTGCAGATGTCCTGATAGGGAATGATTTTGATAGTGCAGTACCCTGTGTTTGTGCAGTTACATGCAGTCAGGCTTGGAGACAAGCATGTAAGTCTGATAGCCTGGGGGAGACCCAGACAGACTGCACACTTGCAGCCAGGACTACTGAGGTGGTTACTTCAGGGAGGGAGCTGCTCTGTAGCAGTGAGACTGAAGGTAAGCCGCAGCTGCTTGTAGGTACAGATGGTCCCTTAGACAGAGTGACTGCAAAGGTAGAGGTGAGTAGTAGTACCCAGGCTGACAGTAAGGCACCACTGTCAGAGGATGCCAGACTTCCTGTAGAAGGTGAGCTGGGAAGGGTTCCAAGGAGAGACTTGAAACAGGCTCAGCTCTCAGACCCTACATTGCAAGGCCTGAGGCAGGTAGCTAGGGAGGCACCTGATTCTCAAGGGAAGGTGGAATCTGTATACTGGAACAAAGGGTTACTGTACAGAGAGTGGACCCTTGAGGAAGGGCTAGAAGGTGAGAGAGTACAGCAGTACCGTCTGGTGTTTCTAGCCATAGCCCATGATATTCCCTTTGCAGGTCATATGGGCATAAAACGTACAAAGAGGCATATTATGCAAAACTTCTATTGGCCTGGAATTTCCAGAGAAGTAACAGGGTACTGCAGGACCTGTGAGCGGTGCGAAAAGGTAGGAAAGGCAGGAGACAAGGTAACAGCTCCTTTGATGCCTTTGCCTGTGATTGAGGAGCCATTTCAGAGGGTAGCTATGGGTATTGTAGGTCCTCTGAGTACCCCAAGTTCCACAGGGGAAAAGTATATCCTAGTGATTGTAGATTATGCTACACGATACCCAGAGGCAGTGGCTTTGTCCTCCATTGAGGAAGAGAAGGTGGCAAATGCTTTGCTAGAGATTTTTAGCAGGGTAGTTTTCCCAAAGGAAATGCTGTCTGAAAGAGGTGCCAATTTTATGTCAGACCTAATGGCTTGTCTGTGGAAGTCCTGTGGGGTGAAGTACATGAAGACCACCTCCTACCATCCCCAGACTGATGGTTTTGTTGAGAGGTGAACTCTACAATAAAGTCCATGCTACGGGCATTTGCAGATCAGATATACTTGTTGCTCAGGCTGCTGCAGAGAGATTGACCTACTGCCAGCTGTGATATTGAGAAAAGATAAGTGTTTATTCTCATTTTTTTCTCTGCATTTTGATTTAGTATCTCTGTAAATCTGTACAACTGTACTTATTTTTCTTCTTGTGTGTTATAGCTGTATATCTCAGTGTTGACCTCAGTTGTAGTGAAATCCTTTGTCTGGAGGCCTTGACTGTTTTCTTAGTGGCAGTAAGTTTTCAGAACTAGTTTCATCCTGCCAAAGTATTCCTGCATCTGTATTGTTTTGTTTCTGTCCTGTGTTTTAAATCAGATATACCTGTTGCTCAGGCTGCTGCAAAGAGATTGACCTACTTCCAGCTGTGATATTGAGAAAACATAAGTGTTTATTCTCACTTTTTGTCTGCATTTTGATTTAATATCTCTGTAATTTGTACAACTGTACTTATTCTTCTTCTTGTGTGTTATAGCTGTATATTCTCTTAATGTTGACCTCACTTGCAGTTAAATCCTTTGTTTGGAGGCCTTGTCTGTTTTCTTAGTGGCAGTAAGTTTTCAGAACTAGTTTCATCCTGCCAAAGTATTCCTGCATCTGTATTGTTTGGTTTCTGTTCTGTGTTTTAAATTAGATATACCTGTTGCTCAGGCTGCTGCAGAGAGATTGACCTACTTCCAGCTGTGATAAAGTGTTTATTCTCACTTTTTGTCTGCATTTTGATTTAATATCTCTGTAATCTGTACAACTGTACTTATTCTTCTTCTTGTGTGTTATAGCTGTATATTCGCTTAGTGTTGACCTCACTTGCAGTTAAATCCTTTGTCTGGAGGCCTTGTCTGTTTTCTTAGTGGCAGTAAGTTTTCAGAACTAGTTTCATCCGGCCAAAGTATTTCTGCATCTGTATTGTTTGGTTTCTGTTCTGTGTTTTAAATTAGATATACCTGTTGCTCAGGCTGCTGCAGAGAGATTGACCTACTGCCAGCTGTTACATTGAGAAAAGTGTTTATTCTCATTTTTTTGCCTGCATTTTGATTTAATATCTTTCTAATCTTCACAACTGTACTTATTCTTCTTCTTGTGTGTTATAGCTGTATATCTCAATGTTGACCTCAGTTGTAGTGAAATCCTTTGTCTGGAGGCCTAGTCTGTTTTGTTAGTGGCAGTAAGTTTTCAGAACTGGTTTCATCTGGCCAAAGTATTCCTGCATCTGTATTGTTTGGTTTCTGTCCTGTGTTTTAAATCAGATATACCTGTTGCTCAGGCTGCTGCAGAGAGATTGACCTACTGCCAGCTGTGATATTATGAAAAGGTACGTGTTTATTCTCATTTTTATCTGCATTTTGATTTAATGTCTCTGTAATCTGTACAACTGTATTTCTTTTTTTTTTGTCCTTACCCACCCTCCCTGTTCTTGTTTTGGTGTTAGTGTTGGTGGCTCTGGAATTGCCCACCCCTCCTGTAAGTCTGTATTTGAACACTCCTCTTGAGTCCATCTCATTTGTGCACTTAAATGAAGTGAGATCATATTCTGTGTCTAGTGTTCACTCTACATAATACAGAGAGAAGATTTGAAAAGGCCAACCCACTTAGGTTCTTCCTTCCTCTCTCCTTGCACATTACTAACAAAAAAAAAATCATCTGATTTTATTGTATTTGTTTTCCTCCTACTTTATTTTGCTTTTGCCTCTTCTTAAAAGTACTCAGTTTTATTTATTGTGCTGCACTTATTGCTGCTTGGTAGTAGCCTGATTAAATTGTAATTGTTATTCTAAGTTTTTTGGTTTAAGCACTTGGGCTTCATACTGGTTGTTTTACATTAAGAAAGTTTGCGGTCTGCACTGTTGTGGCAGGACAGGTAGCTTACATCCTTCTAAGGTGGGAATTGCTGACTGAAAGCTCAGTGTCTGCTATTCTAAAAGTGAATTATCACTTGGGCTTCAGACCAGTTATTCTACATTAAGAAGTTTTGTGGTCTGCACTCTTGTGGGAGGAGAGGCTGGATTCTGCCCTTCTGAGCTGGGAATTTCTGGTCACAGGCTTATTGTGCCTGCTTATTCAAACTGTTTCTTTCTGAAATTGGTGCACCTTGTTGCTGTAGCATAGGATCAGATTCAGGCCTGATGAATCTAGTTTTGTTTGTATAACTTGAGCACTGATCCAGGCCATCTTTTTTGGAGAGTGTGCAGTTAGAACTTGTCTGATTGAAGACTGCTGGAACAGGGCTCAGTTTTGAGTTTTTCTCTGGTTAATTGGGTAACTTGTTTAAATCAGATTGTTCATTTTCTATTGTTTTATATATATATATATATATATATATATATATATATATATATATATATATATATATATAAAAATGCACTTTATTCATCTGCTTTTACTGTATTTGTGTTTCTTCCTACTTTATTAGTAGGGGCATTGAATACAACTCTGAACTGAGATATATAACAATAAGCATCTTTTTATGTGCATTTAAAGTGTTTTTTTGATTGTATCTGCTTTATTTTCTGAAAACAATATATATATACCTGTTTCCCAACTTTCTAAGCTAGTATAGTCCAGTTTTCAGGTTAGTGCTGAATTCAGGGCTGTGTTACAAATCTCTGTGTTTGCCCATACCTTACTTGGATGGAAGGAAGTTTCTCTGTTCACCTGTGAGAGAAGGGAGCTTTGAGCAGCCTATCTATCCCTAGAGTAGTGGTTTCTGCCCAGAAAGTAGTAGTTTATTGGCCATTTTGGGCTAATTTCTATCACTTTCATTTCCCTGCTATAAAAACTGCATTTGCCTGGTTTTGCTCACTGGGCAGCGCCGGTTAGCTAGGGTATAACTATTCCCGGCTCCACAAAGTCTCCTCTTCAATTTTTCCCTTGGAACTAGACAGACTTTCAACTTAAGCACTCAAGCCATTCATTTCTCAGCCCGGCACTTGCTCAAAACTCATAGCAAGCACTTATAAACCCTAGCACTACAGAAGGACAAGGCTCTCTATTCGACCTTACCAGCCATTCAGTAAAACAGTTTACTGTACCTATCTAGGCATGTCCAAAGGGCAGTTTCAGGTGTACTTTCCAGTCCAACTGGTGAATCTGGGCATTTTGAGGTAATGTTACAACTGCCTCATGTACACAGAAAACCCTCGCCTCCTACCACCCAACACTAATACATGCGAGAGATGCAATTATACAGCCAAACTGGAGGCTAAGCTCTCTCAACCCAAGACTGGATCAGACCGTCACGAGGAGAACAGAAATACTGGCATCACACCACCAGTCTCACATAGACCCATTAAACCAGCACTGGCAAAAGACACACATAAATACATGAAAACATACTCGGACACTCTAAATAAAAATCTGCAAAAGCAACAGAGCCCTCCAAAGCAGACATCCAAGCAACCTCCAGCCCCCAACACAAACCATGAAACACATATTCACAAAACCAGTGTGCCATGCAATTACAGCCCTCAAGGCAAAATAATATACCCAACATACTAGTAATAGGTGACTCTATAGTCAGGCACACTGATGTCCCACTCACTAGGCTGAATAAGGAGAAGGTTACTGTTATCTGCCTGTCGGGTGCCAGGATCCGCCACATAACACAAGCACTCAGGTCACTCTAGAACAAGTACAAATACGACTCTGACATTGTCCATGTTGGTGTGAATGACCTGAGCCATACCTCCCTGGACTACATGAAAAGAGACATGGAAGAGCTCTCTTATCACATAGCCCAGGCCAGTATGACCCTGACCCTAAGTAGCATCCTGCCCTCACCAAGAAAGATACCACTGTAGAAAGAAAAAATTATAAATTTCAGCAATTGGCTAAGTTTCTGGTGTCATTTAAAGGGGATCCAGTGTCTGTCTGCATGGGATGACATGCTTGACAAGCCACGCTGCTTCACTAGAGACGGCTTGCACCTGTCACCCTTAGGCTTTTGAATACTGGCCAAGGGTCTTGCCACCCCCATAGTGCCTTTTTTCGGCAAGGCTTAAAAGACAAACCCACCGCCGTAAATAGCACAAGTAACAAAAATCTGAGGGTAATTTAACTACTCAATGCCAGAAGTCTAAACCTCAAAATGCACGCACTCGAGGCACTCCTCAGTATGGAGATAATCGATATATGTGCAGTAACAGAAACCTGGTTTAAGGCTCCAGAGAGCACCCCAGCACTACCAGGCTACAACTCATACCATAAATTTCGGCCACAGAACCCGGACCGAAATACAAAAGGTGGGGGAGTATCCATATTCATCAAGGATACCCACACCTCCAGGTTAGTGGCACAGCACGATACTTCAGAGATTATCCACGTGCAACTAACAACGGGCAAAACCGCAATTCAAATTGTAGCTTGCTACAGATCACCCACCATGTCCCAGGATCCCCATTCCACATTTCTGGAAACACGAGGTAAAATAAAGGTCCTACCAAACACCCTAATATTGGGTGATTTCAACTACCCAAACATTAACTGGGAGAACTACTCAAGTACTAACTCTCTTGCCCAACATTTCCTAGAATTTATAAACTCAAACGCCCTGGAACAACTGGTCAACACTCCCACCAGAGGTGACAACATATTGGACCTGGTCATCACCAACATGGGTGACTGGTGTATCACACTGGAGGTCAACCACTCGCTGGTTAGATCTGACCATAAACAAATCACTTTGGATATCCACATTCTGGCCCAGCCCCGGACAAGGAAACCACCGTGAAAAACTTTTCAAAAGCAAACTTCACATTACTTAAGACGGAGGTGGAAAGTTTCAAAGCCCCCATGTTAAAGGATAATGCTGTCCAAACTGCAAAATCCTTTACTAATGCATTCTATGGGCACCTACAAGAATGCATGGATCATGCTATCCCAAGCAAAACCAAGTCTCACTCCTCCAAGAAAAGGAAACCAGTCTGGTGGACCCCATGCCATAAACAAGCTATATAATAGAAGGAGGAAACTACTACAGAAGAGAGTAAAATCCCAAGAAGGGAAGACATCCTTGATCAGTATCAGCAAGAAACTATGATTCCTCATAAAATTGTCCAAGGCGAACTTTGAAAGAAAACTTGCCAAGGACTCCAAAGATAACCACAAGGCATTCTTTAGCTACGTCAAGAATCTAAGTGGCAATGCTCAGATCTGCTCAGCATTAGTGCAGAATGGCACAAAATACACTGAACCAAATGATATTGCCAACATCCTGGCAGACAGGTTCAGTGCAAACTTCACCCTCCTCTCACCCTCAAAAGGGCCCATAATCATACCAGAAGAATATAAAGCCCCTAAAATCACAGACACTCAGGTTAAAACAGCCCTCTCCAAAGCCAAAAACACAGCATCAATGGGACCGGACGGTGTCCCAGGCTGTGTCCTACACGTGCTCAAAGACTAACTAACCCCTCACCTAAACACGTACCCATAGAGTGGTGCACAGCAACGGTTATTCTGCTCCACAAAGGTGGAGCCACAACAGTCCTCGGGAACTATCACTCTATAAGCCTGACTAGCTTGGTCTGCAAGGCTATGGAGTGCATCATCATGGAACTCATTAACAGAGATATTGGAAACCTCCAAACACTGGACCCTACCCAGTTTGGCTTTGTTAAGGACAGATCATGTCTCCTAAACCTGGTGGACTTCTTTGAGACAGTTACCAAGGCTATAGATGAGGGAAAGGTGGTACACACAGCCTACCTAGACGTCGCAAAGGCCTTTGACACAATTCCCCGTTCTGGTATTATAGACAAGTTCACCAGCCTGAACATAAACCCCTATGTCACAAGATGGGTAGCCAATTGGCTCATGGACAGAACCCACATGGTGAGAGTTGCGGGAGCTAGGTCTGACTCTAAACCAGTTACAAGTGGCATTCCCCAGGGCTCAGTCCTAGGTCCCCTCCTGTTCGGCATATACTTCTCAGAGGTACATACAAGCACAGGAGGACTATGGCTGACCAAGTTCACAGACAACTGCAAACTAGGGGCTATAATTGACTTACCAGCTGACACAGACATCCTCCGAAAGGGTCTCACTGAGACAGATACCTGATGTCAAAATCATGGCCTCAAGCTAAATGCCAAAAGGTACATAGTTATTCTCTTTGGAAATAACAAAGTACCCACAAACTACTACATATGTGGTAGTCCCCTAAATACGGAAAATGTAATAAGGGATCTTTGGACCTAAGTAGATAGCAATCCCTCCTTTGATAATCACATTGCCAAAATGGTTAGAAAAATCTTCTATGTGGCCCACCTAATCACAAACGGGTTTGCATCCAGAACAAAAGAGGTCACTGTGCCCCTCTACTCATCACTCATCAGACCCATCGTAGAGTACAATGCCCCATTTGGGATGTACCTTACAAGACACCTGCAACAGCTGGAAAGACCACAGAAGTACCTCACCAAGAGGATCACTGGCCTCAAACAGATGCCCTATGCAGCTCTACTGAAGAAACTTCAGCTGTACTTGGTTGCATACAAAGCCACATCCAACCCAGAATTGATGGACATGCTCCACCTAAAGAAAACCTTATCCCCTCGAGCCATACACTCTAGGGATCTAAACCTCACCACAACAATAAATAGGACATGCTGGAGGGATAGATTCCTGTCCCAGAGACTTCCCATGCTGTGGAACAAGATTCCAATCTACATTAGGCAGAGGTCCTGGCTAGCACTCTTCAAGAGAAACCTTGACTTGTGGATGGGGAACAGAAAGTTTACCCTGATGATCATTTCAGTGGCTCTGCTGGACAGAGGCACAGGGAACTAAACTAAGGGGGCAGCGAAAGCCAACACATTCTGACTAGGCTTATAAATGCCTTCGGGCAGATAGCCTAGTACCTACCTATCTATGAACCTATGAACCTAAGAGGGAGTGAGACAAATATTTGCCCCATCTGTTGTTTGCTTACAGAGAGGTTCCCCAGGAATCCACAAATTTTTCGCCCTTTGAGTTGCTGTATGGGCATAGGGTGAGGGGACCTCTAGATTTAATTCGAGATGAGTCGGAAGGTGAGTGTGAGTCTCACAAGGAGTCTGTTGTGGCATATGTCCTGAACCTCAGGACAAGGCTCAGGGAACTCATGGGCCTGGCCCAGGAGAACCTGACAGAAGCCCAACAACAGAAAAAGGTATGGTATGACAGGAATACTCGAGCTAGAGAGTATGCTGTAGGGCAGCAGGTGATGGTTCTCATTCTTGTCAGACACAACTGGAGGTTTTAGCTTGCCCAGTTAGGCTGAGACCTGGACCCTATAGCTGTGCCAGTGGGGAGTCTTATTGGGGACCTGGTGAGCAAAGGAGCAACCAGCCCCAGACTGACTGTGATCTCTGTGTGCACTTAAGAGAACTTGTACTTTACTGTGTGCATTAGTTATCTTTTCCTCTCTTCTAGGAGATGACCTCCCTGATGTTAGTGGTGAGGATTGAGGCTCCTTGACTGCTGGGCCAGGGCACGGTCGTCATACTGACACATATATATATATATATATATATATATATATTCATTTTAGAAGCTCGAAAGACTGAAATATCGAAATTCTAATATCGAAATATCGAAGTGCTAATAATGGGTTAAGACGGAGTGAAAGGCTTAATCAGGCAAACAATAATGGTTGGAATAACCCTAATAATACTATGAATCAAGAAAGAGGTGAAAGTAATGAAATTAATGTACAAAGTCACCACCAGCAAAATTTTCAGAAAGGGAACTTTCAACAGGGGAAACGAAACAACAGAGGGATGAGGAACAAGAGGAAGAAATGGTAATTACCCCCACACTATTTCCCAATGATCGTGGAGTTTTTGAAATATTAACTAATTCCAGTGGTGACTTTAAAGTTTATAATTATTCAAGTATTGTTATTTGCCCCGAAATTGTTGACTTACTATCTAAGGGGTATACCTTTGTTCCTTCACGTCCTATTGATTTAGCTGAGACATTGTTAGACTTGAAATTATTCTGTAGGAAAATTAACCTGAAAGCACTAATGGGAAACAATACCCATGAAAAATCTGAGTTATATGTATGCAGTGTTTACAATCCTCCTTTACACCCTCTAGTAGCCCTTTTTGAAAATGCTACAGAATTAGATTTAAGGAACTTGGAGAGAACTAACATTTATAAGAGAAAACACAATTTCAATATAAGTAAGGAAGACAAAGACCTTCTAGAATACCTACGTCAAGCCCCCATACGTATTATGAAACCTGACAAGGGTGGGGGCTTGGTCATTATGTCACTTGAAGATTATAATTCTAGAATGCTTGCTATCCTTGATAGTGAAACATATAGTAAGGCCTCGACTAATGAATTAAATGGTGCTTACAGGAAAATTCAAGCATTCATAGAGGAATTATATATTGAAGCTAGAATCGATAGGGACACTTACTTATATTTGCAACAGTCTTTTCCTAGGACACCCTACTTGTTTGGAATACCAAAGATTCACAAAGGCCTTGAGGATCCACCAATGAGACCTTTGGTAGATGGGAGGAAGAGTTCCACTTATACTTGTGCAAAACTTTTAGACAACATTTTGAAAAAATATATAATAAGAGAAAAGCAGATTTCTAAAGACTCATGGTCTTTTTTTGAAATCGATTAACAAGTTAGAATTTTTTCCCCAATCTTTCTTTGTGACAGTTGACGTAAAAGATCTGTACTCTAGCATCCCACACCAGATTGCAATAGAATAGGTATCCAACATGTTACATTCACTAAATGCATCAGTGAATGAGATTAGCTTAGTTGAAGAACTAATAGATAAAGTGTTGTCATATAACTACTTGATGTTCAACAATGTCATTTACCATCAGAAAATTGGTGTAGCGATGGGCTCACCATGTGGAGGGGCCATAGCTAATTTAGTTATGGCCTATTGGGAGAGGTCTTTTGTGTTGAACAATGGTGAGTTTAAAGACAACATTGTATACTACACACGTTTCTTAGACGACATTTTTATCTTGTTCCTAGGGACTGAAAGACAAATGGAGGATTGTTTATTAGGTTTCAATAACACAACAGGATTTTTGCAGTTTACATTCAAATATGATAAAAACAGAATAGATTACTTAGATGTTTCACTAAGGAAAGACTATGAGAGGAAAACCTATTTGTCCTCAATTTACAGAAAAGAAACATATTCGAACATGTACCTCCATTTCACTAGTTGCCACCCGAGTCATCAGAAGAAATCTGTAGTAAAAGGGCAACTCGTAAGGGCAGCCCATATGACTTCTACAGAAGATGAATTTGAACGTGAATGTGAACTAATATTTAACTTTTTCACACAGAGGGGCTATCCACGTGATTTCTTGAGAGAGATATTAATGGAAGTGAAATTTAAAAGGACTGAAGGTACATATGTTCCCATATTGAGATTGGAAACTCAAGAGAGACAATTAGGGGGAGACAATCACTCAGAGGTCACTACAAATGGAATGCGGAGACTTGATGAGAGCCAAGGTTGTAATTTTATTTGTACTTACAACCTGGATTCAAGGTTAATATTAAACATTGTGTTGAAGAATTGGGATTATTTGTTAAATGATAACCTGTTCAAAGGCCTTTTACCTAGTAAACCTAAAATGGTTTTTAAACGAGGGAATAATCTAAAGGAGATCTTACAAACGAAGAGTGGCACTTTTGTAACACAAGCAGGCATGCACAAATGTTGTATGTGCAACTGCTGTAAATATATAGAGGAAGGAAATAAATTCATAATAAATCATAAACAGTATTTTTCAGCATCTAAATATAATTGCAATAGCAAACAGGTTCATAGGTTCATAGGTTCATAGGTTCATACTAGGCTATCTGCCTGAGGGCATTTACAAGCCTAGCCCATAGTTTTGTGGCTTACGCCACCCCTTTGGTATGGGGAACTATACCCATTATTTTGCTGTGCCTCTGTTGAGCAGTGACACTGAGGTAATCCCTGGGGTATATCTGCGATCTCCCATCCATTGGTCAAGATTTCTCTTGAACAAGGCCAGCGAGGTGCTCTGCCTCACATATACCGGGATTTTATTCCACAGCATAGGGAGTCTTTGGGTGATGAATCTATCCCTCCAGCGCGTCCTATTAATAGCCGTGTCGAGGTTTAAGTCTCCGCCCTTGTGGCTCTGACGGATCTAGATTTTTGAGGTGAAGCATATTCATCAAATCTGGGTTTGACATGGCCTTGTATGTTAGGCAAAGGTCACCTCTGAGCAAGCGGTAAGACTGAATAGAGCTGGAGTTCTTTCAGTCGGGCAGCATAGGACAGATGTTTGAGACCCTTTATCCTTTTGGTGAGGAACTTTTGTGGCCTCTCCAGCTGCTGCAAGTGTCGGGTCAGATACATTCCGAATGGGGCATTGTACTCAATCATTGGTCTGATGAGTGATGAGTATAGGGAGACTATGACCTCCCTTGATCTAGATGAGAATCCCTTCATGATAAGGTGGGCAATGTAGAAGGTCTTCCTAACTACTTTAGCTACATGGGTGTCGAATGACAGACTGGTAGTCTATTTAGCTAAGTGTGTATTATGCCAAGCATTTTACATAGGAAAGACAGATAGAAAGTTAGTGGACAGAATGAGAGAACATATTTACAACATCAATGCTATGAGGATGGAAAATGCTTTGGCTAGGCACACGGATGCATTCCCAGGTCACAACTTCAAGTTTAGGGTCATAGACCAAGTCATTTCTGATAGCAGAGGAGGGAATGACAGTTTATTATTGGAAAAAGGAGAACTTTTGTGGCAATTGAGAACCAATGCCTGTAGGTATCCTGGCATAAACGAGATGTGTTCTCTCAAATGCATTTTAAGATTGAAAAATTTAGAGAGATGAAAGTTTTCCGGTTTTAGTTTTGGTTTTAAATACAGAAAAGTAATTAATAAACATTCACTAGAATTATTGGAAGTAGTAAAAAGTACAAATAAATGTACCTATATTACATTAAATATATTCAAATTCAATTTTAGATTAATTTTTAATTTTTACGGTTCCTTTTTTCCTTGTTAATATTTACATTCATAAGGTAACCCCCTAGGCCATACACTACATCATGTTTCAGTAGATACCTAGACGCCAAAAAGTCAAAATTAATTGTACTTTAGTAGCGAGTGGTTGTATTCATGCAACTACTGCCATCAGGCAGTGAGACTTTTAGATATTTACATTGTTAGATATTTATAT
>NC_056734.1:679918563-679953563 GCF_019279795.1 Protopterus annectens | reverse complement strand
CATAAATAATAATCACGTGTGTTAACCTGCACAGATGTGTCCCAACAGTGTGCATATTTATATGCTGAATATGTACATATCTGCATCAAAAGTGTACAGGGTTTATAATTATTATATTATATTATATTATATTATATTATATTATATTATATTATATTATATTATATTATATTATATGGGTATAGATGGAGTGCTTGAAAACAACAGAGTATTCTTATGATATTACTTAAAGCAGTTAATACTGGGAATCAATGCTATGATCTGCTAAAGAACATCATCCTGTATTCTTGAATCTGATTCCTTTAATTTCCACTTGAAACCTGTTCCCCTGAACATGTCACTTTGTTATACAGTGCTCCACTATTGCCATAGTGGTCCTATCTGGTTATTAAATTAGTAAAATAAAATGGTGGTATACATAGTAGTAAAAAGTGCATGCACATAATTCACTTTGGATTACTTTTAAAGAACAGTGTACATAAATGTGTAGCGAGACTACAACTAAGGCATTTGTACACATTATGTGTAGCTGCAAGCGTGCAATGCACAAACAATGAGGATAGCTACATTATATAAGCAAACAACTGTCTGTCTAGATACATATCAAGTGAGGGCATTAGTGTGCAATATATGCAGTGCCGTAAAATGCAGGCTCGAATTCACAAGTATAGGACATGATAATGGCATAGAGGTTACTGGTCAGTCTCAGCTTAGTAGCACTTTTAAAACGCAGCTCCAGATGAATAAAGGGTGAGAGCTGTTTAAGAAAGAGCAATGATAAAGGTATAAGCACTCAAATGAGAATCTTAAAGGAATGATGTGGCATTTTATTGCTTGTCTCTTTCAGAGGGGGAAGATATGGATTTCTGGGATGCACCTTGTATCATGGGTGTTGGCTAGGACTGCAGCTAGTGAC
Source organism: Protopterus annectens (assembly GCF_019279795.1). Classification (NCBI taxonomy): domain Eukaryota; kingdom Metazoa; phylum Chordata; order Ceratodontiformes; family Protopteridae; genus Protopterus; species Protopterus annectens. The sequence continues at coordinate 679,952,647 of NC_056734.1, read as the reverse complement.
AAAAGTGTTAGTGCCTAAATGAAGTGGGCAGGGCAATCAGTAGCACATCATCATGGCACTGGGGTGACTCCTTCACAGAGCCAAAATACATCCGCACATCACTGTTACCTATCATGCAAGGGGTTTTGACGTAAACTAAAACAGAAAAACTCCCTAGGTGCAGTACTAATGACAGTGGAAACTCCTCCATCACTGTCACATCCTGCCACTTTTAAAGTAAATTCATTCTTACAGATGAGAAGGCTAACAGACCAACGTCTACTCAGCAAACAGGGCAAGGAGATATTGAAGCTGAGGAGGCCAACTGCTCCAGAGCACAGACAAAGACACTCCAACTCAAGAGTGGGTAAAGAAACAGATACAGAGAAGAGGTGAGAAGAGATGCAAAGATACACAGAAACATTTCCATGATATAACCACATTACAAGATGGAAGTGTACTTCAGAAAGGGGCTTATTTAAGCATGTTGGGAGCAAGGGACATGAAAATAACCTGAAAAGAGACAGAGTAGGGATTAGCATTACAAAGCATTTCTTTATTGAAAGGGTTCTAAATATATGCAATGGACTCCCAGCAGAAGGAGAAACAGCAAACACACGTGGCATGGCATAAATGAGTAGCACAGATGCAAGAGATGTCTAGTTGTAGTAAGATGGCAAGACGTGAGGTAAAAGAAGTGCTGTTAATCTACATGTAGCTCCCCAGTCACATGACACATTGAATTCCACAAGCAGGCAAGGTGCAGAATTAGACCATACAAACATATATTTACAGATACATGCACCCATGCACCTGAACTCAGTGACATTTTCAGTCCAGACAGCAGTGACATATAATTCGACAGAGTTTGAAGTATCATAACACCGACTTGAATACAAAAAAAGCAAGGCAATCCTTTTAAGCTGGCACCTTTCCTGTTAAGTTGTCTGCATAATGAGAATGTCACAGAGTTTATGCTTCCTGTGAAAGAAGATCCTGGAGTCCTTAGTCTACTGAAAGCAGAAGAAAAGAAAGAAAGTATGAAGCTAACAATCTCTGAGAACAAAGTACATTTATCTGGGATTATGTATTTTGTAGGGAGCATCTGCACACACGTATGGGAAGGTATGAATGTGTGCACTCTTTTTTTTCTGGCACATCTAGATGTCAGTCATCAGTGATTTCTTTGGATGCACAACATCACAGCTAGGGAGCTCTCTAGGCTTCCATGTTGCAGTAGCATGGCCTTTACTCTTCGCATTTATGATTTATAATTCTGAAAGGATCCTTTAAAGTTGCACTCCTGAATGTTTAACATTATATAAGCAAAGACTGCTGTCTCAGCAGGATCATTTCTTTCTTCTCTCCTCAGATGTGCTGTATGGTAAGGCAATGAGGGCTTGTTATAGGTTCTGAGGGTAAATCTCATGTGCTGGAATACCATCCTTTGTCTTTAGTGTGACTACCCCCTGTACTTCACAGCTTTTGTAAGCCTGCATCAAGAAAGTTTCAGGATTAATACTGTCTTCATCACCATATTGTTCATGCTTTGTATTTTGCACTTTATACAACACTCTGGAACAAAGCCTTATATGAAGTATGGACAGATTGCTATCGATGCCCTAAAGATGTGTGCAAATGGAGGGTGATGAATTCATATACATGATGAGGGTGTATATGAGTGTACATACTTATACAGGCAAAGCATGCACACATATGGAACAGTTGCAAAAGCTTGTACCTTTACAGTATGCTTCATAGTGGAAAAGTATGTACATTACTATACAATGAGGGTATGCAGTGAAGATATGCATACATTTGTGCTGCAGACCCCTGCAGTATATACAGCTGTGTATCCATTTGTACTGAACTACTGCTACTACTACTGCTGTATGGTAGGGCAAAAACTCAGTGTGCACTCCTCATGCACTAAATGTTTATGCATTGCATAAAAGCTGCAATATTGGGGTGAATGCATTCAGTAATCATACTCTCCATCTCATACTAACAACCATGTATAGCTGCATGTGGCTGCCATGTTCTGATCACAGACTGAAGTCACACAAAAGTACTTATCACCCTTTATCCTTAGATGCTTGAGAAGACAGTGACTGTACTAATGACAGATATCAGTATACCTCAGACATGTTAGATTGGTATATGGATCAGATTTATTTCACTTCTGATATGAAGGTTTGTTTTTCTCAGGTCACAGCATTGTTTAATTTATGTCTAATAAAAATACATTTTTATTATATGCTATGCCGTCGTCTGCTTATACCATGGTAATAATCAGAGTGGATAATGCTAGAAACAGGGATGGCACCCAAACATCACTTCCCATTTACCAGCATGCAACACTACCTGGACAACATGGATCTCCGTCTCCATTACTCTGTATAGAACTATAATCTGTTTTCTTTCCACCGCCAAGAAATTGGCCAAGTTAATGCTGCTACAGTTGTTTACATGACATAATTTTCATTATAAACCATTTCACTGTTGCCCAAAATTGGGACATTGTTACTGCGCTTACTAAATAAATACATATGTAGTTGATTGAGTCAAGCAGTGCAGCAAATAATGCTCACTTGATATTGTTGACATTTCCTCATTTTTAACTTCATAGCTTTATTTGGTCCTGCAACTCATGAGACTACATTCTGACAACAGCCAAGGCATTTCAGTTTTGACATTACAGAAATCTCCATACCTGCAGGAAGGCTAACAAAATAATGCTCTTCAAAAGGTTCCTACCTGAATTTTTTTATATATGCCATGGAAATATTTGTCTTGCACTGGGCAGAAAAAAATAACCAAAGACAAAGGATACTGCCTTCTTTGCTCTTCTCTTCTGTTCCTTCCATTCCTGGCAGGGCTGCAGCTACACGCCGAAAGAGCTGAAAGATAAACACAAAACATGGAAGTAAATGACTTGGTTGGCAATGCTTTGACACTTTGGGTCATAAGGTCAAGGGGTTCATATGCTGCTAAATGAACAGAAATGCTCAGTGTACAAAGTTCACCATGAGGTCATTCTTTATCTAGAGTTGATTTCCCCAGAACTACCCAATTGAGTTGTAACATCTGACCTGCAGCAGGTGGGTGGTGGCCTGCTTCAACCTCATTTCATAGCTGGCAGAACAGTGGTGCATGCAGGTCAGTAGAGGAGCCCAAGGCTAAAGAATATGAGATTTTAAATCAGAGGCATCTGGGTCACAGTCCTTGGTTCAAACAATTACAGCATGCTGCCTAGATGCAGCGTACCAGGAAATGCACAGGAAGCCAGCTATTCCTCTTTTTTATGATGGTGCTAAATCATCCTGTTGGACATAATTTATTTACACAGCTTTGCTTGGATGAGCTGCTGTTTTATTTCAGTTCTAGTCTTGCTTGTACCCAGAAGTGCAATTTTGCTAGACAAGGTATACAGATGCTAAATGGCTTACCCAGGATCATAGATTCCTAAAGCACTGACTGCTCTGCAAAATGGCATAAATGGCATTGATTACTGCAGTACTACTTAGCAGGGGATAAAGTGACAAGCATTACATGGTATGTAATTATATGGTTACATAACTAGCAAGATGGAAGACGATACTAAATTCAGCAGAAGGGAAATTAGAGGGGAAAATCATAGACACTTTATGAACTGGTCCCATTCTATTCCAGTTACCTAAAATACTAACATCCTTATTGCCATGTAATGTCTTTGCTATGTGCTGACCAAATTATGTTGCCAGGATGTAGAGATTAGACATTCTGAAAAATAAAATACATCTTATTGCTTCTTCTTGACATTAATAGGGTACACTTATACCCCTTACTAGCATAAACTTTCACTAATGCTAGGGTACAGTTATACCCTTACTAGCATAAACTTTCACTAATGCTAGGGTACACTTGTACCCTTACTAGCATAAACATTCACTAATGCTAGGGTACACTTATACTCTTACTCGCATAAACTTTCACTAATGTTAGGGTATACTTATACCCTTACTAGTAGAAACTTCCACTAATGCTAGGGTACATTTTCATTTGTGTTATTGCTAGATGTGTTAAAACCATCTAATGGACACTAATGGACATCTTGCTGGTTTCATTCTGTTGTAAATGCCTCAGGCCAACAGGCAGTTTGGAGGACTGCCATTTACCTGTGGCATATCTTGGGGCATAAGAGGAAAACAGAGCAAATGGCAAAAAAATGAATTCCTAGGGAAAGCATGTAGACTTCACACAGAAAAACCCATAGCTGAGAACTAGACTAGAGAACTGCATATGGTGAGGTAGCAAGGTTAATCCCTGTGACACTCTGCCCTCTGCAGAAATAATTTTACCAGGATTTAGAAGGTATAAAGGAACAAAACAGACTGGCTTCTGGCTAGCATAACTCGAGTGCACTTTGCTTATTACTACAGTATATTTTCAATGTTACTAGGGCATGGTTTTACTTTTTATCATTACTGATTGTACTTTTTTCCACCTGCTGCCTGCTGACCATCAAGTTTTCTACTTTCAATCAGTTCTCTACTACCCAATTAGTGAGACCTAATTACAGGAGCCAACATTTGTGGAAACACTGGGAGTTTTCTTTATTTAGCCTTGTCACTCCCATGTGCAAGCCCATAGTGTTCATAGGGTGTCATGTAATGGGTTGCTACAAATGCTAATGCCTCTAATTGCAACATAACCATGTCTCTACCACCTTGTAAACAGCACCTCCATCTGCACTCTGGCCTTCACTAGCAGAGTCTACCAGACAGAATGTGTCAAGACACCCATTCCCTAACCTTCATCCTGAGGAGAGGCAGGCAGATTTAGGCCAGGTCATTCCTCTCCTCTCCCCTCCCACACTTGCTCTAACAGACAGCTGATATGCTAGTTGCAGTCGGGGCTTTAGTACTCTGTGCCAACAGAACTGGATTTACTACTAATTGCATTAGCACCATCCTGTGGAGATGACGCAATGCTAACTTCCTGAGAAGCCATTTGTTTACAATGCACTAACTCAATGAAACACATTCACTGACCTGACAAACAGATGTGTTACACTGCAATATGACACCCTAAATGTTACCACTTTACAGTTTGACATTTTGGAATTCATTTGGATATCTTTTAATACACAAGACAAAAACAAACTGAAGATACAAACATTGTTGCATAACAGGCATGAATCTAGCAAGATTATTAAAGAGTGAGTGCAAATACAGTAACTGGAGTAAGTCTGATAAACAGATTCACTGGGGGAGGTGGAGGAAAGGGAGGGAGACCAGTGGTGTGCCTTCATGTACTGCATTGTGACAACTCCATTTTAGTGTACCCAAAGATTCACAGATGAGAAGTCAGAAAGAGTAGCCCTAAATCTTTCCATGTGGCACCAGCACTCCCAGATGGGTGGATACACACACACACACACACACACACACACACACACACACACACACACACACACACACACACACACACACACACACACACACACCGCGTGCATGCACACTACTGACAAAGAAGCAGGTGGGAAGAGGCAGGTACCTACTTGAGAAATTTAAGAAACAGAAAAGGGCAACTCATCCATACTGTAAGACACAAACACCAAAAATAATATACTTGGAGGTTAAAACTTGTTGAAAAACATGTGAGTGTGCATGTGTGTGTGTGTGTGTGTGTGTGTGTGTGTGTGTGTGTATGAGTGTGTGTGTGTGTGTGCATGAGTGTCTGTGATACATTTCCATCAAGACAGTGGAAAATGTGACAAAGAAGTCAGTACAGCAAGTGAGGTTCTGAGGTAGTCAGGGAAGAGTATAAGCACAAATAAGGAGACAGGGAAGATACATTTATCACAAAATAAATAACTCTTGAGTCCCTACATGTAGCAACCAGTACTGGAGATAATGCCAGTGAAAGCATCTATAGGGAAAGGAGCCATAGTTTTCATCAGGGCAATAAAACCATGATCTGTTTGAAAAGACAAAATACAATGACTTATATATGTACATTATAGGACAAAACAAAAGAATAAGATAGGACATTTTTTCAGCAGCTGATGTAGGTTAAAAGGGGGAATCAGCACTCAAAGAGAAAGGACTTGTTAAGAACATCAGAACATAACATAGTGGATTCAATACAGGCAGCAGGAAAATATTTGTCATCCAAGAGTTATGTTGTGGAAGCAGCGTGACAGCAGGTGCAGGGGCACAAAATGGAGCGATGCTGTTCAAAACTGCAAAGTACGGGGGGAAGGTGCAACATCCGGATGGAAACAGGTATGTAATATGGTTAGGGAAAAGATGGCAAACTCTGCCTACAGAGCAAAACCAGAGACATCAAGCTGCTCAAACAATCTTTTTCCTCATTAAATATTATTGATTATGCCCATTCTGAAGTATATACATCAATCTGACACTGGCACTTATTTTTTCTATTAGTTACGAAATATTCCCCTGCTGCCTGAGAAGAGTATTTACTGAGTAAACAAGGATGACCCTGCCTGACACTGGAATTTTTGATCAGCAAAGTGATGTCACTTTTATGTGACAGACTGCAAAATATTTTTGATCCAATCAAAAAAAAAAAAAAAAAACAACAAGCTGCTGGCTACTGTATTTGGGTGTTTGTGCTTGCAGAAAAATGACAGCGAGAACAAAAAGGCCATTATAGTTATTTTGCATGCAGTTAAAAAAATGAATAAGAAAACAAACTTAACCTGCCTTAACAAACACAGCAACCATAGTAGTATAGAATTCCTTTCATTTACAGCTTTACCGAAGTACATATTGATCTGATTCCAAACGTGCTTTATACAATCCTAGAGATAATGCACTGGTGCTATGTCAGCAAATTCTAGGTCATGTTTGACATACAGGGCCTTGTGCAGTACCTTGGTCACAACACTGGGAAATTCTCCTGCATCATGATTCTGACATAGGCAATGTCTAATTTTGATTACACACACACACACGCACACACACACACACACACACACACACACACACACACACACACACACACACACACACACACACACATGCACACACAATGAAAACATTGCCTTGAATCAGACAAACACAAAGATACACATTGACACATAGTCCACAACGTTTTAGCAGGTTTGTTGCAAGCAGTTCTTCACATGCAATTCCTTGTGCGGTAAAGTCTTTCCCAATGCTACAGGGCACTTCTTCATTCATTCTATAGAAGTTCAACACAGTACTTCTGGGGCAATTATGTGTGTAAGATGTATATGAATTCATTGTGTGCAGTACTTGTATGTAGCTGAAGTAAGAGCATTCGATGCTTCTCAAGAATGTTCTCTCTAACTCATTACTTACTTCAATAAGTATTTTCTTGCAAGGATTGTGATGAAGCCTATCTATTCTGATACACGTCACTTTGATATATATGGCATTCTGTGGTATTTCATAGATCTCTTCAGCATTATTTTCAGATTTCTGTGCCATGACTGATATACTCATGAGACATGTGGCACAATAGTTATGTCTTTAAAAAACATGAAATACTGTGGCTTTAGTGACATTGGGTATTATTGAAATAAATAAGCTAAGCGTGTGTTAAGTGATGTAGAAAAATACAAATGTAAAAGAAAATTATTGAGAAACAGTAACAGCCTTTATTTCTCATGTATACGCAGTAAAACGTAACTTCTGAATATAATTTTGTGCCAAAAGAATGACAGCCTTTTTGTGGGTCTTGAGAATTCTTTTCACAAATTATATTAATATGTGTAAGAGAAGAAAACTGGGCATGATTTAAGAAGTACTAAATAGCATCATAAGGCAAGACAGTGCTACCAACCAATCCTTGAGAGGGATGTTGGCATTTGAGGGCAGGAACTATTTTTAAAAAGTGTTATTGTCATAAGTGATGTCTGTAAACAGAAACAGACAGCTAGCAAAGTGCTCTTCTGGGAACATAGCATCATTTGTTGTGCATGGAAGTTGCACTGCGAACAGTGAATCATCCTGAAGGGAGCATATAGTTTAGTAGATGCCAAGTAAAATGGAAACCCATATGTTTGAGTCTGGAAGTTCAAATTCCACTTTAGTTGAATGGTACTCATAACAAGTTATAGTCAAAGGAAGTGTGCTGGCTGTTGTATCTATATCAGGAAAGATCAGAATATGTTATTGGCATTTGACTATGTATGTAAAAGCACTATGCTAACACTGGAAAATACGAGGCACCATTAGTAGCTGTAATGTGGCAATAAACACCTTACTCTTCAGTGGTGGCACTGTGGAGTTAGTATAGTTACTTACTACCAGGCAACATTAGTAGCTGTAATGTGACAATGGACACCTTACTCCACAGTGGTGGCACTGTGGAGTTAGCAGAGTTACTTAATACCAGGCACCATTAGTAGCTGTAATGTTCTCTGTTGCATATCGCCTTCTCAGAGGCAATCTCTGTCTAATGTACAGAGCCATGTCCAACCCAGAATTGTTGAACATGCTCTGTCTTAGCAAAGCCAAATCTACTCGAGCTACACGCTCTAGGGACATAAACCTCAACACAACAATGAATAGAACATGCTGGAGGGATTGATTCCCTTCACAGAGACTTCCCTTACTATGGAACAGGGTCCCGATCTACATAAGACAGAGCCCCTCACTATCACTCTTCAAGAGGAACCTTGATGAGTGGATGGGTAACAGAAAGTTCACACCGGGGATCACACCAACAGCACTACTAGATAGGGGCCAAGGGTACTAGCTGCTAGTACAAGGGTCTAGGAACTACTAAAGGGGAGGTGAATACCGCACAATATGGCTGGGCTAATATATGCCTTCGGGCAAATAGCCCAGTACCAACCTATGAACTTATGTGGCAATAGACACCTTAGTCTACAGTGGTGGCACTGTAGAGTTAGTAGAGTTACTTAATACCAGGCACCATTAGTAGCTGTGATGTGACAATGGACACCTTACTCCTCAGTGGTGGCACTGTGGAGTTAGTAGAGTTACTTACTACCAGGCAACATTAGTAGCTGTAATGTGACAATGGACACCTTACTCAACAGTGGTGGCACTGTGGAGTTAGCAGAGTTACTTAATACCAGGCACCATTAGTAGCTGTAATGTGACAATGGACACCTTACTCTACAGTGGTGGCACTGTGGAGTTAGTAGAGTTACTTAATACCAGGGACCATTAGTAGCTGTAATGTGACAATGGACACCTTACTCTACAGTGGTGGCACTGTGGAGTTAGTAGAGTTACTTAATACCAGGCACCATTAGTAGCTGTAATGTGACAATGGACACCTTACTCTACAGTGGTGCCACTGTGGAGTTAGTAGAGTTACTTAATACCAGGCACCATTAGTAGCTGTAATGTGACAATGGACACCTTACTCTACAGTGGTGGCGGTACAGTGGAGTTAGTAGAGTTACTTACTACCAGGCACCATTAGTAGCTGTAATGTGACAATGGACACCTTACTCTACAGTGGTGGCACTGTGGAGTTAGCAGAGTTACTTACTTCTTAACTAGCTAGGTAGACTGGTCCTTGAAACCATTACAAAGGCAGTATGATAATAATGCCTAAAAATGACAATACAGAATTATACAACACTGGAAGAACCAGCTCAGGTAGAAGTGCTTCCAAATCCTTATTGCACAGCCTGAAAAGCAGATCACCATTTCAGTTCAATATGAATAGTGCTCACTATCTGCAAATATATAAATAAATAAATAAAAATCTTATCACACAGTCATGTGCTAATATCATCAAAAATCAAAATAGAAAACAAAAGACAAAAAAATGCAAAAATATATGTATACTATAAAAAGGCATAACAATAATAATGACAGTCTCCATTACTAGGAAATACATATTTTAAAACATTTCTTTGAAGCCTGACTTAAAAAGAATCCCTAAATTAATGATTCACACATGTTCCCATATTAGGCAACTGATGCTGCAAACGTTTTTTATTACTAAAATAAATATAATGAGGTCAATTGCAATAAAAATAAATTTACCACCAGGATGGGATGCTTGTATAATGCAGTGCATTCCTTATTGCAGTTAATGTCACCCAAGTATAGTAATATACATTGTTTAAAGGCACTGAATGTAGCACTGCAAGGACAAGCTGCCATGTAAATCACACCAGAAGTACTGTAGGTAATAATCAAATGTCTCATTTTAAAGAACATCTGTACTGACAAACATTGCGGTTCCCACAAAGCATGTATCTAACTGGTACAGTATCAACGCTGTTCTTTTGTTTAGCATTAATAGTAATATCAATTTGATGTTTAAAAAAAGAAAAATGCTGATCTGATGTCTTGCCCCTTCTATAACTGAACTTGCACTGTCTGGGGAGTAAATTAGCAAAAAAAAAAAAAAAAGATCCTGTTTTAATAGATACTAAAACATTCACAGATATATTCTTTAATTTTGAATGTGTTGGTGCCCCATGTACCAGTAAAGCAAACAAATTGCAATTTAGCAGAATACACTGATGAACAATAGGGTGTATCTAATAAATCAGCTTGATTATAATTGTGAGTTCTACTGGATGGTGCCTCAATATTAGTATGATGTTATTGTATCCCTTATTCATAAACCTTATTCATAAACCTGGACCATATAATCAGAACCATCACTACAAATCCTTTTTTATTTTACAAACTGAGAAATGGGTATATTGTTAGTAACGTGTGTTGGACTCCAGCTACCTGCAGTCAGAAGTGAAATTGGTACTAAAAGGTTTGCAGTAAATAGATGTAAATAAGGACCCATCCAAGAGATTACCTTAGCAGAGCCCAATTCATTTGTTAGAAAAGGTCACTCTCTGAAGTCCCTAAGGGTTGTGTTCATTTACAGGGAGAGAAGGTGCGACTCAAATCATCCAAATGCCTGGGAAAATCCTATACAAAGTGACTGTGGTACCCTAGCAAAGGGAATGACTTCTTATTTAAGGATCTATGGAGAATGTGAGAAGGGAATAACTCTAAGGGATCTGACAACAGCCAATAGCAGCTGTTAAAACAAAAGTGTTATTCCTTAAGAAAAGTTGTTCTACTACAAAAGCATCCTGATTTTCACTTGTCACTGTATTTCACTTCTAGTTCTGACAAAGTCTGCCTGATTTTATATCATTTTGCTAAATAAAATTTTATTTCTAAGGAAACAGTGGTGTGTTTGCTGTTTCTAGTTTTATGTAGACTTACTGTATCTATCTTCATATATAGCTATATAGCTACATCTATATATATGTATATATAGATATAGCTATATATGCATATATGTGTGTGTGTGTGTGTGTGTGTGTGTGTGTGTGTGTGTGTGTTTGTTGAGTTTACATAAGACACTGGTAGTAGAACTTGTATTAACAAATGTATGTTTATTATATAGAGCCAAAGTAAAAATGGCATACACTGCACTCTGAAAAGAAAAGAAATGGTACTTTAGGGTATTAAAATGTAAAATTACATGCAATCCCTCAAGCAAACACAATGTTATTTAAACAAGACACTGTGCAGGTCTTTTCCTCAGCCTCATCAAAAACAAAATAAATCTTTGTTTTTTATTTCTAGGCCACTTCCAAAGGAAGTCCATTTTGGGTTTATTGAACTCCACAGATCTTGGATCTTTGGGTAAAGCCCTCTTTATCTTACAATGAACCACCAATTGAAGAACTCACTTCTTGGTTTGTTGCTTTCAGGTTGCCTCATTTTAATCATCACAAAACTGGAAATTCAGTTCTCATTAACCAGGTAATGCATTCAGTCATCTTTCAACCTTACTGTGGAAATTTTCTGTCACATTCCCCATAGTCATACAGAAGATGTTCTTCTCTCTTGCTCTCTCTGATCAGGCAGTATCTGTCCCTGGGAAGTAAGGACACTGTTTTTATTTATTCCACCTGGTAATACACCTGCTAGCCTTGAAGACATCTTGTTTTGGTGTTCCTCCACATACTCACAAGAAACCCTTATTCTGGGGGATTTAATCCTAGACTGGTTCACCTGTATATCAGAACCACCAAGTAATCTAATAAATCTCCATGGCTACCAGCAGCTAGTCCAAAATCCAACTAGATGTGATAAAAAATCTAAAAGAGAATCCATCCTTGACTGGGTCCTAACTAACAATCTCACATTGTATCCCCATACAGGCAGTCTCCCAGACACCCTAAGTGACCACAACATAATATACCTCATACGTTGTAGAACAAGCATATGCAAAACCACTAACTATAAATCCACTAGAAACACAAAAAAATTCTCTTCTGAGGTCCTCAATACTTTACTCTGTAACTGTGACTGGACCCCCTAAAAACCCTCCCACTTGACCAGGCTGTAGTATATTTCAACAAAACATTTCTACAACTCCTAGACACTGTCGCTCCATTGAGCAAAATCAAGGTTAGAACCTCTACAAATCCCTGGCTCAGTAAAGAAACCAAACAAATCCTCAAGTCCAGAGACACTGCCTGGCTTTACTATCAAAAAAACAAAGAAACACAAAGCCTAACTAAGTACCAAGAACTGTGCAACCATGCAAAAAAAATGCATTAGGCTGGACAAAAATTCTACTACATGACATTACAAATTAAATACCAACACAACCCCCCCAAATTTTGGAAAAATGTAAACCAGATACTAAAACCCACCCAAAAGGCTACCCCCAAACCAACCACTCCTGACACTAAAGTTCCCATTGAAACACAATTAATCTCCCTCTTTGTGAACTCAATTCTATCCTTAGTATCACAGGACAGTTCCAACCTCACTATCCCCTCCAACACAAGTAATACTAATACAAGCTTTACCCTCAAAACAGTTTCCACCACTTCAATCAAAAGCATGCTCTCCAAACTAAAAACCTCATCAACAGCAGCCAACCTACTCCCCAGCTATTTCTTGAAACTCACAACAGATGCTATTGCTATCCCAATCTCCACTCTCATAAACAGATCAGTTGTTGAAAACTATATGTCCAAACTCTGGAAAATATTCTATGTTACACCCATATATAAAGGCAGGGCCTCCACTGAACTTAATAACTAAAGACCCATTGCTTTACTCTCCCCCTGGCCAAAATCCTAGAAAAATACAGCTATACCCAGGTGCTAAAATATCTCTTAGAGAGCAACATCATGTCACCTACTCAACATGGTTTCAGACCTGCCCATAGTACCACTACAGCCCTCCTCTGCTTCACAGACACAGTAAACCGTTTCAAAAATGAAGGCCTGCAGGTGTCAACTCTTTTTTTGGATATGTCCAAAGCATTTGACACAGTCTTGCACCAAACTAAACGAATATCACCTATCAAATTCCACTCTTACCTGGTTCCAAAGCTACTTAACTGACAGGTACCAAGCTGTGAAATGGGAAAATTCTTTCTCCTCAGCTGCCCATAACTATAGGACTCCCACCGGGTTCTATCTTAGGAACACAGCTATTCACAATCTTCACAAATGACCTCCATACTGCCACACATCATGCATCTATCATTCAGTATGCAGACGATACTACCTTAATTTGGTGCTGCACAAAACATTCCCACCCTCCTGCAAACAACTCAACTAGCATTAAATCACAAACCAAACCAACACCAGGACCAGTAATGCTTCTTTATTGCGATCTGGTACCCCGGCCTTTCGCCTTCAAAGGATCACAAATACAAAGTGCAACCAACTGTTTTTATACAGAAAAAATTAAGTTGATCAACACTAATTATTCAATTAACTTCATTAATTAATTTATTAATCACATTTTAAAGTGATTACACAGTATTTTTATTATATATAAAAAAATATATCAAAACTAAAATACCTTCAAGTCAAATATGCTTATGCTGTAAGGTCACAAATACTATGAATCAAGTGTATTTGAATCAAATATATTTCCCCACTGCATAAATACCTTCAAATCAATTATATTTTTGCTTTGAAGTAACAAATGCTACAAATTAGTGTTGATCAACTTAATTTTTTCTGTATAAAAACAGTTGGTTGCACTTTGTATTTGTGATCCTTTGAAGGCGAAAGGCCGAGGTACCAGATCGCAATAAAGAAGCATTACTGGTCCTGGTGTTGGTTTGGTTTGTGATTTACAGACTGTTGCTGTTTTCGTGAGTGTTTGTGGATTTCTGGTTTCGTTTTTTGCCAACATCTATCCAGTAAAAATGACTCAACCAAGTGGAGCTTTGGGACTAAATATTTTGTCAGGAGCCTCCTGCTTTGCCGATGTAGTGAATGAAAGAGAGAAAACATTTTCCAATATGGATTTATGGAACGTGGGCATTAACAAGCAGGTAGATGACCATTTTGGCTCCTTGGAGAGACTTATGAATAAGGAGATAGCCTTATTCTTAGATACATGCCTTCTTGAAAAATATGTTGATTTAAACCTAACACCCAGAGGTTTACGCATAGATAAGTTACCTGCTGCTGAGTTCTCTGAGGAGGAATATGACCTATTAGACGAATGGAAGGCAGCGTCTCTTGAATGTACTAACAAGTGGCTCCGTATTTTAATTAAACGGAACCAGAGAGCGCATGACAAACTCAAAAATGATATCTTGCATCTACAGGACGAGGTGGTGGGGGATTCCTGTTTTAAGATGCAATTTGCAAAAATTACTGATGAAATTACCAAATTAGAAGCTGATATCTTGCTACGGAAAAGAAACAAGCTTTTACGTGACATGAAGGACTACGAAAGCGGCGTCTTATTTTCATGGCAACGTGACACAACACGTAGCAGATCAAAGGTCAGAAGAAACTCGCGAACGCAACGAACACAACGCAGCACTTCAGCGTCCTCAGGGGAACGGGAAAGGAATAATCTTATCAAAAATGTGACTTTTGCTAGTTTTACAAATAATGGACAGAGTGAAAATGAGTGTGTAAATGGCTCTCCTTCTAATGTTTCTGCCACTGATGGTTCCTTTCAGACCAGTAAATCTGGTCGAGGGAGAAATGGGCGAAAGGGTAGGAACCGTTTTAAGGAATGAGCAAGTAAGTGCATTATCTGAACATAACTTATGCTTGGTTAATTTATCTCATCTGAATGAGAATTATGCTATGAGGTCAGTGTTGTTTAAAGGCAGTAAGTTTGTGCTGACTTTTTTTCCCTCACTGAGTGATATATATTTTGAACTTAAAAAGTTTGTGAGAAAATTATATTTAAGAGTGTTTTTCTATAATGATAATACTGTGAATTTCAGTGATACAGAAAGTGACAATTCTGAATGTGATATTACTGAGGAGGATGATGATTTATTAAACTTGTCTATTTATGACTATGAAAATGCTGATTTGAATTTTGAAGATGAAAACACATTTAGTGAGAATAATAATGATGAAATGTTTTTCACTGGATATGGGAGAATGACTATTCCATATCTAGCATCTGATAGTAAATTCACTCCCAACATAAAAGTACCTGCTATTTCCACCTTTTTCAAAATAGTATTTAAAGAAATGACAGTTATAATGGAAAGTCTGAAGAATATACCTAAACATTATAATTTAAATAAAGATGAATGGATGGCTTTGAAGTATATGAAAAAAATAAAAAATGAATTTATCTTTAAATGTGCAGACAAAGGTGGCAACTGGGTTGTGTTAAACAAATCAGATTATTGTGAAATGATTTATGATTTGTTAAAAAATGAAGATGAATATTTGTGTTTAAATATGGACCCCATTATAGAATTTAACATTGAATTGTTGAATTTATTGGAAAGAGGGGAACGTCTTGGTTTCTTTAACCAGAATGATGTGGGAAAACTGTTCATTAAAAAACCCATGACACCAACATTCTATGCTTTACCGAAAGTGCACAAAAGTTTATCTAAGCCGCCTGGCAGGCCCATAGTGTCAGGGAGAATTTCCTTTCTTAGTAATGTAAATACTTTTTTGGATTTCCATTTAAAAGGTCACCTATCTAAGATTACAGCTCACATCTCTAATACTCAAGATTTAGTAGATAAAATTTCTAATGTCAAATGGAACAACAGTTATTATTGGGTAACTATAGATGTGAAGTCATTATATACTAACATTAATAAAAGATGGGGGCTTGAAGCTGTTCAGGATATGCTGGGAGACGGTCCTAGAACCACTTTTTTGATACAAACGTTGGAATTCTGTCTTTCTCACAATTATTTTTGCTTCAACAATGATTTCTATCTTCAGTTAAAAGGGATGGCTATGGGGGCTGCTTTTGCGCCCTCATATGCCATTCTGTATATGGGATACTTTGAGAAGTTATACATTTATTTAACTTCCTTTTATCAAAAAAATGTAGTATTCTACAAGCGGTTTATTGATGACCTTATATTGATATGTAGTGGTGATATAACTGAATTTTTAGAATTTTTTGAGGAATTAAATAATAATGGTCATGGTCTAACCTTCTCTTGTGAATACAATAGAGATAAGATTAATTTTCTAGATATAACATTATTCCATGAATATGACAGCATAGGGTATAGACCTTTCAGGAAAGAGACCTCTGTAAACATGTTCTTACATGCAGAGAGCATGCACCCTGAACATTTGATATGGTCATTACCTTTTGGTGAATTCCAGAGAATTAATGACCATACCAGTGATGTTAATGAGAGACATAATGAGTTAAAGAATGTTGAATCAAGATTAGCTAAGAGAGGTTATAATGAAGACCATTTGTTATTATCTAAGAATAAAATCCTAGGAATTATGGACCACTTTGAACGTAGACAATATGAAGGTAGACAGGATAGACAAAATTTTTCAGTGAGAGGAAGAAAAAATTCTTTAGTGAGAGAAAGAAATAGTGGTGAAGTTCAGGCTAATGAGTTTAAATTATTTTTTGTCACTAAATATTCTCCTTTATCAAAAGAACTAAGTATAATTGTGAGAAAATATTGGTATTTAATATATGAGGATGAGAATATAGGTTTCATGTTTCCCAAACAAATAATTTTTTCTTACAAGAGAGGGAAAAATTTGAAGGAGTTATTAAACTATAACTTTTTTAATAAAGGTGAAGAGGAAAGGGGGAATACCATAGTAGGTACTTATTCATGTGGTCATTGTAGTGTTTGTGGAAGAATCAGTAATATAACTAATATCAATGGCGTGTCTTTCTCAGCAAGATATCGATTTAATTGTAAATCAGTGGGAGTGGTATACATTCTAGGTTGCTCTTGCAATAATACTTGGTACATAGGACAAACAAAAAGAATGGTTCGTGTTCGTATCTTAGAACATTTAAAAGATATTAGAAACAAAAATGAACTTAGTCCTGTGGCCAAGCATTTTTTGGAAAAACACAATGGTGACCCTAGCAGTTTGAAATTTTGTGTTTTGGGTAAACCATTTAGTTGTGAAGGTGGGGGAATTTTTACTCAAAAATTACTTGAATTAGAAACAAGGATGATTTTGAAATTTAATACACTAAAACCTTATGGATTGAATCTAGAATTAAGTACTTAATGGGTAAAATCTAAAATTTATGTATTGCATAGCATTATGAGATAATATTATTGTCTATATTAGTGTGAATTCTATGTTCAGATCATAATTGTTGATTATTATCTTCTGACATAATTAATTTGTATATTTTATATTAATAATTTATGTGCACTTGAGTATGTAGTAGGGAAATATATGTTATTTGTAGCATTTGTTACTTCAAAGCAAAAATATAATTGATTTGAAGGTATTTATGCAGTGGGGAAATACATTTGATTCAAATACACTTGATTCATAGTATTTGTGACCTTACAGCATAAGCATATTTGACTTGAAGGTATTTTAGTTTTGATATATTTTTATATATAATAAGAATACTGTGTAATCACTTTAAAATGTGATTAATAAATTAATTAATGAAGTTAATTGAATAATTAGTGTTGATCAACTTAATTTTTTCTGTATAAAAACAGTTGGTTGCACTTTGTATTTGTGATCCTTTGAAGGCGAAAGGCCGAGGTACCAGATCGCAATAAAGAAGCATTACTGGTCCTGGTGTTGGTTTGGTTTGTGATTTACAGACTGTTGCTGTTTTCGTGAGTGTTTGTGGAACTCAACTAGCATTCTCTGACATTGAAAACTACCTTACCAAAGCCCAGCTTATCCTCAATCCAAAGAAAACTCAGCTTATGATTATAACCAGTTCTAACAAAGACACTGATAACAGTCAATTAACTATCTACTCCACAAATGCTACTCCAGTCACTCCAGTGGCACAGGCTAAGCTATTGGGAATAAACATAGACTCCCATCTAAAACTTGATAGTCATCTCAACTTAACTATTAAAAAAGTACATGCCAAACTGGGGTCACTCTACTGTATCAAACCATTTCTTACCAACAACACAAGATCAGCCATTGTTTGCTCCCAACTTCTATCCACCCTACTTTGTGCATCTCCCATTCTGACTTATCTCAGCAAAACTGAAACCAATAGCTACAATAGTTTTGCAGACACACTATATAGTAGTTCAGTGGCTAAAAAATGGAACTCTCTCCCCACAAACATACAAAACACATCATCTAAAGTCTCCTTTAAAAACCTCATTAGGCAACATCTCAAGCAAAGTTGGCAGTGCCATGACTGCTCCCCAGGCTAGTGAAAGGTACACATGCTAAACCTAGAGTTCTTGATAATAGTTTTCACTCTTACTCACAAACACTGGCTAATGTACAGTGTATGTACCGTACCTGTGTACTATGGTATACATTCCTTTGAGCGTCCACACCAAGCTCGAATGGGTGTAACGCCAAACCAGAATGTCGAATTTGAAAGTGGCGAGCAGTCGGAATGTCATACAAAACACAGAATGCGACATTTCCGACTGCTCTACCACCTAAACAAGCCCTACCATGGGTCAAAAAGGGGGGGGGGTATTGTGTGTTTCGACTATCTCCAGTTCGCAGTTGTGAGAACCTGCTGCACTGCTTTCGACATTTGGTATGTTGACAAGGTAACAGATGACTAAATTAATGTATGTATTCTACCTATGTTCCAAATTTTAGCTGTACACAACAAATCTATTAATTACCTACATTTTTAAATTAATATTTTCTTGTTTGTTCTCTCTACTGTAACTGTTGATGTGCTGCATACCACTGTAAAAACATGTCTATTGCAATGTGTGTGTATACTGATCATGTCTAAATATCTAAATGTACCTGTAATTTTTCTATATGGAGCTTTTCTCCCGGGTCTCTGCTGAAAAAGGGCCTTTTTGGCTCAGTCAGACAGCCCGTTTAACAAATGTAAAATAAAAATAAATAAAAAATAAAAAAAATAAGATAATGTAAAGTATTACTTCTATCATCTGCATTCCTACATCTGACTCTCCCACTGCAGATTTTCAACACTACATCCCTCCTAACCCACACATACCATCTGGGAATGCAGGTCCCTTCTCCTCCATGGCTGAGGCATGTCTTTATGTTTCTGTTCCTGAGCATAAAATAAGATGAGCGCTCTGTGTAACAGATCTGTATGGGACATGACAACACAGTGGGCATTTTACCACTAAAATGTTATTTAATTTAGGATAACTGAATAACTTCTTGTTAGAAATAGTAAGATGGAGCAATGTGTAGTTGAAGGCTTGGAGCAGAAAACAAGCTAAATATACATTAAAAAAGAAAAAAAATGTTTTTTTTTTTGTATTCAATGTTATCTTTTCAAAGTACCTGCTTGGAATACTTATATAACTAGCTGCACGTTTCTTTAACAACGACAATTTGCTGGGTTTACTTCATGGTTCCTACTCATTATTCATTTGAAAAAGCACTAAATGTTTCTAAATAAAACTTCTTTCTGAAGATGAACCAGCAGGGCCAAAACTGCAACTGCTTGTTTATTATTTGCAGTGAATAAATACATAATTATGAGGACTATAGCTGGTCATGCAATTTTGTGGATTATTTGCTTAAAATATTGAACATACTTGATTTGTTATTTCAGTGGTTATGCTCTTCCATTTAAACTACAAGCTGTAACATCATCATTGTTTAATACCGACTGCATATCACAACAATGAAAATCAAGCAGCTGAATAGCAATTCACCAAAACAAGCCAGTAGCAAACCAAAGCCACTGAAACAATAATCAGCTAAAAACAGCTTCAGTGAAAAAATATTGCATGCACTGAGCAGAAACAGCTTTCTGTGGTGGTAAACACATCAATGCTCAGCTTGCCAGCATGCATAGAAGTATGCCCTTATAATCCCTATTTAATATAGTAATCTCCAATGTTTTTGGACCTTTTACCACCCAGTTCTGCAGTCTTGCAATACTGTTACAGTTGTTGACACAAAACTCCACATACCCATCGAAACACAACAGCACCAGTAACTGCAATGCACAACCACAGGTTTCCCCAGTGCGGCAAAAGAATGAAAACTTTACAGAAAGTTCAGCAGCAGTTACAAGGCTAAACTAAATCTCTCTTTCTCTGCAAGTGTTACTTCCAATGCTCTGCCAATGACAACATGTTCCCTGGTCTATATCCCTTAATAATGTGTCAAACACTTTTAGTATGACATGTAGGGAGTTGTGTCTCCTACTGAAGTACAGTTCGGTCACTGGGCGGTGACTGTATGTCCGCAGTAAAAATATCTTTCCAGATGGAGTTGCTCAATGGCAATAACAGCCATTGTGATGTTGGTTCAAAAGATGATTGTGCTGAAATTTTATAGCAAACACTTGAATATTGTCAAAGTTATGAGCCTGAAGGTATTTTGGGAAAGATTATGTTGTAATGTTACCAGGTGTTAATATTTTGAGACCTTCTCATATAAACTTTGCAACTATCTTGACTATAACTATGACTTTTGGAATTGTACATTTCCACATTGTTACCTCCCCCCACAGAATTAACTATATATAAATATGTTTATTTATATGTATACAGGAGAGAGTCAATTATCTGAACTAATTGGGACCTAGGATAGTTCAGATAATCAAAATGTTTGAATAATCAAACATATAATTGAACTGGATAAAAAACTTCTAAAATCTTGTTTTTTTTTTCCTGCATGCAGGAATACACTTTCAACCACTCAAAGATTCCAGTTGACAATGAAGAATATTTTTCACACAACAGATGGTTACAAGCTTAAAAAACATGCTCAAGGGAATATGTATAATGTTTACATATTCAGAGTTTACGATTTTCCTACCCGAAAACTTTGGAAGCCTGGTTCGGATAATTGATGTTTTGGATAATCAACTCTCTACTGTATGTGTGTGTGTGTGTGTGTGTGTGTATGTGTGTGTGTGTGTGTGTGTGTGTGTGTGTGTGTAATATATATATATATATATATATATATATATACATATATATATACATATATATATATATATATATATATATATATATATATATACAAACAGGAAATTCAGCTGTTTCATACCTAAGATATTCATACGTAGAATCTGTCTTCATCAACTGGTGCAGTTGATTTCATATAACAAGTAAAACCTATGTTTGCTAACACCATTACTTATTTCCAGGTTTCTTTCAAATACAGTATGATATAATTAGACTTCAAACACTTTACCTCGCATACTCCTTTCTCCTCCCCATAATACAGCAACAAATATTCCAGACCGTAGGCATATTCAAGTGTTTTCAGGTCTGGACTTCCTTCCTGTGCATTCAACCCTTCCAAAGGTTTCTATCCTATCAACATTTGACCATTATATAGCCTAATTGTTTTATTTGGTTCCCTGTTATGCTTCACATCGTCCCTTCTCATTTTTCCAGTATGTAACCTTGATGCCTTCCACTTCTTCCTCTTTCCTTGCTTATAACCTTCTTAATTTCTCCTGCCTCCATTTTAGTTCCTGCTTTACAATCCTTTACATCTTTTCATTCTTTCCTTTATTTTCTTTAAATGTCTTCCAGTTTATCTCAGGGGGTTAAGGCTATGAGATACAACTTTTGATAAAGTTATTAAACCACACAGTGCTCCTTGGTCCATCCTTAAAAGGTGATATGGCCCTAGTGGGCTTACCTGTGTACCACATTAAAAATGGCTTTTCCATAGTAACTCTCTCTCTTTTTTCATATCTTCTGCTCCTGACTGTCTTGTGTTCTTTTACCACCTTTCAGGCTGCCTTAATTTTTTTGTTTGCTTGCTTGAAAAGGCTCTCTCTCTCTCTCTCTCTCTCTCTTCTTCTCTCTCTCTGCTGGTTCCACACTACATAGATTTTCTCTCTCTCTTCTGGTTCCACACTATATAGATTTTCATCCAGCTATTATTATTTCCCTGTTTTCTCTGACTTTTATCTTGTTCATCCACCATCTTCCCAGATCAAAATTACTAAAGCTTCTTTGGAGTCTCTGTATTTCTGTCCTCTGTAACTGATTTCTGCTCCTCTAGTGTCTTCCTGCACATCCTTCACTTCTACCAACGCTTACATATGAATAATACCTGCACAATATGTTCCATTTGTTCCACCATCTCCACCATTTCTCATCCTCCTGCCTTTCTTCCCCCTACAGACTGAACATATCATGTCCTATACTGGCAAAAATCATTTTGCCATATTCCAGATGTCTCTTACTACTTCTCATTCTCTCTCTAGTCCTTAGATGCTTCCTCATCCCATTTATTTCTGTCCTTGCTGTCACTGCCTACTATACTCTGTTGAATGGAATGACATTTTCTGGCTGCAGTATCACAGTGAAATCAACCTCACCAGTTATGCCTCTGGCTTTCTATTCTATTTCCTAGCAATCTCTGAAGAACTTCGCATAAAAATATCTTCCCTCATTGTTTGGTCCATAAATATTCTTATTCTGCCAAGATCCTGTAGTCTTCCATAATCCTTTCTTACCAAATAATCTACTGACAACCCTCACTTTACTTTGCTATTTCTGAACCACCTGTAAGCCTTCTTAAATACAATGGTTATTTCTTGCCCCCCCCAATATGTTCTGCCTCCATCTTTGGAAACTGCTATTGCATTTACATTTGTCACCTTTAACTTAGACTCCTCTCTCACTCCCAGCTCTCTGAATTTGCTTTCTAGCTTTTATCATCTGTGCACTTTTAATGGAGTTGGGAAATCCCCCATTCTAAGTTGCTACTCAGTCCTGTGTCTCCATCTTTCTCTTTATCGCCTTATCCTTTTATTCTTCTGTTATATTTCTTCTTGACCTTCACTCATTATTTAGTTATTTATTTAACATTTGTTTACCAGGATGGTCTGGATTCCTGGGGAGAAAAGCTCCAAACAGTTACAGAGTATAAACAATGTAAAATAAAAGTGAAAGACACTCAACATAACAAAGTTTAGGATACACATATAGAAAGGTTAAAAAGCTAATAATATAGAGATAAAGTACAGTTGTGTGGCCTTACACTGAATCTTTTGACATTACAGAGCTTTGGTATAGTGTAGGCATACAGAAAACAATATTTACAGTATGTACAAGGGGAAAAGTGAAGGACTGTAATACAGTATTATGTATTTACTAAAGCATAAGTGGTAACTTCATTCAGCAGAGTGGGAGTTCAAGGAGGTCCATTGCAGTTACATAACTGGCTGGTATATAGATGGTATTTTAGGTGGGTTTTGAAGGTGGATGTACATTTTTGTAGCCTGAGGTCATGAGGCAGGGTATTCCATATTTTTGCAAGTTTGTGACTGAAGAGAGATTCCCCAGTACTGTTTTTACAGTGGATATTTTCTATCAGAGCTTTGTTACTGGATCATGACCGCCTGTTTGAATTGTAGAAATTTAGGAGACCTTTCAGGGCAGGGTTTTTTTAGGATAATATAATATCTGGTGTGCCAGGTTAAGTTGGTGGTAGCGTAGTGGGTTTGGGAATTCTAACCGGTGGAGTGTATGTAGGGATTGGCAGTGGTGGGAGCATGATCTGGCATTGGTAATGAATCTGGCAATTCTGTTATAGCATGTAGAGAGTTTAAGGTCAGTTTTATTTAGGTTTGTTAGTACTTGGTATGCATATAGTAGTGTTGATAGCAGATGGGTTCTGGCTATGGGGACTTTAGATTTGGAAGTTAGGTACTGTTTGCAGTGACAGAGGGTCCCTAGTTTCTTATGTACTTTGGAGACAGTAAGGGATAAATATTTGCTGTATTTTAGTTGTTGGTCAAAGATAAGTCCTAGTAACTTGGCTTCTGGGACTGGGGTAATAAGCGTGTTGTCAGCTGAGGATACGGAGAAGGTAGTATCATGGGTTTTTGTAGGGTGGAACAACATAAGTTGTGTTTTCTTTGGGTCTAATATTAATTGGGAGTTTGTTTAGCCAATTTTCTATTTTAGTGAAGGATTGTTGGGTTTTGTGTTGCAGGAGTTGAATGTTGGATGTGGAGCAGGTCAGATTTGCATCATCAGCATATTGGACTATTTTGGCTTTTGTATTTGCAGAGTGAAGTTGATTTGTAAAGATGTTAAACAGGAGGGGACCAAGGATGGAGCCTTGGGGTACACCAACTGTGACTGGGAGTGGGGGCGGATAGGGAGTTAAGCCATTTAAAAGATTGTTGGTGGTTGTCTAGATATCCTTTAAACCAGATCAGGGTGAGGCTGTCAAAGTTGAGATCTGAGCAGCAGGTTAGGAGTTTATTGTGGGAAACTGTATCAACAGCTTTGGATAAGTCTAGAAAGGTGGCAGAGACAAGATTACCTTGGTTCCTGTATGTGTTTATGATACTGGTAAAGTTAATTAGGGCTGTGGTGGTGCTGTGGAACGGGCGGAAGCTGTGTTGTGAGTTAGATAGGAGGTTGTTGGAGAGAAGGTGGGTGAGGAATTGATGGTGAAAGCATATTGCTAGGATTTTGGATAGGGGTGAGAGGATTGCGATGGGTCGATAGAGATATTGGTGGAGGGGACCACCCTTGTGGAGGGGAATAATAAAAGAGGATTTCCACAGGGTTGGGATAGTATGTTCAGCAATAGATCTATTTATTAGCAGTGTGACAGGGTAGGCTATGGCCCTAGATGCTAGTTGGAGGTATTTGGAAGGAAGATTGTCGGCAGCGAGGGTGGTTGGTTTAAGTTTTGTTAAGAGTTTTTGGATGCTACATATTGGTATTGGTTTGAGTGAGAAGGGGGTAGTGTTATTCTGGGGTTCACGAGGTTGGGGGAGGTTGCTGGGGTTTGTATTGTTTATGAGTTTAAGTGTAGAAAAGGTGAAGTAGTCATTGAAACTAGAGGCTATGTGTATGTTTGAACTGTCTATATTTGGTGGGGGTGCGGTTGCTTTACCGGGTTGGAGGATGTTGTTCACTGCGGCCCAGAATTTTTTGAGGGTTGTTACTATGTTTTTTTTAGGGAAGTGTAGCGTTTTTACTTGTCCATCTTAACTTGTTTCTTTGCTTTATGTCTAAGTTCAAGGAAGGCTTGCCTAGTTGTAAATGTTTTATGTTGACGCCAGATTTTCCAAGTCTTATCCCTTCCTTTTAGTAAAGCCCTTGTGGTGCTTTGTAGCCATGGGGCAGGGTTGCTGCATATTCTAATTGTTTTGATTGGGGCCAGTTGGTTGAGAATTTGTAGAAATGTGGAGTTGAAGTACTCTACTGCATTGTCAAGTGGGAGGGTTTTGATGGGAGATCAGATGCAGGAATTTAGGGCTTCTAGGAAGTGATCTGTGGGGAAGGTTTTGCAGGTACGGGTTTGTAGTAGGGTGTGGGAGTTAACTAATTTAAGTTTGTGCCTGAGGATTAAAGTGGGATTGTGGTCACTTAGAAAGTCAGGCAGTGTTCCACACAGATGGGCAGTGTTGGGCTGATTTGTAAGGATCCAGTCTAGTATGGATTCCCTTTTGGTGGACTTGTCAATGCGTGTTGGTGATTGAATGATTTGGGTGAAATTATGTAGGTTTATGTGATTGGTGGGTGTTAGAGAATGGATAGAGTTCCAGTCGATATTAACATCGCCTACGACTGGTTTCTTGTGGAAGGGAGTGGGAAACCCAGTGGAGTACAGACTCTAGTGTGGTCTGGTTGTCCCCTGGGGGTATATAGATCATGAGTATGTTTAGGTGCTTGAGCTGGTTGAAGAGAATTTTTGCACATATGATTTTGGCATTTTTGGAGTCAGGGAGTTCTTTTTGCAGTATCTGGAGTTTTAGCTTGGTTTTGTAAATTAGGGAAATACCTCCACTTTTTTTGTGAAGTCTATCTACTCTATGAATGTTATATTTGGGGGGGGGGGGGTAATGGAGTTGTCCTTGATGTGTGGCTTAAGCCATGTCTCAGTTATGAGTGTTATGTTGGGATTATACTGGTTGATGGCTGAGTGCAGCTCTTCTATTTTGTTCATAATACTGCAGATGTTTAAATTGAGTATTAGTAGGTCTGTGGGTTTATGTTTAAGTGGTAGTTGGGAGTTTAGTCTGTTCTGTTGTTAATAATTGTTGTTGGGCCAGGGTTGCGGTGGATATCCCCACCTAGTAGTAGTTGGGCTGCTATGTTGGTAATTGTTTAAGGTACAGCATCATTAGAATGTGAAATCTGAGGCATGGCTGTTTTTGGATTATGGGGTATAGTGGATTGGGGAGATGATTTGAAAGATGATTTGGCTGTAACTCGATGGTGATGTGATTGAGGGTTTGCAGGTGTTAGAAGTGGTAAAGGGATAGGGTGGAGGATTTAGGGCAATTATGTGTGATGGGTGAGTGGAGATATGAGGTGATAATGGAAGCTTATTCCCCTCCTGCCTCTTTGCTTGCTCTTCCAGTCCTTCCTGAAGAACACCCAGGCTATATAAGCATAAGTCCTCCACCCACTCCCTGCCCTTGGGGGGGGGGGGCAAGTACCTATGTTCAGGCTTCCTGTCTTAAAATAGTGTAGTGCACACCTTGCTTAAGTTTCTGCTCCCTTCTATGACATCCAGCTCTCCTTTCTCTCTTGTATGCTTCTTCTTCAACAGCCCCCTCACAACAGCTTCGTTTCTCATGCACCATTCATATACATAGCAACTCTCTCATCTACATATTTCCACATTAACATTTGCATTTTTCATACTTTCATAAGCTTAAATATGGGATTATCTGGAAACTTCTTGTGCTGCTACCTCCTAAAATGGCTATATTTTTTCCTCTGGTATATATCCTAAATTCAGAATTAAAGATGAAACAAGTATATTAAAATGATTACATTGGAAATATTTAAGAAAATAGTTAATAATATAAGAAGCATGCTGTGGAGAAATTAGACACTGTCATGTGTGCTAGCATGTCTGGCTGAGTTTTTGTACATAATTTCAGATTAACTAATACCTTTAACAGCTTTTTTACTGAAACTATCCAATCTCTAGCAAACTCCCTACCACCTCTCAGCCCTACCCAATCACCCTCCCCCACTACCTTACCACCTACCTTTTACTTAAAACCTATTCCCACAGCCCTCATCTATACTCTGCTTCATAAGCTCAAACCCTGTACCCCCTCAGCCGATCTCCTACCACCTGAATACCTTCAAACTGCTGCTAAAGCTCTTGCCTACCCCATCTCTATTCTTATTAATAGAACCATAACTGAAGGCTCCATTCCTTCACTATGGAAAATCTCTCATATAATCCCACTTCATAAAGGAGGGAACTCAGCTGAACTCTCTAACTTCCGGCCCATAGCCCTACTATCACCATTAGCCAAAATTATGGAAAAATGTATCAGCCAACAAATTCTTGACCACATTCTCCAATATAACCTCCTAGCTGACTGTCAACATGGTTTTAGACCATTCCACAGTACTACTACTGCTCTCCTATCCTTTACAGACTGTATTAATAAACATCATAACAATAACATGCTCTCCTCTGCACTATTCATTGATCTCTCAAAAGCTTTTGATATGGTCAACCATCAATTATTACTCAATACACTCACCTCATTCTCACTTGACACACAGGCATTACAGTGGTTCAAGTCCTATATGCACAATAGACAGCAAGCTGTTCTTTGGGATAATAATCTATCCAAGCATCTCCCTGTTACCCTTGGTGTCCCACAGGGATCTATCCTGGGACCTCTACTATTCTCCATATTCATTAACAACCTTTCTACTAATCTACCTCTACCTACCTGCATACAATACGTGGACGACTCCACTTTGATTTGTAAAGCAACCACCTTATCTGAACTCCAGGCCACCACCCAATCAGTATTCAACCATGTTGAAAACTGGTTCCAACAACATCATCTCCTCCTTAATGCCAAAAAAAACAAGCTATTATTATTTACTCCAACTAACAAATCCACCCCACTAGATTTCTCTATTACCTCCATTGATGGTACAATCATAGCTCCTGACCCAACTACAAAACTCTTAGGTGTATTGATTGACCACAACCTTAACTTTGATGCTCATATTAATGCCACCATCAAAACTGTAAACAGAAAACTTGGATCCTTATATAGAATTTTTATTTATTTATTTTATTTTATTTTATTTTACATTTGTTGACCGGGCTAGTCTAGCTGGATATATGTCCATTTTCAGTAGAGGCCCGGGGAGAAAAGCTCCAAACAGGAAATTGACAAAGTTAAACTAAGCAATTCTACAGAATTAAAACTAGGCAATACTAAATAAATTGAACTAAGCATTTCTATACAGAAAATGTAAAATAAACAAAAAAATATATATATTTTTTTTTTTTTTTTTTTTTAAAAACCCTTTTCTTACACCAGAAGCCAGAACTACTATTGCCCAGACCCATCTGATCTCCACCCTCTTCTATGCCTCACCAGTTTATACGAATCTTTCCAAAAGCAACCTAAACAAACTGTCTACTTCGTATAACAATATTGCCAGGTTTGCTACTGGGTCCTCATTTAGAACACATCACTATCTAAACCTAAAACTTCTAGGATGGCTGGAACCAAATAACCAGCTAAAATTTCAACAACTCTCCATTACTCATAAAATACTATATCAACCTAGTAAGACTCCTATTCTCAGTAGCCTTATCTCCCCCTACACAAACCTTTCTAACCTTCGCTCAGCAAATAAACTACTGGTTACCTCCCTGAAATCCCACAACAAGGCAGGTGATTCTCTTTTCTCTAATTCTGTGGGGAAGGTTTGGAACATACTTCCCACTAATCTTACATCTCTTTCATCATTACCTCTCTTTAAAAATCAACTAAAAATTCAGTTAAAATCACAATGGCTTTGCCCTTGTACTAACCCAGACTAACCCCCCCCCCCACTATTACCTTTTCTACATCTCTCCTCCTTACCCACTTTGAAGTATAACAGCAATTCCTCACTCTTCCCCTTCCTAGTATCTTATTCCCAACATGCTATCACTGGGCATGCTCCTTACTACTTATTCATTCCTCTGTGAACTCTTATCTTCCCACCTCATACATAAACCTTTCTATTTCTTCCACTTTGACTATAATTACTTCCACTTGTACTTACCCTCCAGATTTTTTTCTCTTACTTCCCTGTCCTCTAAAATTTCACCACCTACCCTGTGTTTTACACCTGACATTACCTTTTTATTGACCTTTCATAACCTTTTTATAGCATTTTTAAAGACACATTCTTACCCTATATACAAACATTGAATGTTCTATCCCTTTCTCTTGGTCAAAATACTGCATTCTACCTTATTAACCTACTTCTCACATTCTGTTTATTTTTAGTTTCTATATAACCTAAGCTGATGGAGAAATTTTTATTTACTTTACATATTACATGTATCCTTTTTTGTATTGTGTTTCTTTTGTATTGTCTTGATTTTATCTAGTTTAAAAGCGGAGCTTTTCTCCCCGGGCCTCTACTGAAAATGGACATATATCCAGCTGGACTAGCCCGGTCAACAAATGTAAAATAAATAAAATAAAATAAAAAACTTGTGTATTACATACCGGCATGACTAGCTATGATATTGTAAATAAGTTCTTACATGTTGATTTATAATCTGTTTGTACAGAATTTTTAAAGACTTGAACAGTGTTCATTTACATTTCTAACTGCACATATTTGTGAAGAAGACTCTAACTGCAGACTGTCTCAGAATCATCTGATCTACAGATGATGTCATCAGAATGTTGATAGATGCTATGTGTTGCTGTCAGAGGCTGAAAGAAAGGAAGGAACTTTAGTAAACACCTGTTGGTTAAGTTTCAAAATAGGAAATGAAAATTATAACTGGAACAGTTGTGACAGACTAGTCTATAAAAGAGCCTGCTGAAGTCAGTTACAATTACAGTTGTTGCCAGTTAACAGCCAGTTATAGTTTCCATTTGTTCATAGTTGTACTGTGCAGTGGCTACGCAAAAGGACTCACAAAGAAATGTCAGCCTGTCTTTGCTCTGTTGTAATAATTTAGTTTAGATCAGGGACAGTGTTCTTTAGTCAGATAGGAAAATTATAATTAATCAGTTACAGTTTTTCTAAATATTGGATTTCTATCCTTAAGGATTGATTTTATTTTCTTGATGATTGAGTTCTGTTTGTTTATTGGAAATTACTGTTTTATATTTATTTAATCATTTTGCTCAGTATTAATTATTTTATTAACTTACATTGTGGCTGGTTAATCAGTATATTCCTTAGTGATTTGAGAGTGCTTGTACCTGCTTTGATAACTTCCCGGGGCACTCCGAAAGCCTGGCTGTTTTAGGTCATTTGCTACTATTTGTTTTAATATCTAATTTTCATAATTGTACACCCCTTTAAAAGGGCATGAAGGTTCTCTGCTGGCAGTGTGTTACTGTATTATTTTGGGGAAGGGGCACAGCTGGAAATCTGTGTCAGACTTTCCCAAAAGTGTTTGGATGTGTGAGATTTAATTTATTTAAGTGTGAGTGTATGAGAGGTCTTAAACTGGGACACATTGCTCTGAAGTGTGCAATAAGGAGTTATATTTCAGGTGGACAGAAGAATATAGTCTAGTCCCAGGTTATAGAGCATGTTCCTGTTGTGCTCTTAGGGGTAAATTGTCAAATATTACTCCTGTTTAAGTGACAGTCTCCTATTAGAGGCAGTAGTGAGGATTGAAGCTCCTTTGTTATTGACCCAAGATAGGGAGGGACGTCACATTACTGTTGGCAGTCTGGTGGCATATTGTCCGGACATCATATATGCATTGCTGTGGGTGCAGTTATCTTCTTTGCTGTTTTACCAGTATTCTTTTATTATCATTTACATGTTTTTTGCTAGGGCATTCTGTATTATTGTGCTAGGCAAAATGTTGTTCCTTTAAATTAATTTGTTACCATGGTTTATCTGGTGTTTGGCTAACAATACCCTCCTTTTTAATTGTTTAGTTCTACCAAAATGACAATTTTACATATCAATTCCAAAAGCACTTTTCCTGGCGACATTGCATAGACCAAATGGTAAGCTTCTTGAGATGGGACCCTAATATGATTGCAATGGCAATGGCATAACAGAGCATTCAAGATTATCAAAGTTATCAGCTTGTTTTTTCTTTGTCAGATGTTGGATTGTGACTTTGCTAATTATTACTGTCTTAATTAATAACTTACAAAAAGGCACTTCTTTGCAGAGCTTCCAAACCCTAATATACTATTCAGACACATACAGTGATGACTTTAGAATAACTATTTCCATTGCTTCACCTGTGAGTTACACAACATGCTTTTCTTTGAGTGCCAAATGAAGTAGGCTATCATACCAATTCAGGAAGTTTACTAAATCTAGCTCCTGACACAGGCACAATACTGCTCCAATATTGTGACAATGGGGGGAGGCAAGGTAATTGTTGTGGTGTATTCATCATTTCTTGATACCATCTTTTCCTGCAATGCTTAGTATTGGCAAATGTGTGGTTATCCATTGTCTTAGTGCTCGATTCTTTGGAGTGATAAAGTAACAAAAGCATCATTTAGTCATGACTGGAGTACAAGTCATACATCTGTAAATGAGTTACTAAAGTACTACATCTCCCTCACCACCATAAAGCATTTACTGCAGAGTTCTCAAACGATAACAACCAGGCTGAACAGTCAGACTATTAAAGCTGTAGGTGCTATGTCCAATGAAATGCAATTTTGAGAAAGTATTTGTGTTGTGCAGAAGCCTCACATATTTATGAAACAAAGTCAAGGGAATATGAAAATGCATCAGTAGTAACATTATAATCCAGCACTTCACTTTATAAGAAAAACACAAAATCTCTAACAAGAGTATTGTGTAAATAATCTGACTCTTTCCATTCAGTTAGCAAATTTCCTGGGATTTTTACTTTTATTTATAGCATTTTCTAATTATGCTGAAATATTGGTAATTAGTAGAGATTTTAAATTAGTTCTTTTCCCTTCTTCATTTAGTATGAATATGGTGGTGGAAAACTTGTGAATGGATGGATTGGGCAAATACAGTCTCAGAGTGGGTGGTATGAATCTTTGATCTAACATACATACCTGTAAGTTAATTCACTGGGAGCATGTGCATTCTGTGTTTAAATCACACAGTTGATATCATGTGGTTTCTGAGTTTCAATCACACCTCTGGTAGGTAGCAAGTGCATTCTGTGTTTTAATCACATCCTTGGTAGCATGTGCATTCTCTGTATCAATCACACTGCTGGTAGCATGTGCACTCTGTGTTTCAATCACACCACTGATAGCATGTGCAGTCTGTGTTTCAATCACACCACTGTTAGCATGTGCATTCTGTGTTTCAATCACACCACTGATAGCATGTGCATTCTGTGTTTCAATCACACCACTGTTAGCATGTGCATTCTGTGTTTTAATCACACCACTGGTAGCATGTGCATTCTCTGTTTCAATCACACTGCTGGTAGCATGTGCACTCTGTGTTTCAATCACACCACTGATAGCATGTGCAGTCTGTGTTTCAATCACACCACTGTTAGCATGTGCATTCTGTGTTTCAATCACACCACTGATAGCATGTGCATTCTGTGTTTCAATCACACCACTGTTAGCATGTGCATTCTGTGTTTTAATCACACCACTGGTAGCATGTGCATTCTCTGTTTCAATCATACCGCTGGTAGCATGTGCATTCTGTGTTTCAATCACATCGCTGGTAGCATGTGCATTCTCAATATCAGTCCCACCGCTGGTAGCATGCGCATTCTCTGTATCAATTACACAGCTGGTAGCATGTGCATTCTCTGCTTCAATCACACCACAGGTGTGCATTCTGTGTTTCAATTGTACCACTGGTAGCATGTACATTCTGTGTTTAAATCACACCTCTGGTAGCAAGTGCATTCTGTGGTTTAATCATACCCTTGCTAGCATGTGCATTCTGTGTTTCAATCACACCTCTGGTAGCAAGTGCATTCTGTGGTTTAATCATACCTCTGGTAGCATGTGCATTCTGTGTTTCAATTACATCACTGGTTGCATATACATTCTGTGTTTCAATTATACTGCTGACAGCATGTGCATTCTGTGTTTTAATAACAACACTGGTAGCATTTGTATGCTGTAATTTAATCACACTGCTGGTAGCATGTGCATTCTCTGTTTCAATCACACCGCTGGTAGCATGTGCATTCTGTGTTTCAATCACACCACTGTTAGCATGTGCATTCTGTGCTTCATCACACCACACATCACTTACAGTTTAGCTACACAGAAAAAGTGCCAAGTGTTATTGCAGCTTGTGCATAAACACTTTCATGGCAACTTCAGAGCTGGCAATAGAAAAGGAGTGTTTTAGGTTTTATGAACTTCTATTTATCCCACTGGACCACTGAAGAGGATTATCCTGTTAACAGATTTTGTTTTTAATTACAAGACAGTTTCCTTAGACTGAAATGAATGCTCAGAATGAAAGAGAAACAAAGTAATTAGATATATTGGCAGCATTTCTCAGACTGTGACACCAGTCTCCCTAAAGAGACCCAGACCTGTTACAGAGGAGTCCCAGACAATAAATAGTTTATGGATATGTACATGAATACTGGTTACTCCAACTTTCTGTGTGTGTGTGTGTGTGTGTGTGTGTGTGTGTGTGTGTGTGTGTGTGTGTGTGTGTGTGTGTGTGAGTGTGTGTGTGAGAGAGTGTGTGTGTGTGTGTGTGTGTGTGTGTGTGTGTGTGTGTGTGTGTGTGTGTGTGTGTGTGTGTGTGTGCGTGTGTGTGTGCGTGTGTGTGTGCGTGTGTGTGTGTG
>NC_056734.1:679676063-679913563 GCF_019279795.1 Protopterus annectens | reverse complement strand
AGGTTTTTCTAGTTTGGCTTCATAAAAGTCTCTGAGAAGGAGAGCCAAGTAGGTTGTCACAGGGTATATTTCTGAGATTAAGTAAATTCAAGAAGATATCGGTATTGTCACACTTTGACCTCTTTAGTAATAGCTTTTGCACCCTGTACTGCACATTCAGCCACGCAATTTGACTGTGGGCATTCCAGACTGCTAGTAATATGGATAAAGTCCCACTCTTTTGCAAATGTCTGAAATAATTGACTGGTAAACTGGGTCCCGTTGCCAGAAATAACTTTGTGTGGACTACCATGGACTGAGAAATGACATTTCAACTTAATAATAACAGTACTGGAGTGGATGTCATGTTAGGTAGCAAATCGATCTCAAACCAGTTTGAATAAAAATCTACCAGTGCTAAGTAATGCTGATTATTCAACTCAAATATGTCAGTGGCTACTGTTGACCAAGGTAGTGCAGGAATGTGGCTTAGCTGAAGCGGCTCTTTTTGCAAATGTGCCTTAGTTCTATTGCATACTGAACAAGAAGAAAGCACTTTATCAATGTCTTTTGACAGAGAAGGCCAAAATACTAGTCCTCTCACCCTTCTTTTGGTAGCTTTCGAACCTGGGTGGCCATGATGTAAAATCTGAATGTATTCACAATGTTAGGAAGTAGGAACAACAACTTTAGGACCATTGAAAAT
The DNA here is from genome assembly GCF_019279795.1 of Protopterus annectens. NCBI lineage: Eukaryota > Metazoa > Chordata > Ceratodontiformes > Protopteridae > Protopterus > Protopterus annectens. The sequence goes on along the minus strand of NC_056734.1, from coordinate 679,912,878 downwards.
GATACCCTCTTCCATCAGCATCTCACCTCTGTAAGGAAAATAAGGTTGTACTTCTGGTGGTACACAAGATTGCTTTGACGGCCATCCAACATTGATGAAGTGGTTGCGCTTCTGCAAAATTGCATCAGTCTTTGTATGATCTCTCAGCTCATCAAGTCTTGTGGTAGAAAAATTATGCACTTCCATGACACTGAAGTAAAAATTCTCTGCATCAAGCTGTTCTGTGCTATTTCTGGGTGATCTGGATATGGTATCAGCCAGATAAAGAAGTCTGGCTTTTGTGTATGCCATTTTGAAGTTATATTTTTGTAATCTGAGCATCATTCTTTGTAGTCTTGCTGGAGCTGAATGCATAGGCTTCTTTAAAATAGTGACTAGAGGATGATGATCAGTCTCGATCTGGATAGCTTGGCCACAAATACAATCAAGGAACTTTGCAGGATTGAAGTTCAAGTTCACTTCTTACGCTCCGTCCAGAACTTTCCTGAGATTTCTGCCATGCTCTGCTTCTCCATTACCTCCAACTAGTAAATCATCCCCTATTATAGCACATGGGTAACCCGAAAAAATTTGCTACATTGCACGCTGAAAGATGTCACTGGCAGAATTTATTCCAAAAGGCATTCTGAGAAATCTGTTTCTACCAAATGGAGTACTGAATGCAGTCAGTAGTGAAGATTTGCAATCAGGCATTACTTGCCAAAATGATCTCTTTGCATCCAAGACAGAAAAAAATGTGGCATTTGGCATGAGGGTGGCAGCCTCCTCAATTGTACACACATAGGATGATGAGGTCTCTTTAATGCTTTGTTCAAGTCTCTTGGGTCAATGCATATTCTGATTTTATCTGAGCTTTTCTTATGAGCAAATTTGCAAAATAACAGTACTTTGCACACAGTAAACTCTTTGAAATAACTGCACTGTGATAAAGTACACACTGCAAACAGTTTGCACATTTTGAGATACTTCGAACAACTCTAGTTATGCTTTGAATGGCTTCGGTCAATGTGAAATAGTAGCTCATGACAAAACATGGTCATTTACTAAAGACATGCAGTTGCTTTGCTTTTTTGCCTATTTGTCCTCTTGTAATGTTCATTATACTTTTCTTGTGCTTGTTTTAGTTTAAACACGCTCGTTGTGCAAATCAGAGGTAACTCTGAACCCCACATAAGTATTTCTGATAATTTTATCAAATATCGTGGTTTCAAACACTTCGTTTAATCAACACTGCGTTTTGTGCCTTTTGTTTGATTAATAATATGTTTTGTGTTACTCATTTGATTAATAATGCGTTTTGTGCTTTACAGATGATTCGTATCATTTTCTTTGCAAAATAAATCATTTGTGCAAGTTTTGGTTACCTGAAGTTCGTTTCTGGCCTTTTTTAATCATTTGAGCACCTTATCACCCAGCCTGCTCAATATACATTCACTATCAACTGTGCACCTCATGGCTTGAAGAAGTTGCACTCTTAATCGCAGTTCTGACACCATGTTGCTCGTCCGGTCAGGATAAAACAGATGAACAGTTGTGGGTTTCGTTCAAGCAGTTTATTATATGCAAACATATCAGGATTAAGGCTAAGTAACTTAAATTTAAATAAATACTGCACTCATACATGTTAACACTCTGGCTGTTCTCTCAAAATGGCACTACTGCCTGCACGTGTTCACTGTTTATATGCACGTGCTTACACTTGGAAATGCTTCTTAAAGTTATAAGACATGCTTTGTTCTACACCCAGTGAACAGAGTAAAATACAGTAAATTCTTGATTACTGCAGTACTTGCTGCCAGTGCGAGCAGCAGGTCCCTCCTTCCAAACCATGGCTACGTGAATATATTGCAACGCTCAGCAACAGTATTATGTAATAAAAATTTCCAGAGTAGATTTTCCAGTTAATAACCACAAAGCAGTAAAAGCTCTAACTAAAACCAATAGTAAAATAAAAAAGTGGCTTCTGAGCAAAAACATATGGCAGTTTATTCATAAATCAGTATTTAGTAAGCACTTTCATCTTGTTCCACAAGACTTCTTCAGACTGAATAAACCAATAATTCAACCACATTATATACTTACATAATCACAAAGATAAATTAGCCAATTGATCAATTAGTGTTTCAACCCTTTACTTTTTAGGTATGCTGTGAACTCTTCTCTGTTATTCAGGCCAGGTGGAGAGCAAGCATTCATTTAACCTGCCACAGATATTCTCTCCAACTTAACTCATCCTCTCAGCATTAAATATCCATGGCAGGTCTTCTATTTGATCTAAGACTATGAATTTAAAATCTACTACTATATTCACAAAGGATATGCACACCTCCAGATTAGTAGCCCAACATAATGCATCTGAGATATTTCAGGTCAACTAACATTGGGTAAGACGGTGATTCAGGTTGTAGCCTGCTATAAGTCCCCAACCATGTCCTAAGACTCTCACTCCATGTTCCTAAGCACCCTGGAAGCTATTAGGGTCCAATCCAACACTTTCATACTAGGTGACTTCAACTACCTCTCTATCAACTGGGAAAATACTCATGCACCAATACACTGGCCCAACGCTTCCTGGAATTCATCAATTCCAATGCCCTGGACCAGTTCATTCTTACCCCCACTAGAGGAAGCAACATCCTTAACCTGGTTATTACAAACGTGGGCAACTGTTGCTCTATACCAATAGTCAATTCCTCCCTGGTTATATCTGACCACAAACTAATCACCATGAAAATCCACATCTCACCCACACCCGCCCATAAAAGTAACCACCATGAAAAACTTCTCCAAAGCTGACTTTGGGCTCCTAATAATAGAGGTGGCTAACTTAACAGCAACAATGTCAATGGAAAATAGATGCATGACTGCCGAATCATACACCAATGCACTGTATGAACACATACATAAATGCATGGAGCTAGCCATGCCCAACAGAACCAAGATGGTCTCCTCCAAAAAAAAAAAAGCTAATCTTGTGGTCTCCTGCCATTAATAAACTCTACAACAAAAGGAAGAAACTGTTGCAGAAAAAGGTGAAGTCCCAAGACTGGAAAAACTCCCTTATTAGCCTTAACAAAAAGTTGAGATCCCTCATCAAAATCTCTAAAGCCAGCTATGAAGGCAGAATTGCAGCAGGCACTAAAAACAGCCACAAAGCCTTCTATAGTTATAATCAAGAATCTCCATGGCAATACCCAGGTTTGTTCTGAGTTACTGCACAATGGTACCTCCTATACTGAGCCAACAGATATTGCCAACATACTGCCTGACAGATTCAGTGCTAACTTTACCTCCCCTCCCAAAGGACCAATCACAATACTGGAGGAATGACAGGCACCTAGCATTACTGCAGCACAGCTTAAAGCTGCATTGTCCAAGGCCAAGAATACAGCTTCCATGGGACTCGACAATATCCCTGGATGTGTTCTACATGAACTACAACGTGAATTGGCAACACATCTGTGTGCCCTGTTCAATCACAGCCTCATCTCAGGGTTTGTCCCTACCGAATGGTGTACTGCTACAATCATCCCACTCCATAAAGAGGGAGTGACTACAGACCCTGGGAATTATTGCCCCATTAGCCTGATGAGTTTGATATGTAAGGCTATGGAGTGCATCATCATGGACCTAATTAACAAGGATATAGGGAATCTCCAAACTCTAGATCCCATGCAATTTGGTTTTGTGAAAAGTAGATCATGCCTGCTCAACCTGGTTGACTTCATTGAGTCAGTCACCAGAGCTGTGGATGAGGTCATACAGCCTACCTTGATCTGGCCAAGGCCTTTGATACCATTTCTCACTCAGGAATTATTGATAAACTCACCACACTAGGCATCAACCCCTATATCACTAGGTGGGTTGCAAATTGGCTGACAGATAGAATCCACAGTGTGAAAGTAGTGGACTCCAAGTCAGACTGCTGACCAGTCATGAATGGAGTACCACAGGGATCAGTCCTGGGTCCTCTCCTGTTTCGCATCTACTTCTCAGAAGTCTAGGGCAACACGGACGGACTCTGACTGACCAAGTTCACAGACAACTGCAAGCTGGGAGCCATTATTAACTCCCCACGTGATGTAGACATCCTACAGAAAGGTCTCACTGAGACCAATGACTGGTGTTGAAACCATGTCCTTAAGCTTAATTTCAAAAAATGCATCATCCCTTTTCGGAAAGACTCAGCTCCCACTAATTACCACATCAATGGGAGCCCACTGAACACTGAAGGCATTATAAGAAATCTGGGGACACAGGTTGACAGCAACTTCTCCTTCAACCGCCACATTATCACTGTGGTCAGTAACTCCTTCTATGTGGTACATCTCATTACCAAGGGTTTTGCATCCAGGAAGAAAGAGGCCATCATCTCTCTCTACTCTTCCCTCATTAGGCCAGAGTATAATGCCCCATTTGGCATGTACCTCACTAAACACCTGCAACAGTTGGAAAGGCCACAAAAGTACCTCAAGAAGAGGATCCTAGGCCTTAAACACATGTCCTACATGGACAGACTCAAAAAAATCCAGGTATTCTCTGTCTCATATCGTCTAGTAAGAGGCGATCTCTGCTTGACTTACAAAGCCATGTCTGACCAAACTCTGTTAGAAATGCTACATCTAAAGAAATCCCAATCCCTCCACACCACACAGTCCAGAAACCTCAACCTCATTACCACAAGCAACAGAACATGCTGGAGGGACAGGTTCATAACCTAGAGATTGCCTATACTCTGGAATAGATTTCCTATACATGTCAAGCAGAGCACCTCACTGGCTCTCTTCAACAGAAATCTTGATGAGTGGATGGGAAATATAAAGTTCACCCTGGGGATCACTCCAGTAGCTCTACTTGACAGAGGCACTGGGAACTAGCGTTGGGTGGCACGATGCCAGGGCACTTCTATGGACTAGGCTTGTAAAGGCCCCAAGGCCATTAGCATAGTACACACCTATGAACCTTGCACTTATTAGTCTTAAAATGCCACTAAACACATTTCTTTCATCATATTTTGATACTGCATACTTGTGTTCATATATTCTTCTTTACAACTCCCTAGATTTTCCAGTTAGTGTTAAATGTATGCATTTATTTAACTAAATACTTTTGTTGACTGGATTAGATTCACTAGGCCTTTGAGTTATATTCTATGGAAAACCAAAACAGTAATCATACAGACCTGGGGAAACTTTGACCAGGGCACAGGGAAATTTGCATTTTCTTTTCAGTAAGTGACATGGCATCTTTAACCTATGTTACCAGCAGGCTGACAGGAACTTGGCTGCCCTTCTATCTATAGACAGTTATGCAAGATACTAGCCATAATGGTAGATCTTTGGGGGGGCTCCTTGAAGCAATAAATCATAACATCTGCATTATATACACATTCTGTTTTTTATGCTCGGCACTTTTTCAGCAGTTCCATTTTTACCTCTGAGGCCAACACAGATCATGTACATTTGAAGGTGCTGACATAATGTGTGAGGCCATTATATAGACTCATTGTCATCATGTGTTGCCTTTGTTCTTTGAGCTGGTAATGGAGCAAAAGGGAGGTATATCTGTAGTACTCCAGATCTTAGTTGCCAAATAATGCCAATTATTGTAAAAAACATATTGCAATAAAACTGATCACTCATGGAATATAACAGTTTTGTTCATAGCTATGAACTCTTCTTCACTTGGTGGATGGATGGACAATAGCTTTACTATTACATTATCTCTCCTAAGACCCTTACACAAACACACTACTGTCTTTGGGAATAGCCACTGTAACAATAACGCATACCAACTGTTATGGTAACTACTTCATACGAATGTACTGCTGACTTTGTGAATGGTCACTACAGCAGGAGATCATAGCATCACAATACCTGTTATCAGTGGGAGGTGAACTTTTATATGATTCTGCTGCAACACTGCTATGCCAAACCCTAAACTACCTCTGTGCTTCCAGGTTGTAATGTTTGATAAATGTATGGACAGATGTCCATGGTAGGAATATAGTCAGAATATCAAGATCATGGATTTATGACAGTTCATTGGAACCAGGCCTTGTAATGTAGTCCAGCAGACAAATCCTTTCTATTGGTGTAGTAAGATTTCCATGTATTTGGTCATTTGGTCTCTTTTTAGATGTTCATTAAATGGAGTGGAGAAAGAGTCACTGTTAGGACTCTAGACTCTATCCTCAAAACTGATAGATTCAGAGTCTTTTAAGCTTCATGCCTACTGAGTGGCACACAGCTACAGCTATCCCACTCCACAAGGGGATCCACCTTGGATCCTGGGAACTACTGCCCCATCAGTCTGACGAGCCTGATCTGCAAGGCCATGGAACGTATTATCATGGAACTTATAAACAAAGATACTGGCACCCTTCAAACACTGGACCCCACCCAGTTTGGGTTCATGAAGAACCAATCTTGTCTCCTGAACCTGACTGACTTCTTTGAATAAGTCTCCAGAGCCGTGGACAATGGTAAGCCAGTCCAGACATCCTATCTGGACCTCGAGAAGGCTTTCAACACCATCCCCCACTCTGGAATTATAGATAAACTTACTAAGCTGGGCATTAATCCTTATGTCACTCGATGGGTTGCCAACTGGCTTACTGACAGAACCCACACTGTAAAAATAGCTGACTCCAAATCCAGCTCCAGACAAGTGATCAGTGGAGTACCTCAGGGTTCAGTCCTGGGACTGCTCTTGTTTGGCATCTACTTCTCTGAAGTACAGGCCAACACTAAGGGACTCTGGCTAACAAAGTATGCAGATGACTGTAAACTGGGAGCCATTATTGAATCCCCAAATGATGTGGATATTCTAAAAAAGGGCCTTACAGAAACAGATGATTGGTGCCAGAGCCATAGGCTCAAGCTCAATGCCAAGAAATGTATAGTTATCCCCTTTGGGAAAAAAAAACATGTACCCGTGAATTACCACATAGATGGCAGTACACTAAACACCAAAAGTGTGATAAGAGTCTTAGGGAGACAGGTAGACAGTGGTCTCACCTTTGATAACCACATCGCCACAATAGTCAGGAAATCTTTCTATGTGGCACACCTTATCACTAAGGGATTTTCATCCAGAAAAAAGGAGGTCATTGTTCCCACTCTACTCAGCCCTCATTAGACCCATTATAGAATACAATGCCCTGTTTGGTATGTACCTCTCAAGACATCTGCAACAACTGGAAAGGCCGCAGGAATACCTCACTAAAAGAATCACAGGCCTAAAGCAGATGTCCTATGCTGACCATCTAAAAAAACTCCAGCTATACTCTGTCACATATCATCTACTCAGAGGCGATCTCTGCTTAACATACAAGGCCATGTCAAACCCAGTGCTGTTGGACATGCTACACTTAAAGAAATCCCAATCCCTCAGAGTCACATGCTCCAGGGATCTAAACCTTTTCATCACAATGAACAAAACATGCTGGAGGGATAGGTTCCTGACCCAGAGACTCCCCAGACTCTGGAATAGACTGATCATACATTTCAAGCAGAGCGCCTCTTTGGCCCTCTTCAAAAGGAACTGTGATGATTGGATGGAAGATAGGAAATTCACCCCGGGAATCATGTCAGTCACCCTGCTAGACAGGGGTCCAGGGAAATAAATTTTGTGGTAAGAAATAGCCAGGGAATTGTTATGGCTAGGCTTGTATAGGCCCTAGGGCCGATAGTCTAGTACCATCCTATGAACCTATGTAAAACCTTGACTAATTCTTCTGTTAGTAGTGACATGTAAAGAGGTAAGGACCAAGGAGGAAGAGCTGTCATTTTCTTTAAGAGTGAGAACCATGGCTTTCTTAGCCAAGATGGGGCTAAAAGATTTACAATTGCATTACATTTGTTTTGCTACAAGTAGTGCCTTCTGAAACAGAGGAATGGTGAGACAACATATATTAATGTCTGAATCTAGAAGAAAAGGAAGGGGTCTTTTTCTAGGCTGCCATAGAAGAAAAGGTGATTGCTTTAAGTGCGTGTAAAGCAGAGCCACATTTGGAGTGCCCTACATATGCACAGTAATTTGAAAGGCCAGTACACAAAGTTTTAATTAATGAGCTAACATCACCTTCCTGTATAAAAAAATCTACTAGCTTATTCTACAGATGGGGACGAGGTATTGCTTACAACTTTAAGTTTTCCTGTATAGCTCAGTCTCAAATCTATTAATGTTGTGCTTTCTGATTTGATTCACAAGTGATCTGAATGAAAGTTGTTTTAAAAGGTTCTCAAGGCTATGTAAACCACTTAGTTTCTTTTTTCTTTCAGGTTGACGTAAAGCAACAAATTGCTTTGAACTGACATGATACTGGAATAGACTGTCCATATAAAGTTTGAAAAATCTTTTATCAAATGTTGCATGGCTACTTAGGGTGGTAAGATTTTCTCCTTTTATACATTTTATAAAGCTGTCCATCATAAGAGCTATTTCTTCACAGATTAGGCAAGGGAAACATTGTCTATGGGAAATCTGCAAACTGGGCCAAAATCTTTTTGATGAACTATTGTATGGATCTCATGTTAAATTTTACGTAGGGAACTAAAAAATGAAGGTTATCTACAAGGTTTATGCCTGATGTCTGTATAACAGTCACTTTGACTCCTTTAAACTATGGTGGCCTCTCTGTATATCCAGGTAATTATAGGCCCAATAGGGTCACTAGTGTTATATGCAAATCCATGGAATCATACCTCTCAACCTCTTAGCATAAAAACATCTGGACAAAGCCTAGCATAATGGGGGGGACAAAGGCCCAAAAATATGGACAGATTTTAAATATTGCTCTTATAAACTTAGAAAGTTGCTAGAATAACAGGATTTGTCTTAGCATGATTTTTTCTGAAGGATATGAAGTTTGAAACTCAAATGTAAATCATTATTTAGTGACTTCAGTCCTTAGATCATCCCAGTTTTTTGCCAGAAAATCACAAATCTTGTGACGAATAGACCACAAATATGACTCTATAATCTGGGCATTCAGTGAAAATCTGGACAGTTTAGAAGTATGCATGGCATATACCATAGGAGAACTTATTTATGCAGACTTAATTCATTTAGACTCCATTCAGTTTGGTTTTGTGAAGGGAAGGTCCTACCTCCAAAATCTAGTGAACTTTTTTGAAAAGGTTACAAAGGTTGTAGACAATGGTCACTCCAAGAATGCTGCTTATTTTGACTTGGCCAAGTCTTTTTTCACTATTCCTGATGATGGTATTCTTGAAAAATTGGGTAAACTTAACACAACCCCTGCATTTCCTGCTAGAATGCAAATTGGCTATGAAAAAGATCTGAAGTTGTTACAGTTGGTATTAGGCTGTCTGAACATAAAATTGTAACAAGCAGAGTAAAACAGGGTTCAGTACCAGGCCCTGTACTGTTTAGCATTTATTTTAACAGGCATCCAGTCCAATACCCCAGAAGTGTAGCTTGCTAAGTCTGCTGGTGCTGTCTGTTCATTCACTGATACTAAACTGGCCCAACAAGGACAAGAATATGCACATACCTGGTGTACTGAAAATGGTCTGAAGATAAATGCAGTGCAGGCAAACAAAAAAAATTGCTCCCTCTCACATATTTTAAGTTTTGAGTATGTATGTGAACAACTATCACTCATGCAGCAGAATTTGATGAAACCTGTTTCCTCTGGGCTCTATCTCTCTTTATATTTTTGTTGGATAGGTGTTGCTCTCCTGTACTTTTTATTAAAATAATTGTTCCTTTGAAATTGTGGGGTTAGAGATTGATAGGCCTCTTTTAAAGATAACTGTGCCCTTCCTTTTTTTCTCATTGTAATGATGACATCAGCTGGTTGATTAAGTATCATATCTTGCATAACAGAGACATCTAAGAGCTTTGGTCTACCATCAAAACAATATGGCTCTGTTTGGAGCTATGCATGCCTTCTCATAATTAAGAATGACTGATCCTGAAGAGGCAGCTAAAGCACCATAAACACACATAATAGTATGTACTCCACTCTTATCAGCTTCAGTAAGAAGCCTTTCCAGTATGTCAGAAGTGCCACCATCTGGCAGTTCAGTGCATCATAAGCCTGAACTAAGACTGAGCTCTGTTAAGTTGTTATATGAGCTAAACAGTTTATCAGTCTAATACCCACGTTGCTGAGGGTACATACTGTTTGCCATATTTATCCAATAAACTGAATTCCCTGTTAAAGGGTGGGTTGCTAATGGGATAAATTGCACTACTTACCCTGCTGATGTTTGTAAATATCGTGACTGCCCTTAAAAGCCTTATAGGTGATGGTGCAGTCTGGGAGCCTAGAATCTGAAAGGTAATTTACATACCCTCTTCGAATGCAACAAGAGAGGAAGGTCAGTCAGTTCTGACTTGGGAGGACTCATCATGTTTCTGTCTCCGTTGTTTGGGGAGAAAGAATCTGCTATAAGACAGTTGAGAAACAATTGTATGTACCTTAGTATTTCTGTATAAGTAATGGTCTCTGTGGTGAGGTATAGTACTAATGAGCAGTGTAGATGGGAGCACAGTTAGGCTCATAGCTAAGTACTAGGCAAGTGGCCCTTGAGGGCCAGTATAATCCTAGCAATTTCTCTTTTTGTGCCCAAATGAACCTATCTCATTTGTTGTTAGATTGGCCTTATTCATCCGATGGTCAATAATTATATGTTACCCCAAGTAAGAATAAATGGGATCATACCACAGATAATTTCAGGGGACCCATGCATGGGATAAAGCATTTAGGAATTGCATCTGTCCATTAGTATTACAGGGAGCAATCCTGGGATAAATTTTCTGTTTCCCATCCATAGATCCAATTTGCGCTTGAATATGGGCAGCGATGAGCTTTTTTTTATATGGATGGGCAGTCTATTCCAGAGCAGAGGTATCCTCTGTGAAATATACTTGTCCCTCAAAACCATTTTGTTGATGTTACAGAACAGGTTTAGATCCCTGTACCGAGTATTTCTGATGCCATTTGACTTGTTGAAATGCAGTAAATCCATCAGTATTAGGTCAGAGGATGCCGTCTACGCTAGACAAAGGTCACCATAGTCACATTCTAACTACACTATGGGGGGACTCTGTCCCTATCATATAAAGGGCATTCTCATCTTCAGAAGATAAGGGAGTGGGACTAATTCCCCTGTTCTTGTTAAAAACTGATGCCTTTATTAATATCAGTGAAGGCTTCTGTTAATGTATTCTAAGTGTAGATGTAGGATGATCTGGGGAAAGAGACTTACTCTGGTCTTTGTTGGTGCCTTGTGCTTTCTTGTACTATGATGAAGTGTTTTTGGCAAAGATTTGATGAACGCAGATTGTCTAGAGGAAAGGACTAGCAGTTATAGAAGCACGGTAGATGAAGTATTTTACCAGGAGTACAACTTATCCACTGAGATGTATCCTGAGTCAGAGCATTGATGCATTTGTAATATAATTTTTGATAGAGTGACATAAATGCTGATGAAGGTACTGATTTCATCTTCACTCTGTGTAGCAATGCAGTCACTCAGGAATCTTCAGCTACTTAAGTGGCAGCTTATGATCTCTGATATTGGAAGCTGTCAAACTGGAAACATCATCCTTTAATGAGATTTTCTGGCTGCCTCCACAGATCCTATTCTCCTTTCTTCCCTTTTTGATTTTTGCCAGCCTTTTTGTCTTTTTCAGTATTTCCTATAAGAAAAACTTTGTATGCTCATAAAGATACTTAGAAGTATATGTGTATATATATATATATATATATCTATATATATATATATATATATATATATATATATAAAATGTCTAAATGTAATATATATATATATATATATATATATATATATATATATATATATATATATATAAACATACACACACACACACATTTTATATTTATATATATATATATATATATATATATATATATATATATATATATATATATATATATCTCTCTCTCTCTCTCTCTCTCTATATATATATATATATATATATATATATATAATTTCTAAATGTCAACTGCATTTCTAGGTGTAATAAACATATATTGTAATCTAAATAACTATTTGCCTCTCAGCATCAGACTTGTAAAGCTAAGAAAAAGAAAGATAAAACTTTCTATCTTTGAAGAGATATTTTCATAGTGTTTTCATAAATCTAGGCAACATTAGACTAGTATGAGGCATCAAACCACAACTGTAACAGCAGAAAACAGATGTAGCCCCACACCTCAGTAGAGTCCAGTACTCGAGACAAGGTTCAGGACAAACGTATTTGTTCCAAAACAAGTAGTTCTCCAAACATTAACGCCTTAGTTAAAAACAACACATTGCGTTTTCGTTCCAATAGACTTCATCAGAAAAAACCAATGCATCCAGTATTGTGCTTTTATATATACCTATCAATTGACCATAATTACAATCAATTAACATTCATTGTTGTGCTTAAAGCAGAAATACCAAACTTTAAAAACTAAAACACGCTCAAAATCCATGATACAAAATGCATTATTCTTATCTTACAATTGTTGAGATTCAAAATATATCCAGATGTTGTATATAAATATTATTTAAAATGTTGTTAAAATCAAACCATTGTAATAAATATATATATATGAATGTTAATTGATTGTAATTATGGTCAATTGATAGGTATATATAAAAGCACAATACTGGATGCATTGTTTTTTTCTGATGAAGTCTATTGGAACGAAAACGCAATGTGTTGTTTTTAACTAAGGCGTTAATGTTTGGAGAACTACTTGTTTTGGAACAAATACGTTTGTCCTGAACCTTGTCTCGAGTACTGGACTCTACTGAGGTGTGGGGCTACATCTGTTTTCTGCTGTTACAGTTGTGGTTTGAGTACTTTAGCAGTTCCTTCGTTTTGTTTTTCTAGTATGAGGCATTACAAATAAACACACACAGGTATATATATATATATATAGAGGTTTACTATCGAAAGGACGCTCAGACTTCGTTCGAATTCCGTATGTCTGATCACCAATTTGACATGCTGAAATAATGAAAAAAAAAATGTTGAAATGCACAACAGCGAATGCTAGTGTGCATTCGCTGTTGTGAATTTCAACATTCTGACTATAGATCGCATTACAGTGGGGGTCAGAAATGTACTCTTTCCCTCACTGTAGTACAATCTTGGAGTTTGTATATGTAAGTAGTGGGGGTGTAGGGGGTGCAGGGGGGCTTGCCCTCCTGCAAAAGTGCTTTGTTTTGTTGACCGGAAGTGCAGCATTTCTGAGATGTCAACTTTACCGAAATGCTGTATTCTGCATTTATTGTGTTTGGTGTTGTGATTTCCAATAATCTGATTCGGAAATCTGAACACTCGAATATAAATATATATATATATATATATATATATATAAAACAGTGCTTGCAAGCAGCACATTCCTCACAAAGTACATCAGGATTACTTTGCCAAAACTGTAACCAAAAAAGGCAGGGACAAGTGGAATGAAATAAGGAATGCACTTTGAAACAGTACTCTTTTAAGGCCAGCAACAACATTAATGACAGTACTTGGTTCAGGAGCTCAGTACTATCCAGGTCTAACAGTCTTTCATCGGATGAAACAGTTTTTCACAACCAAAAGTCTTTATCTCTCCCTTTATCTCTCTTTCTCTCAGAACAATTTCAGAAAACACATGAAACAAACAACAGAGTCACATCATCTAAGCTTTCATGAGTGCAATACACAATGTCTTTTACCTATGTTTTTATGATTTAACCAACTGCCACATTCTATTAACTAGATTTTCCAGTGGCAATTGTAGACTTCAGTCCAGATTCCCATCTCAGAGCCTACTGCTTTCGTCTTGTTCTCGCTGTCCTTTCACAAAACACATGCAAAATCCACAGGATTCTAAACCCAAGTGACAATATCGAGTTTTCACTAACGTTAACTCACAGGTACTCAACAGATTCTCATTAACTGGCCCTCAGGTATCTCTATTTAATGGGATCTGCCCATATTTCATTTTTAAGCATAATCTTCCATATAATAACTGTATCTCCCTTACCCACTGCAGCTCTACAAACCCATTCTTAGCTCTTGCTTAATAAAAATAGCCCCTTTCTCTGCCTAAATCTATTATCTGTTATGCATTCAACTGGTGGAGAAGCCATGTTACACTATATAGATATGCAAGTCTTCATCTATGTGACTAACATTAATTAACATATGAAAGAAAAAAATACATTGTGCCCATCTTAGAGCATCATGCAACCAAGAGCTGATATAGGGAGGGACGCCATATCTGTCTCTGCTGCTTCAAGCTGTCAGTGCTCAGGACTACAAAACTGGCTCAGTTCATAGCTCAAAAAATACCCATCAAACATCTTGATGTATATTATATCTTTATATTTAAATCTAACTGTATATATGTAAATCTATCTACACACACAAAAGTGTATGTGTGTGTGATGTCTCAAATGTATGGTAGTACTAGTACCTTTGAAGGCATGAGACCAGATTTGATCTCATGGGAAACAATGGAAGACCCAAACAAAGATTTGGCTGCATAAAGAGAAACAAAAGGTGGGTAAACCCAATTGTTACTGTTTACTGTTATAATGACTCTTCACAAAACAGGATCTGTATGTATGGCCAAAGGTGGTGGAGGACAGATGGCAAGTGTTTGCCAGAAGATCTATGTTACTCATTTGCATGTGTTTCACTGTTACATTGTTTTAAATAGCTTACTAGCTTTAATTTGGTTTATCCTTGCGTCTAAGGCTTTCTAGTATTTATTTTTGTTACTATGGTGGGCACTCTGTGCAGTTATATGAAAGGCAGCTTCTTAGCTTACGTCTCTGGCATAATCACTGCACCACTGCAGCTGATGCCTACAGCTCCTGGTTGGATGCTCAGATATCAGTGCAACTCAATATACTGCTTTTCAGCAGTATTAAGACTTAGTATATGAACCTGTGGAAATGTTATTCATCCTCATAATTTGTTTGGCATATGATTTTGAATCTTTCTACCCAACATTTCTGGATTTTTTTGACATTTTTTGCAAGCACCTGAGTCTTCACTTGAGGCTTTTTCATGGTTGTCGATCCATTCTATGGCATATCACCATTGCCTGGGTGCTTGTGTTAGTTACTGATAATCACCATTGCCTGGGTGCTTGTGTTAGTTACTGATACTCTATCACCATTGCCTGGGTGCTTGTGTTAGGTACTGATACTATCACCATTGCCTGGGTGCTTGTGTTAGGTACTGATACTCTATCACCATTGCCTGGGTGCTTGTGTTAGTTACTGATACTCTATCACCATTGCCTGGGTGCTTGTGTTAGGTACTGATACTATCACCATTGCCTGGGTGCTTGTGTTAGGTACTGATACTATCACCATTGCCTGGGTGCTTGTGTTAGGTACTGATACTCTATATTACCATTGCCTGGGTGATTGTGTTAGGTACTGATACTATCACCATTGCCTGGGTGCTTGTGTTAGGTACTGATACTCTATCACCATTGCCTGGGTACTTGTGTTAGGTACTGATACTATCACCATTGCCTGGGTGCTTGTGTTAGGTACTGATACTATCACCATTGCCTGGGTGCTTGTGTTAGGTACTGATACTCTATCACCATTGCCTGTGTAGTTGTGTTAGGTACTGATACTATCACCATTGCCTGGGTGCTTGTGTTAGTTACTGATACTCTATCACCGTTGCCTGGGTGCTTGTGTTAGGTACTGATACTCTATCACCATTGCCTGGGTACTTGTGTTAATTACTGATAATCACCATTGTCTGGGTGCTTGTGTTAGTTACTGATACTCTATCACCATTGCCTGGGTGCTTGTGTTAGTTACTGATACTCTATCACCATTGCCTGGGTGCTTGTGTTAGGTACTGATACTATCACCATTGCCTGGGTGCTTGTGTTAGGTACTGATACTCTATATTACCATTGCCTGGGTGCTTGTGTTAGGTACTGATACTATCACCATTGCCTGGTTGCTTGTGTTAGGTACTGGTACAGTATTGTTGCTGGAGCCTACAGTATTACTATTAGGTCTAGTGGTTTGCAATGGTTCTGCTTCTATGGTATTTTAATTAAGGTTTCAATGTAGAATTTTTATTTATTATAACATGTTATAGCTTTTATCACTCTCTTAACAATAGTGTTTATTTTGGAAGCTGATGGTTTGACAGGCAATTAGTACTTTTTTTTCCCTGTGTGGACTATTAGATCATCTCTTTTTTTTTTTGTATTAGAGCTTTTATTATCTTAACAAAGTTAGTGTTTGCTTTGATCCAGACTTTACCAAGATTCTCTATTACTGTCTTTATTTTTAAAACTTTCATTGGCAATGTCCTACTCTGATGTGACATTAGATAAACTGGTAGCACCTCATTTTGTTATTTTGTATTATTTGGCTGATGGGCATGTTATTTCAGCTACTTCTGAATGTTTTTTAGCCTTATCCCATCTATTGCCTAACATCCACCAGCCCCACTGTGTCCTGTCCAGCTCATTCAGTCATCATCTAAGCAGCCATTAGGGTTTTACTTCAGGTCCTAACCTCATCTCCAGTGTCTTTTGTGTGTGTGTGTGTGTGTGTGTGTGTGTGTGTGTGTGTGTGTGTGTGTGTGTGCGCGTGTGTGTCTACATCCACAAATAGGCAACGAAGAAATAATATATACCAACCTCAAAATAAACCAAAACAAAACCATCAACATAATTGGATGCTACTTCCCACCTGGCCAAAACATCCATCCACTAGAAAACCTCCTCAGCGGGTCTACCCACCATCTCCCCCAAGAAACTATCATTTTAGGTGATTTCAATACTGACTGGCAATCCTGTTCTGGCAACCATCCAACCCATCATGTAAACCTTCATGGCTTCACCCAACTAGTCCAGTCGCCAACCAGGATAAATAAAAACTCCAGCAAGCACACTACCCTGGATTGGATACTAGTCAGTAAGAGCCCCCAGTCATATATAACAGGCTGCTTATCAGATAGCCTCAGTCACTCCCCAATATTCCTACTCAAAAAATACCTTTACCAAGCTAAACCTGTTATCTACTGTCAAATACGTAAAAAACTAAACTTTAACCCACTCACATTCATCTCATCCCTCAAAGAATGTAACTGGCATCCTCTAAAGTACCTCAGTCTTGATGACGCAGTTGAATTTTTTAATACTACCTTCCTGAGCATCCTTAATTGCCATGCCCCCATAAGACTTTCCAGAACCAAAGCACAACCCTCCCCATGGCTACAGAAAACCACTAAGTCAGAAATGAAAAACAGGGATAAAGCCTGGGAGCACTGGTGCAAAACCAAAACCCCTCAACTAGACAGAAATTCCTAGAACTACGCAATAGAGTCAAAAAGCTAATAAAACAGGACAAATTCCAATACTACCAGTCTGCCCTAGACTCCTCCCAACACAGCCCCAAACAATTCTGGTCCTCCATAAACTCCATCCTCCACCCAGGTAAAGTCAGTACCCCTCCTCCTAACATCCCTCACTCCTCAGAAAATATTGCTACCTTATTCAACACACACTTCACCCAAACCATACTATCACTGGCTAAACAACACAACCCCCCTCCCCTCCAACCCACACCTTCAACTAGTAATCTCCCCCCTGCCTTCACTTTTTCTCCTGTACCTACCTCCAACATAAAAAAAAACTCTTGCAGAATAATAGGTGCAGGTACCCCACAACAATCGAAGTCAACCAGTCTCAATAAAAGTAGAATAAACACCTTTATTCAGTGAAGAAAAGAGTAAGCGCTTTCACGTCTACACAGGATGCTTCTTCAGACTTTTAAGCGCTTACTATTTTCTTCAGTGAATAAAGGTGTTTATTCTACTTTTATTGAGACTGGTTGACTTCGATTGTTGTGGGGTACCTGCACCTATTATTCTGCAGTTGGAACTATTTTGGGTTTTTGCAGGTACTTTATCCTTAGAGAACTCTCTTTTTTTGGATAAAAAAAACTCTTACCTAAACTTAAGCCCACCAGATTAGCAGCAGACAACCTCCTAAGTGAATACCTACAAATCGCAGCTGATGCTCTGGCCTACCCAGTATCCATCTTGATTAACCGATCTCTGTCAGAAAGTTACGTTCCCACACTGTGGAAAGTATCACATATAATTCCCCTCCACAAAGGCGGACCCTCCACAGAACTAACCAATTACCGCCCCATAGCTATTCTCTCTCCACTCTCCAAAATACTAGAGAGATGCATACACTCTTAGGTCTCAGACTACCTCATTACTAACAACCTAATACTCAGCATGGTTTCTGACCAAACAATAGCACCACCACTGCCTTACTCTCCTTTACTAACACTATCCTTCACCATAAAAACAATGGCTATCTCTCCTCTGCTACTTTCCTAGACCTATCTAAAGCATTTGACATGATCCCACACAAACAACTTATCTCTGTCCTCAATAACCTATCCTCTCAATCAGTCACCAACTGGTTTCAGAGTTACCTGTCTGACCGCCAACAATCCGTTGTATGGTAGAATGACATATCTCCCCAACTACCTGTCTCCATAGGGGTTCCCCAAGGATCCATCCTTGGACCCCTACTCTTCTCTCTTTTCACCAGTAACCTAGCCTCTGCCACCAAACATGGCACACTCATACAATACGCAGATGACTCAACCATCATCTGCTCAGCCCAGTCCCTACGCAAACTGCAAAATGTGACACAGGAAGCCTTTTCCTCTGTTGAAACTTGGTTATCCGATGCCCAATTAATACTCAACCCAAACAAAACTAAACTACTCATCTTCCAACTCACCAAACATACTCAAAACAACTCTCACTTTAACATCACAGCAAAAGACAACACCACTATATACCCAACTGAACACACCAAATTGCTAGGAGTGGAAATAGACAATAAACTAAAATTTGACATTCACATATCCATGGCCATAAAAAAAGTCCACAAAAAACTAGGAGCGTTATACAGAAATAAGCAACTTCTCACCAAAGCAGAAAAGATTTCAATAGCAAATTCCCACCTTATCTTCACCCTACTTTATGCCTCTCCAATATATACCAACCTAAGGCAATGCGATCTAAACAAGCTAGAGACCTGCTACAACAAAATCGCCAAATTTGCCACAGGGGCATCCTACCGTAGTCACCATTGTCTCTCACTTGCTGAACTGGGCTGGCTTGAACTCTCTCACCTCCTTCAATGGTATCAACTCTCACTCGCCCACAAACTAGTAAACCATCCACTAAATGTCCCATCCCTCCAGAATCTACTCCAACCCTATTGCACCACCAGACCACTAAGATCCAGCAACAAAAATCACTTGCAGATCACTAAAGCCAATAACTCTGCTGGTGAAGCACTATTCTCTTGGATCATAGCCAAATTATGGAACTCCCTCCCACCCACAATTACCTCCATACCATCATGCATCCACTTCAAAACTTTACTAAAAGCGCACCAAAAAACATGCTGGCTATGCCCTTGCAATTCCCACTCTAAAATCACCCACCCCATCCAGCCACTACCTTTCTTTCCACTCCACTAACTACCTTGATTATAGCAAGCTCAGATGCTCATAAGCCTAGTACTTATTATACAGCAGGAACTTCTTATTGTAACATTTGTTAATGTCTGTTATGTACTTCACAGATAAAGATTCTAGTTGTCTACTGATGTACTATGTTCTTCATCTGTAAATATGTTGTAAGTAATTGCTATGTTATATTGTTAATTGCTGTGTAATCCAATGTAATTACTGTCTGTTTATTTTAACTGTGGAGCTTTTCTCCCTGGGCCTCCGATGAAAATGGACCTACGTCCAGTCGGACACTCCCAGTCAACAAATGTAAATAAATAAATAAATAAAAATGTGGGCCTGCTATTCCTTTATGCAGTGGATATACTTTTTCCCACACATATCCTACAAAGGCTATTATATCAGAACAAAGCACACATCCCTCAAACCATACACTGTATGCTGTCTACTTTCTCTTCTCTGTCTCTCTCTCTCTCTTTCCAGTAGTTACTAAAATTACAGTGGGCCAGGACACACTCTTCCCCAGAGACGAGTACGCCAGCATTGTCCTCAGTCTCCCACCCTTCATCGCTGGGTCCTTAGGTGTCCAGGTTGTTAGTTAACATTGGATTGTGTGGGTTGCACTCAAGGTGACCCTTATCCCTTTGTACTATGGAGTTGACTACTTTTGGTTGTTGTTTTGAATTTTCTGTTGTCCTTGCCTCCAAACATATTACACATTGTTTTGTTACTACAGTTAAGCAATTAGATCAGGTCACTATATCCCTGTAGCATAATTATATTTTCTGGTAGAAAACATACACAAATTGGGTATTTGTTTTTATTTCTCAGTTCTTCTGCTGCTTCTGATATATTTACAATTGTCATCTGCCATTATTTTTTATTTGATGGCATGGATGGAATATTACAGTTTAATTGAGTTTCCCATCCTTACCCTTGATTTTGCTTTGGAGTTTCCAGTTATCAGAGGTCTCATTTCATTATTTGCTTAATTCCGTCATATTTTAACAATTTACTTTTAACAACCACTTTAACAATGCTGAATTACTACTAACACTACTACAAATCAACAAGCTCAAGCATATATGTATAGCCTCCATCTACATCCCTCCTGGTGATAATATTTCTACACTCGAAGACATCCTCTTCTGGCTCTCCACTAACATCAGCAACAAAACTATAATCCTAGGAGACATGAATATAAATTGGGCCTCCATTCAGTCTCCCTCAAACCCACTTAACATTAACCTCTACAAATTCTCTCAGCTCATCAATTCCACAACCCGCCCCTCAAAAAACCTGCCCAATCGCAGTATCCTTGACTGGATCCTAGTCTCTCACCCCCACTACTTCTCTAACAGTGGTACTCTTCTTGATCCTCTTAGTGATCACTTACCCACATTTACACACCGTCTCCCTTCACCCCTTCATCATACCCATAACTTCATTACTACTCATAACCTAAAAAACTTTAACCCTACAGCTTTCATTAACTCTCTAAAGGCAATAAATTGGAATACTCTAAAAACACTTCCTCTAGATAATGCAGTCACCCATTTCAACACTACCTTCTTAAACCTCTTAAACTAGCATGCTCCCCTAAGAACAAAAAGAATAAAAACCAAAACTGCCCCCTGGCTTACAAAAAACACACTTGCTACAATGCAGCAAAGAGACAAACTCTGGACCCACTACCATAAAAATAAACCCCCCCTCATCTACAACGAATACAAACCACTTTGAAATAAAGTAAAGAAACTCATCACCACTGACAGACAAAACTACTTCTCCTTACTCCAAAACAACAATAAAACAAACCCTCAAAAATTCTGGAAAAGTATCTCCACTCTCCTTAATCCCAGTAAACCAGACACCCCCGCTCCTAATCCAAGCGCTCTCGACATAGACATGGCTACTCAATTTAACTCCTTCTTCATCGATTCTATTTCCAAACTAACCTCATCTTTCTCCGACATCTCCACTCCCTCCAAACACCAGCCCCATCCTCATCTTCTTACCTTCCACCTTCAAACACTAGTTCACTACCTATCCCATCTTCCAATTCTACAACCTTCACCACCCACTCCACTCTCCATCCCTCCTCATCTCTCCCAGCTCCAAATATCCCCTCCCCCCACTCTCCACATTTCTCACTAAAACCCATACCCACTTCTACCATAAAAAAACTCCTTCTAAAACTGAAGTCTGGTTCAAATGCTCCCGATAATATTCCTTCACAATTCGTCAGCATAGCTGCTGAAGCCATTGCCTACCCCATTAGTATTTTAATCAACTGCTCTATCCAAGAAAGCACAGTTCCCCATATCTGGAAAAAGGCCTTTATCATACCTTTACATAAAGGAGGTAACAATAACAATGTCTCCAACTTTCGTCCCATCGCTATCCTGTCTTCCGTCTCCAAACTCCTTGAAAAGTGTATCCAACTACAACTCCTACCATACCTCATTGATAACAACCTACTAACTCCCACACAACATGGCTTCAGACCAGGCCACACTACTATGACAGCCCTCCTCTCCTTCCTGGAAACAGTAAATAAAGCCCGAGACTCTGGTCATATTGTTTCTGCCCTTCTACTGGATCTTTCCAAGGCCTTTGACACCATCTCCCATAACCTTCTTCTAGCTAAACTCTCTAAGCTTAACCTATCTCTTTCCTCTCTGAACTGGTTCTCCAGTTACTTATCCAACAGACATCAAGCAGTAAAATGAAAAAAGGCCACCTCCTCATTCCTTAATACCCCAACTGGTGTTCCACAAGGTTCAATATTAGGCCCCCTCCTCTTCAACATCTTTATTAATGACTTCTGCAACTCCATCCCATTCTCAAACATCATTCAATATGCAGACGACTCAACTATTATTTGCTCTGCCACTTCAACCCCTTTACTTCTAAAGCTAACTCAAGACGCTTTTTCAACCACTGAACAATGGATGAAAAATAATCACTTAGCACTCAATGCTTCTAAAACCAAATTAATGGTATTCACTCCCTCAAAAGCCACCCCTCTCAACACAAACACTTTCTGTATTTCTAGTCAAAACAACACAACTCTGGAACTGGTATCAGAGACCAAGCTACTTGGTGTCCAAATTGACAATCAGCTCAAATTTAATTCCCACATGCAACTAAACATCAAAAAACCCCATCAAAAATTAGGTATGCTCTACCGTCAATACCATTATCTTACACCCTCCATTAAACTCACCCTCTCTACATCCTTTCTCATCCCCTCCCTTCTGTATGGATCTCCACTCCTAACTAATCTACAATCATCTCTGAAAAATCAACTCTCGTGTTGTTACAACAAAATCGCCAAGTTCGCCACTAGCCAGAGGTCCTCTACTCACCATTGTTCCTCTCTCCACAAACTAAATTGGCTAGAACTACCCAACCACCTTATCTATACCCAACTCACTCTGGCCCACAAGCTTATTTTCAACCCCTCAATCTGTCCCTCCCTCTCCTCTGCCTTTAAAATGCATCTACCCAACAGAGTACTAAGGTCTAACAACCAAAATCTTCTTGAAATACACAAACCAGCTCGTCCACCAGGCAAATACCTTCTATCCTTTAGTCTGACATGACTCTGGAATTCCCTACCCTTACCCATTTGTGTTACCCCTACTAACTCTGCCTTCAAAAAAACTCTTCATTCATACCTAGCCTCCCAATGGGAATGCTCTAGCTGCCACCCTACATAACTTGCACTGCTAACCTTCTTTCTCTCATAACTATATAGTTTACATTTTTAACTTCCATTCTGCTCCTTTTTGTCAATAAATAAATACAACAACTTTGTTGATCTATCCCCATCAACCTGTTTGCTAATGTAGCCCATCACTAGTATGAAAAGCAGTGGGCACATAAATGAACCCTGATGCACACCCAATCCCACAGGGAACCCCTTAGTTAGACTGAACACTGTTCATACTTCAGTAATTGGGTACCCTGTACATAGTTTGCACTAATCTTAGCTTCTGTTTTTTGGACTTCAAACCACCACAGGACTGCCCAAATCATCTCCTTGGGACCTTGTCATATGACTTCTTCAAATGTAAGAACAGTCACTTGGACTCTTCTCATCTCTAGATTCCTAGCAACTCTCTGTCTCACTGCAAACATTGGGTAAGTTGTGATACATCCTGATCTGAATCCCAACTGCTCATCTCCCATCCTACTTCTACCTAGTCTGCGTACTCATTTATCAGTCATATGAAAGTTGTTATAGTGCGTCCATGAACATCAACATACTAACCATACATGGTTTTGGCAGGAATCAATCCATGTGTAAACAACTACTCTAGATTTACAATGATGACACTTTTTATCGCAGAAATTGTCTCTGTTAAATGAAATATTTTATCTATAATTAGTATAACTAAAACTTTTATTGTCATTTTTGCTTTAGAAACTGTATGTTTAAATGCAATGTATCTACTAGTACTTTTGTACATAATGTAACAAAAGCTTTGATTGTAATTTTGTTTGTAATTATTGTTTGTTTTTGGAGCTTTTCTCCCCAGGACACCATTGAAAATGTGTTCTTCTAGGCCCAATGGACTATCCTGGTAAACCAACTGCAAATAAATAAATAAATAAAATAATTTTTTTATGATTACCTCTGAGCATCCCTTTGCTGAGACTGTTGGTTGCCATGGTCAGGGGCATCGAGATACTAGTTTATCATTCTGTGTTATTTAATTAGCAAATGCTCTTTGCCCAAGATCATTAAGAAGTGGTTTTCTTATCTCCTTCTTTTATGAACTGTAATAACTGTCTCTTTTGCTGACATCTGAGTATGACTGAAACATTATATAGCTGTTTCATTTCTTTAATTACTGACTGAATAGTTTAACAAAATCATTGCATTTGAGTTCTTATTTTATGTACTCATAGTTTTCATTGCTGTACTTTAGTTACCATTTTAAATGGTTATTTCTGCAGCTTGTTTTATTGTGCTGCAGATTATTCATAATTATTTAGGTACATTGTATGTATATATGAGGTTTTTTTAGTGTACAGATTTTGTCCGTGTTTGTAATGGTTTTGTTTTTCATGTCCAGATTGCCTTTTCTCATTTTTTTCAATATTTTGCTAGTATTATAGTATTATCATACTCCCCTGTTCTGCTAGTATTATCATACTCCCCTGTTCTGCTAGTATTATAGTATTATCATACTCCCCTGTTCTGCTAGTATTATAGTATTATCATACTCCCCTGTTCTGCTAGTATTATCATACTCCCCTGTTCTGCTAGCATTATAGTATTATCATACTCCCCTGTTCTGCTAGTATTACCATACTCTCTTGTTCTACTAGTATTATAGTATTATCATACTCCCCTATTCTGCTAGTATTATCATACTCCCCTGTTCTGCTAGTATTATAGTATTATCATACTCCCCTGTTCTGCTAGTATTATCATACTCCCCTGTTCTGCTAGTATTATAGTATTATCATACTCCCCTGTTCTGCTAGTATTATAGTATTATCATACTCCCCTGTTCTGCTAGTATTACCATACTCTCTTGTTCTGCTAGTATTATAGTATTATCATACTCTCCTGTTGTCAGGGATTCCTGATTGGTTACAGAATTATCAGAAGTGTTGCTAGAGTGGGGCAAAGGGGGCAGCAGACCAGGAGACAAGGTGTTAGATGGTGCAAGTGCAGACTCTGGGAATGGACATTTTTTGCAAGTGTGCCAGTCAGAGAATGGACTTCTTTTGTTTCACTTCAACTTAGTGGGGTACCTGACTGGAGAGTGGCACCAAGCACCATGTGAGCCAGCTACTGCTCATGATCTCCTGTTGTCACGGATTTCTGGTTGGTTATAATAATATCATGCTCTCTTACTGATAGCGATTCCTGGCTTTACTCAGTCCGTTTGATTTGTTAGAGTTTTTACCTACAGTCTCACTGATCTGCTGTTATCTTGATATTGAAAAGAGCCATCACCTGTAGGATAGGCAAAGGGTGGTCAGTACACTTATTGCAATGGGTGACCTGGTATCAGTTCTAGTGACAAGATAACATCTAAGGGCAAAACATCATGATAATGGGGTTCACCCTGCCTGTATGAGTTACTTTAGGTGTCAGATTAACACCATCAGCCACAAGGTAGGATTTGCCTTCCTTTGGCCTTAATTAGGGTTTTTTATTTTATGTTAGATCCATATGAAACATGCCTGGTATTATTTCTGATGGGGTTCACCCTGCCTGTATGAGTTACTTTAGGTGTCAGATTAACACCATCAGCCACAAGGTAGGATTTGCCTTCCTTTGGCCTTGATTAGGGTTTTTTATTTTATGTTAGATCCATATGATACATGCCTGGTATTATTTCTGATCTACTTCTCTCTTATGAGATGGCATTTCTTATAAAGTTCCGATTGAATGAGAACTTTAGATCCGATTTATGGCTTACATTCCCCCAGCTATACATGTAAATTAGAAACCGAGGTGTAGTGATATCAGTGGATGGTTTCCCATATGGTTTAAAGCACAATTTGAATTGACCTGGGTAAAGTTTAGATAAATCAACTCCTTTGAGTATCTCCTTGTAGCTGGAGTGAATTTCATGCTTCTGAGTTTATAGCGTTTGCTGTATTTCATGAGTTTCTGTAGCAGTTCCTAATTTTCCTAATTGACACCATACATGATCATCTAAGAATGTTTGTTTAGGGTGTCTTTAACACATGAGACAACAATGAGCTTGCTGAGCTTGTCAAGGAGCGTCTTCATCTGATGGAAAGTTTTAGCCTCACTCAGGCCATCTCCTTTGCTGCTCACGTTCAAGGACGCTTTCTGGATTTGATCTTCCAACTCCATCATGCTACCACAACAGTGATGGTATCTCTCTTTTATGATCATTATGATATGTAGGGATTTGAGTGACATCCTTAGTGGCATTTTGATGGCCTTGACAGATATCTCCTGAAGGAGGTCAGTGATAATTATCTAGATATACTGTATGTGGTGCTGTACAATCTGATTGACAACACTTATATCATGTACTTGTTATGTTTCATGAGCTCCGATTTCAACAGCAGCTCCAGAACCTAGAGGCATGCAGGCTGAAACAAACATGGGGAAGGTCTCACTGGCTTAAGGATAAGCTTACAGTGGCTACTCATTATGCAATTTACCCCTAAAGAAATTTCATATAGAAAGCAATATTCTTTTTCTGTAATATTTTCCTGACATCAAATCATCAATATGTATATTTTGGTTAGTTTACAGGCTGTGCAGTCTAACATGCCTTACTGCTGAAAAAGGACTTTCAACCTCAAGAGTGTAAAGGAATGGCATAATTATTTTTCTCTTTTTCCAATAAGTTTGTGAATATTAGATAGTCCCTTTATTAGATGTATCACATGTATAGCACATGGCGCTTCACTGTTTGTCAAAAGCTCCTACTTTACTTAGGCCTCGATTCTTTATGATGACTACAAGGAAGTTATGATACAATTTAAGCATTATGGATTTTATATATATATATATTTTTTTTTTTTATTTATACACAGATATAAAGACATATACATCTGTCTATCTATCTATCCATCTCTCTCTCTCTCTCTATATATATATATATATATATAAAACATGCCCACCTGGGTGTGCTAACCCTAAGTATGCCCCTGCTTCTCCCCTAATCCTAAACTTGCACCTTACCTTGCAAAAATCTTTTCCATAACGCTACCTCTATTCAGGCAACTTTGTTCCAGCAAAGACAAACACTTGGTGCCAAAGCCATGGCCTAAGACTCAATACCAAGAAATGCATTATAGTACCATTTGGAAGGTTGATCACCCTGGGTAACTATGTCATTAGTAAAACACCATAAAAGTTTACTTTTTAGTCAGAGATCTGGGAAGTCATGTAGATAGTAATCTGGCCTTTGACCAACATGTGTACAAGGTAGTAAGAAAATCCTTCTATATTGCTCAACTTATAAGCAAGGGCATGGCATCTAAGTCCATAGAGGTCATCACATCACTGTACTCAGGCCACATCAGACACATCATAGAGTATAATGCTCCCTTTGGAATGCACCTGACCAGACACATGCAGTGACTGGAACATCTGCAAAGGTTCTTTACAAAAAGAATACAGGGATTAAACACAATGTTCTATGCTGATTGCCTCAAAACACTATCTCTTTCCTCAGTATCATATAGACTTCTGAGAGGTGATCTTTGCCTGCCATACAAGTCATCCCTGGACCCTGTTTTGATGAAGCTTTTGCACATCTGTAAAACAAGCAGCATCAGAACTACTCGATTAAAAGACCTAAATTTTCCTTGCGACCTAAAAAGGACAGGATGGAGAGACAGATATATTTCTCAAATAATTCCCGTTCTTATAGGTTCATAGGTTCATAGGTTGGTACTAGGCTATCAGCCCTGGGGCCTATACAAGCCTAGCCATAACAATTCCCTGGCTATTTCTTCCCACATTATTTACTTTCCTGGACCCCTGTCTAGCAGGGCGACTGACGTGATCCCTGGGGTGAATTTCCTTTCTCCCATCCAATCGTCAAGGTTCCTCTTGAAGAGGTCCAAAGAGGCACTCTGCTTGACATGTATGGGCAATCTATTCCAGAGTCTGGGGAGTCTCTGGGTCAGGAACCTATCCCTCCAGCATGTTTTGTTTATTGTGATGACAAGGTTTAGATCCCTGGAGCGTGTAGCTCTGAGGGATTGGGATTTCTTTAAGTGTAGCATGTCCAACAGCTCTGGGTTTGACATGGCCTTGTATGTTAAGCAGAGATCGCCTCTGAGTAGACGATATGCGACAGAGTATAGCTGGAGTTTTTTAAGGCGGTCAGCATAGGGCATCTGCTTTAGGCCTGTGATTCTTTTAGTGAGGTATTTCTGAGGCCTTTCCAGTTTTTGCAGATGTCTTGAGAGGTACATACCAAATGGGGTGTTGTATTCTATAATGGGTCTAATGAGGGATGAGCACAGTGGGACAATGACCTCCTTTTTCTGGATGAAAAGCCCTTCGTGATGAGGTGTGCCACATAGAAGGATTTCCTGACTGTTGTGGCAATGTGGTTATCGAAGGTGAGACCACTGTCCACCTGTGTCCCTAAGTCTCTTATCACACTTTCTGTGTTTAGTGTACTGCCACCTATATGGTAATTCATGGATACATGTTTTTCCCAAAGGGATAACAATACATTTCTTGGCATTGAGCTTGAGCCCATGGCTCTGGCACCAAGCATCTGTTTCTGTAAGGCCCTTTTGTAGAGTATCCACATCATTTGGGATTCAATAATGGCTCCCAGTTTGCAGTCATCTGCAAACTTTGTTAGCCAGAGTCGCTTAGTGTTGACCTGTACTTCAGAGAAGTAGATGCCAAACAAGAGCGGCCCCAGGACTGAACCCTGAGGTACTCCACTTGTCACTTGTCTGGAGGTGGAGTTGGAGTCGGCTACTTTTACAGTGTGGGTTCTATCAGTAAGCCATTTAGCAACCCATTGGGTGACATAGGGATTAATGCCCAACTTAGTAAGTTTATCTATGATTCCAGAGTGGGGATGGTGTCAAAGGCCTTGGCAAGGTCTAGATAGGCTGTGTGGACCACCTTACCCTTGTCCATGGCTCTGGAGACTGATTCAAAGAAGTCAATCAGGTTCAGGAGACAAGATCGGCCCTTCACAAACCCAAACTGGGTGGGGTCCAGTGTTTGAAGGTTGCCAATGTCTTTGTTTATAAGTTCCATGATAATACGCTCCATGGCCTTGCAGATAAGGCTTGTCAGACTGATGGGACGGTAGTTGCTGGGATCCAAGGTGGATCCCCCCTTGTGGATTGGGATAACTGTAGCTCTGCGCCACTCAGTGGGCACGAAACCTGAGGTGAGGCTATGATTAAACATGACACTTAGGTGAGGTGCCAGTTCATATTGTAGTTCATGTAGTACACAGCCCGGGATGTCATCTGGTCCCATGGATGCTGTATTCTTGACTTTAGAGAGTGCGTTTTGTACCTGTGTGGCCGTTATTACTGGAATTTGGCAATCTTCCGGTATTGAGATGGGCCATTTAGGGGGTGAGAGGACGGTGAAGTTGGCACTGAATCGATCTGCCAGGATATTGGCAATATCCTTTGGATCAGTATATTTAATGCCATTCTGTTTTAGCTCAGAGCAGATCTGAGCATTGCCATTTAGATCCTTGACATAGTTATAGAATGCTTTGTGGTTGTCTTTGGAATCTTTGGCAATTTTATTTTCGTAACTAGCTTTGGAGGATTTTATGAGGCATCTCAGTTTCTTACTGAGGCTAGTAAGGGAGTTTTTTGCATCCTGGGATTTTCCTCTTTTCTGCAAAAGTTTCTTCCTTTTATTGTAAAGTTTGTTTATGGCAGGGGACCACCAGATTTTCTTCCTTTTTTTGGATGAGAGCATTTTGGTTCTATTTGGGATGGCACGATTCATGCATGAGTGGATGTGCTCGTACAGTGCCTTAGTGTAGGATTCAGCAGTTGAACTTTCAGTTCCCGTCTGCATGGGTGTTATGAAGTTTGTCACTTCTGACTTGAGTAGCATGAAGTTGGCTTTGGAGAAGTTTTTATGGTGGTTTCTTTACTGGGGGTGGGATGTGGATGTTAAGGGTGATTAGCTTATGGTCAGACCTGACTAACGAGGGGGTGACCATAGGTATGGAGCATTGATTTCCCATGTTGGTAATGACCAGGTCTAGGATATTGGAGCCCTGGTGGGACTATGGATTAGTTGATCCAGGGCATTGGAATTTATGAATTCCAAGAACCATTGCGCAAAGGTGTTGGGACATGAGTAGTTTTCCCAGTTAATGGCAGGGTAGTTAAAATCACCCAGTATTAGGGTGTTTGGTTCTATCTTAATATTTTCCAGTATGTTTAGAAAGGTGTAGTGAGAATCTTGGGGTATGGTGGGGGATCTGTAGCAAGCTACAATTTGGATTGCAGTCTTACCTAGTGTTAGTTGCACTTGGAGAATTTCAGACACATTGTGTTGGCCAACTAGCCTGGTGGTGTGAATATCCTTGGTGAATATTGACACTCCTCCACCTTTAGTGTTTCGGTCCTGGTTTGGCGGCCGAAAAGTGTGGTAAGAGTTGTAGCCTGGTATTGCAGGGGTGCTCTCTGGAGCCTTGAACCAGGTCTCAGTTACTGCACAGATATCGATGTTCTCCATTTTTAGGAGTGCCTCGAGAGAGTGCATTTTGAGGTTTAGACTTCTAGCATTGAGTAGCATTACCTTCAGATTTTGCATGCTTGCAACATTCTCTGGAACAGGCCCCTCATCCATTTGAAGCAGAGTTCCTCCCTATTCCTTTTTCAGTGTAACTTGGACCAATGGATGCGTACTCAGAAATTCACCCTTGGTCTGGCACCTACACTATGTCTCTGATGGACAGAGGCAGTCAGTGAATCACTCCTTATATAAATCAAATTTGAGGGTTACATTTGGGTTGAACAACTAGGCTTATAAAGGCCCTAATGGTTGTTTACCTACAAACCTATGAACCTATGAATATCCCTACCAGTGTAAACCCAGGAACAGGTACTAACATGGGTCCTGCAGGGGAGGCAAGTCCAGAAGTTTAACATTGTTGTCTTCAGCATTTTGGTCTTCTATATTATGTTACAGTGATTATGCATTTCAGTATTGTTGGCTTCAACCTTGTGATAGACATGATAGACAACCATATACATAATGAGCGACACACAAATGAGTGACAAAAATTGAGCAACATCACAAATGAGTGACAGCAGAATTGTGTGACATATGTTTGATTGAATTCAGTCTTTATACAGTGTAGATACTTTGGTGTGTGCAGGAAAATTAATGTTTGACAGAAAAAGTGATAGATGTGAAAATGTGCAAGACCGCATTACAGGTGACTCCTGAACCCCAACATCAGCTTCATATCATTCAGCTGACAGTTGCAGCTTCCTTGTCTTTGCTACACCAGCACTTGTGGACCTGCAATTTGTCAAAGTCACTAGATACATTCTATGTGAGTATTCATGGATTATTTATTTATTTACATATTTTATTTATTATTTATTTATTTATTGTTAGGGTTAGGTAAGTGTATACATTTAGTGTTATGTCTGTCTGGTGTTGTGGATGTTCTATGTCCTTTTGTCTTGATTAGTGGTGGCACTGTTAGGAAAAGGGGTTTTTAGTAATGTAATATATAGCATTAGGGTTAGGGGTGGGAGAAGAGACAGACTTATCACACATGAGTATGGTGGTGCAATGTTTCCTATTCTCTGTCTTATTGTTTTATTATTTTTATTTTTAGTATTAGTTTCTCAAATCTGATGTTGGCTCCCCAAGAACAGTATGAGATACATTACCCTACAGACAAGACAGAAACCTATAAGAAACATATTTTGACAATTTACCCTCTTTCTAAATGGCTGAAGCTTTCCAGGCATATGATTTTCCTATATGAAGGCATTTCAACAGGTGACTGCTGTCTACGTCTACAGAATGTTGTCCTGTGACTTTGACACAAGGCAGGTTGACAGCTGCTGGTGTAGCAAAAACAAGGGAGCTGTAATGGTTAGCAGAATTATATGCAGCTGTTGGTGAGGTTTAGGAGTCTCCACTCATTATACAAAGGAGAGACTCAAGATGACCACCAGGCACCTTTGGAAAGGGGAACATAGTGTGTCAAGAAGTCTTTTTTATGGTTAGTATATTCAATAACTGCTACTAGGCCCCATCAGCAGATGCACGCCATTTCACCAACTACTGTAGACAGCTATCTGGTATTCTCTGACCTGGCAGCCAGCCACTTAACATAAGACCACACTCCCTAACTTCAAACAGAATGCAACACTGCAATAATGATTCATATCAAAGAGGCATAAAGTGGCACAGTAACCTTCCTGAAGTGACTAGACATGACTTTTAGAAATGAACAGATTGCTGGATACACACTGCTCTGATTTTGGAAGAGCTTGTTTGTACCGAGCTGAACTGCTGCTTGTTTGTACCAAGCTGAACTGAGGTGGGCTACAAGCCACAAATCTGAGCTGAGATACCAGTTGACTAGAGGCTTCTGAGCTTCCAAAAAACATACGTTTCCTGTTTTTGGTTTATTTATATTACTTACTGCACTTTTTATTGCCTGCCACCTACTTTACACTGCATTTATTTACTGTGTACAAAACTACACTGTTGTACTGCAATTTTCTGCTTTACTCTGCTATTAAATTGACTTTTATTGCTGTTTTCACTTTTTACAAATCTTTTTTTGCTAGTTTCAATGTTTGTTAAGCATTTACTGTTATTTTTCAATGTTTTTAAGCTATCTGTTCTTGTTCTGGTTTTTCTGCCACACAGTAGCTAAATAACTGATCTGTTAACTGTTTAAAACATTCTTTAGAGCCTCCTTGCTGATTTTCTGCTGTTTTAGATGTTTTTTAGTGTCTCATTGTTAATTTTCTGCTGTTTTAAACATTCTCTAGTGTTTTCCCACTGCAACTAGGGTAGCTAGTAGCTGTTGCATAATCCAGATACAGGCTTGCTGCTTCTGGATCTGTTTGTATTGGTTTGTTTGTTCTGAGCATGTTTTTCAGGCCATCTTTGATTGGAAGGGGGCAATCTGCACCTTTGTGAGAGAATTGTGCTGATTGGGACCTGTCTGGTAAAGGGAGACTGGTCTGGGCCTTGGAATAAGCATCCTCACTGGTCCTTTTGAATTTTTTAAACATTTTTTTTCCAAGTTCTTAGCTTCTAGTATTTAGGCCCTGCATTTGAGTAGATTTCTGTTTGTTTGTACAAAGCCAAACTGAGGTGGGTACCAGCCACAACTCTCAGCTGAGATACAAGATGACCAGAGGTTTTTAAGCTTCAAAAAAGCCATACGTTATTTGCTTATTTATACTATTTACTGCACTTTTTATTGCCTGCCAGCTACTTTTATACTGTATTTACTGTGTTCTAAACTACACTGTTGTACTGTAATTCTTGGCTTTACTGGTGCCTGTTAAATCAAATTTTATTGCTGTTTTCACTGTTTACAAATTTTTTTGTAAGTTTTACTGTTTAAGTATTTACTGATATTTTCCAATGTTTTAAGCTATTCCTTCTACTTGTTCTGTTTTCCCACCAAGCAATGGTTATATAACTGATCTGTTAACTGTTTAAAACATTCTTTAGAGCTTTCTTGCTGATTTTCTGCTGTTTTAAATGTTTTTTTTGTTTTTTTTTTAGTTTTTCACTACTATTTTTCTGCTTTAAACATTCTCTAGTATTCTCCTACTGAAACTAGAGTAGCTAGTAGCTGTAGCATAGTCCGGGTACAGGTTTCCAGCTTCTGCAACTGTTTGTAGTGGTTTGTTTGTTCTGAGCACATTTTCCAGGCCATCTTGGATTGCCATCTTGGATTGGAAGGGGCCTATCTGTACCTTTGTGAGAGAATTGTGCTGATTGGGGCCTGGCTGTTAAAGGGAGACTGGTCTAGGGCTTGGAATAAGCATCTTCATTGGTCCTTTTGAATATTTTTAATTTTAATTCCAAGTTCTTAGCTTCTGGTATTTAGGCCCTGCATCTGAGCAGTGGACTGAACTGAGGTAGGCTACCAGCCACAAATCTGAGCTGAGATACCAGACAACTAGAGGCTTCTGAGTTTCCAAAAACATAAGTTGCCTGTTTTTTTTTTTTTTGCTTATTTATACTATTTACTGCACTTTTTTATTGCCTGATTCCTACCTTTATACTGTATTTATTTACTGTGTACTAAACTACACTGTTGAACTGCAACTGTCTGCTTTACTGTGCCTGATAAATTGAATTATATTGTTGTTTTCACAGTTTAAGTATTTACTGGTATTTGTCACTGTTATTAAGATATCTGTTCTGGTTGTTCTGGTTTTCTCACCACACAGTGGTTAAATAACTAATATATTAACAGTTTAAAACATTCTTTAGATCCTCTTTACTGATGTTCTGCTGTTTTAAACATGTTTTTAGTTTTTCACCACTATTGTTCTGCTGTTTTAAACATTCTCTAGTGTTTTCCTACTGAAACTAGGGTAGCTAATAGCTGTAGCATAGTCCAGACATAGGTTGGCTGCTTCTTGAACTGTTTGTATTGGTTTGTTTGTTCTGAGCACATTTTCTAGGCCATCTTGGATTGGAAGGAGCCTATCTGCACCTTTGTGAGAGAATTTTGCTGATTGGGACCTGTCTGGAAAAGGGAGGCTGGTCTCTTGCTTGGAATAAGCACCCTCATTGGTATTTTTGAAAATGTTTAACGTTTTTTTCAAGTTCTTAGATTCTGGTATTTAGGCCCTACATTTGAGCAGGTTTCTGCTTGTTTGCGTGCAGTGCAGCACATCACACTGCTGTGCAGTTGTGTAGCAAAGCTGGACAGTTCAATTCAACAAATTTTCCCTAAAAGCCAGACAAAAATATTCATCCACTGAGCTCCTCTGTGATTGATTCTGAATAGCCACCCGTAGTAACAACAGTCATCTACCTAACATTATGGACAGTTGGACTACCCTTGTTTCTCCCACCGACCTTGTTGACTTACGTCTCTTGAGGCATTGCAGCAATTGCCTCATGTACATGGACAACCCTCCACTAATACACATTCTAGTACAGAGTGTGAGACATATATTTACACCAAGAATCTAGACTCTATGTTCTCTCTCACTCAAAACAGTAACACAGAGAAGGTTGTCAACTCGCCCACCAATACATATGCTCATAGTACCACTACTCATACACATAATATGCATCAAACACATAAATCCACATATGCGAAGGTTCTCTGAAAAAACTTACTGAAACACCAGAGACCTCCAAAACACAAGACTGCTACAACTAACACAGTCCCCACAGCATCCATGACACATAACAACACCAGTGTCTCACCCACTAAGCCCATAAGGCATAACACTGAAAAAACATTTTCTTGTCATTGGAGACTCAATAGTGAGACACACTGATGTCCCACTCACCAGGCTGGACAAGGAGAAAATCATGGTCAGCTGCTTGTCTGGTGCCAGGATTCATCAGATCACGTGTGCACTCAGGTCTCTCAGCAACAAGTACAATTAGACTCTGTCATAGTTCATGTTGGCATGAATGACCTGAGATGTACCTCAATGGACTATATGAAGATATACCTGGTTGAGCTCTCTGAGTAAGTGTCCCAGGCAGGTATGTCCCTAGCCTTGAGCAGCATACTACCCTCACCTAGACTGTTGCCGTATTATAAACAAAAAATGATTTATTTCAATAATTGGCTCAGTTTTTGATGTCATTCAAAGGGGATCCAGTTCCTGACAGCCTAGAAAGCCATTGTCAACAAACCTTGCTGCTGTGTCAGAGGCAGTTTGCACCTGATACCTCTAGGTTTTCGGACACTGGCAAAGACTCTTGCCTTCTCATAGTGCCTTTTTTAGGCAAGGTCTTAAAAACAACATTACTGACGTGAAATTAATCAAAACAAAATAAGGGTCATGTTGCTAAATGCTAGGAGCTTAAACCAAAAACTACACTCCTTAAAAACACTTCTATCACTAGAAGATGTAGATCACATCAGTCAAAGAAACCTGGTTCAAGGCCTCAGAAATTACCCCTGCTTTGCAAGGCTACAATGCCTTCAACACCTTTAGACCGCAAAATGAATGTGTGAAAACCAAAGGAGGTGGTGTTTCAATCTATATTAGAGATAAATTTTCCTCCCATTTAGACAGACTGGACAACTCCATGGAGTTACTCCAGGTCCAGGTTATACTGGATAAGGCCCCTATTCAAGTCACAGTCAGTTATACATCCCCTGCCTTTGCTCACAATGCCCATGAAGCCTACTTGACAAAACTGGAGACAATACAAATATTACTGAACATACTGGTTATGGGGGATTTCAGTTATCCCACCATCAACTGGGAAACCCAAGCTAGCCCTAACTTGCTAGTACAAAAGTTCCTAGACTTTGTTAATTCAAATACCCTGGAACAAATTGTTCATGCTCAGACAAGAGGTACAAACATTCTGGATCTGGTCCTCACCAATATGTCAAAATGGATGCACTTCTACGACTGTCGGACCCTTGTTAGTTAAAACTGACCACAAATCAGTTACCTTCATGTTGGCACTAAAACCAAAACTCACAAAGGGTGAAATCAGACTAAAAGACTTCACCAAGGTACAGATTTTCACAGAATGTCCAGATTTTTGCCTCATATTTTTGGTCTGTTTCTCATAAAATTGTGTTTTTTTTCTGGCAAATCATTGGTAAATCATTGAGGTTTGAAGTCAGAAACTAATTATGGAAAGTTTAGTTTCAGACTTCATACCCTTCAGAAAATTTATGCTAATGCAAAACCTGTTACTCTATCTACTGTCTAAGTTTGTAAGAACAATATTTAAAAAGTGTCGCTATTTTTGTGCCTTTGTTCCCGCATTATTTATGGCTTTATCCAATCTAAGAGGTTGACAGGTATTCTCCTTGATGAAGGTAAAAATGCAGTCCAAGCCCCACCCCAAGCTGGATGTGATAACTACGCCAAAGCTTACACTAAAGCCCTATACAATTACTTGCATAAGTGTATAAACTTAGTCTTACCAGAAAGAATCAAAGCCAGAGCCCCAAGTAAAAACAAGCTGCCATGGTGGACATCCAGCATCAACAAACTTTACAATAAATGCAAAAAGTTGCTGTCCAAGAAAACAAAGGCAAGGCCCCAACAATGGAAAAGCACTCTCCTCAGCCTCAACAGACAAATAAGACAATTTGTCAAATCCTCCAAGGTCTCCTTTGAGAGAAACTTAGAAAGTACAGAAAAGGATAACCATATGGCCTTTTATAGCTATGTATGTAACCTAAATGTGCAGAACTAGTGGCTAATTGTATCACACACACACTGACCCCACAGAGATAGCAAACCTGGTAGTGGATAGGTTTGGTGAAAATTTCACTCCATTATCCCCCTCCTAACTTAGAACAAACCTTCTGCCAAACTTCCCTCCCACCCTACATATCTAAAGAGCAGGTCCTCAAAGCCTTGTTCAAGGCAAAAAAGACAGCCTCTATGGGACCAGATGACATTCCAGGCTGTCTTATAAACAGGCTAAAATATGAACTAGCATCACCACTAAGTATCCTTTTCAATCATAGCCTAACCATAGGCTTTGTTCCTGTGGAATGGAGAACAGGAACAGTTATTCCCCCTCCACAGCAACAGACCCAGGGAATTACAGACCCATAAGCCTGACTAGTCTCATCTGTAAGGCCATGGAACGTATCACAATGGACCTCAAAAATAAAGACATAGGTGATCTCTAAACCCTGGATCCTACCCAATTTGGCTTCATGAAGAGCGGATTATGCCTGAGAAATCTGGTGGATTTTTTTGAAAATGTGACCAAAGCCATTGACGAGGGCAAAGCTATGCAGACAGCATACTCAATCTGGCAATGGCTTTCGACACAATCCCACATTCAGGCATTACTGATAAACTTAGCAAACTGAATGTAAACCCCTTTGTTGTAAGAGGGGTTGCCGACTGGCTCACAAGGCAGACATATACTATCAAAGTGGGTGTCTCCACATGAACCAGCAGACCTGTTACCAGTGGGGTGCCACAGGGGTCAGTGCTGGGCCCCCCACTGTTTGGTATATACTTCTTAGAAGTTCAGATCAAAACTAAGGGGTTGTAGCTGACCAAGTTTGCAGATGACTGCAAACTAGGTGCAATCATTGAATCCCCAAATTATGTCAGTATACTCCAGGATGGTCTCATGCAGACCAACAACTGGTGTATACAATGTCCCCTCACACTATCTAAATCAACAACCATACCCTAATTACCCATGAAGTGGTAAGGGATCTGGGATCACAAGTTAAGTGTGACCTTAACTTCGACCATCACGTGTCTACGCTAGTAAGGAAAGCTTTCTACATAGCACACTTGATTAGTAAAGGATTCACCTCAAGAGCAAAATAAGTTATAATCCCCCCTATACTCAGCACTTATCTGGCCCATAATTGAGTATAACACCTCATTTGACATGTACTGTACTAAGCACCTACAGCAATTAGAGAAACCTCAGAGCTTTCTAATAAAAGAAGATCACCGGACTCCAGCATGTGCCTTACACAGTCCGAGTAAAGTCCCTGTCACTATACTATGTATCATATAGACTTCTTAGGGGATACTTATGCTTGGCCTACAGAGCAATCCAAGACTCAAACCTAATGAACTTGCTGCATATCCGTAAGTTAAATGGGACTAGGGCTACCGATTCCAGGGACCTAAATATGGGCTGAGACTTAAATAGGGCATGCTGGAGGGACAGATTTATCTCCCAGTGACTGCCATGTCTTTGGAACAGGCTACCAATTAGAGCACCTCTATGACACTGTTCAAGAGGAACCTGGATGAGTAGATGGGGCACCATAAATTCTTACCTTGGATACAGCCCACAACCCTCCTGAACATGGGTAGTCATAACTAAATGCAACCTTGTCTATTGACTAGCATTTCTATGGTATTACACTGGGATGAAATGGCTAGGCTTAAAATGACCTCCGGGTTGATAGCCTAGTACTTTCCTATGGTCCCATGATGATATGATCCTATAAACACTGGCAAAAGTTGAAATTGTTCATCACTCTCCTTACTCTTTAATGATCATGTCATTACTAGAATTTGTTGAGATTTTAGTGTAGAACCTAACCAAAATGCAGTATGTATATATTTATTAAGGATTTATACATTCTAAAAACAAAGGAAGGAAGGACACATTTGTTTGAAAGCACATTTCAGCCATATATGGTGCAAAAATAGGAAGTTCCATTTCTGACTGTCTGACAAACAATGCTGAAGTCTCCGTGTTTTAACAGGTTGAAAGATAAGGGTCTGCCATACCACTCTGGTAGCACTATACCAGCTTCACAAAGGGGAGTTTAAATCAAAAGACTATTACTTGCAAAATCATACAGTTGAGTGTGAAGGACAGTCCAGTAGAAATGATGGAATTCCAAGAGAGTAGAATAATTCAGAGGTGGAATTCCAAGAGAGTAGAAAAAATCAGAGGATGGTTAATTTGTTGGATTTCTAAATCAAACCTCCTGAAGGCAGAGTTATAGCTGTCTCATTTGGCACTGGGTGTTGTTCCCTAATCTAGTACCCCTAAACCTTGGGTTGAGAACCCCCAAAAAAGCCTGTTTCCAATATGGCTCTCTTTCTTTCTTCCTTTGTGTAATGAGCAATGAGCAAAAAATTAAAAAAATATGAGTCTGCAGATCATGCTACTACCATCTTGTACACAAGGTGACTGTCCCCTTCTCCTCATCCTAGCTACACGTCTGCTTGAAGGACAGAAGGAATAATGTGTGGCTCAGCATGCATTGTGACCAATTCAGAATGAACAGCCAAAGCTGAGCAGTCAGGTAGCTGATGCGAAGAAAGGTGCAGAAACATAACAATCATAGGAAGTTCAAGGTCACTGAGTCTTGCAGTCACCACAACTTGCCAGTTTCAACCACAGACTGTACTTCACCACTCATGAAGGGCTAGGCCATTCAAGCCTGTGGTGAATTTATGACTAAACATCCAATTATCCAGGTGCAGTTTGAAGGAAGATAGTGTATCCCACTGCTTTATCTTCAAGGGGGAGTCTATTCCAGAGGTGAGGGAGACACTGAGTAACAAATATGTCTCTCCACTTTATTTAGACTGACTGTTCTGGTATTTTTGGAACTATTTTATTTATGAAGGCACTAGACATTATGGAATTCTAGGTCCCTAATTGCTTGGAAGGCAAAGCACAGGTCTCATGTGAGGAATCTATAAAACATAGAAAAGAGGGCAGTGTTTCTAGTCTTTTCCGGCAGTTTAGGGATTTTAAACTTGCGATCCTCTTTATTAAGAACCTATGGGGTCTTTTCAACTGTTTGATATGCCCGTTGAGGTACATTTCAAAGGGAGCATTGTAGTCTACAATGGGTCTGATCAGTGCTGAATACAAGCAGACAATAACACCTTTAAATCTGCATGATAATCCCAAGGTAAACAGATATACCATGTATTTTCTGATAACTACTGCTACATGGCATTCAAAGGAGAGGGAATTATCAACTCATATTCTCAGGTCTCTAACTACATTTTCATTTTGATGTAGAGTACTGTCAATTGTATATTGTTGGGGGATGGTTTGTCTGTCAAATGTGACAATGTATAATTTTCTGGCATCTAATTTATGCCCATTTTTTCAATACACTTGGCATTTATAAGTGTAAGTTCCTGCTGGAGCACTTCTGTGTCAAAAAGAGAATTGACATCTAGTATGCAGTTACCTACAGATTTGGTTTTCAGTCTGTAGGACAGAGAAGGCAACACTAAACAAAAGGGGTCATAGAACAGAGTCCTGCAGGACACTAATGGTCTCTTTCATGTTCTCTGATATTACCCCTGCCACTCACACTGTGTGGGTTCTGTATTTTACTCAATTTGTTGTCCATCTTACCAGACAGATGTCTATTTGTAATGCATTTAGTTTATTAACTGTACTAGCATGGAGAATAATGTCAAATGCCTTGGCCAAATCAGAGTTGACTGTGTGCACAGTGTGATGACTGTCAACAACTTGTGCTACTTTTTTGAAGAAATGTACCAGGTGTATTGGAATCTACCTGTTACAAAAACCACATTTCTGTGGATCTAATCTGATGAGAGTCTTAATGTCTACGTAAATCATATATGTTTTAATGTGTTCCATGGCTTTACAAATGAGACTTGCCAGGATGAATGGCCTACAGTCTCCAAGGCTGTTAGGAGGGCCTCCTTTGTGGAGTAGCATCACCAGTGTTGGGCACTGTACTTCTGGGTTTGAGCCTGTAAGCAGGCTCAGGTTAAAGAGCCTACAGAGGGGTTCCAGCAAGGGATGTTTAGTACCATTTTGCAAACAGTCTGGTATGTTACCTGGTTCCATGGAGGAAGTGTTATTAGTCATAGACAGCATATTCAGTACATGTTCTTTAGTGATAATAGGAAGGTTGAGAGATACATGGATTTTAGGGCTTTGGATATTCATCTCAGAAGTAAAATTTACACAAAGTATGTTTGCTAGTATATTGGAAAAGTCCGCTGCATCCAAGTAGATTTTGCCATTTAATATGAGTTTTGTATATTGCTGAGTGTTATTTCTTAGATTCCTAACATTACTAAAGGATTTGTAATTGTCTTGACTTCAGATGTCTACCTGAGCTCATGAGTTGCCTTAGAAGATCTAATAGTCTAAGTTCTTAGTCAAATTCCTAATATTTTCTTTGATTTGGGAGGGGGGTTTTTAGATCTGGTTTATACTCTTGAGTGTTTTTCCTTTTATTGTAAATTGCTTTTATGTATGTGGACTGCCAGGGTGGTTTGTTATCAAATTTCTCATTGTGTTTGGATCTAGATGGGACTGACAATCCTATACATTTATTTATGTGGCTATACAATGTCTTTGTGACAAAGACTGGGTGATCTTGTTATGTGTGAATTTCAATAACTCATCAAAGAATGTGTGGAGATTTGTGTGCTTGAAGTCTTTAAATTCTGATAATATTGGCTTCAGAGAGTTTAGAACGAGCTAATAGGCTGACTTTATTGGAGAGAGAGTTCGTAGCAGAGTTGTGCTTGATGGGGCAGTGTCTTTAAGTACCAGGTGAAGACTATTTTGTCCTCTAGTTGGCTAGTAACAATCTGGTTCACTGAGTTGTTATTTACTAGATCTAAAAATGTACGTGCATATCCAATGCTGGAGGTAATGATACTCCGGCCAATTGATATGTAGTTTAAATCTTTCAGAATGGTGGATTTCTTATTTATGGGGTGTTCGTCCATGATATTTAGGAACATCATATGAAATTTTGGCTCATGTAAGGTGTCCTGTAACAGGCATTAAACTGATGGTTGATTTTATTTAATGTGATTTGGGGTTTAATAAGTTATGTATGTGGGTCCCTGGAAATTTGTCTAGAGGTAATATGATATCTGACAAACATGGACAAACTACCACAGTTGCCACTGGGCCTGATGGCATTTTAGGCACTAAACCCAGGTATGGAGGGAGTTAATTCTGGGCATTTAAACTGTGTTTCAGTGATCACACATATATGGATGCCTCCTGAATGCAGGAGTGCCTCCAGATCAGACAGCTTGTTATTTAGACTTCTGGTTTTGCATCTGAAGAAGTGTGTTTATGAAAATATACTAATTTGTGGAGCATTTATGTTTTTAAACTACGATTAAACTACAAGGGGACTGCTACTGGCATGGCTCAGTGTTGTTTTTAGTTTACTGTGGACATTTTCGCTGGTTTTTTCTCCTTTATTTGGAGGTTTATAATTCAATATATCGAAATTGGTATAAACAGTAGAATGGTTGTTTTATGTGAGCTTTTGAAAGAAGAAAGAGACAAAATACTTGCAAGAGGCAATGAAGTGATCATAGGTTTGGACGATTCAGTTGACCACATGACTGCATGAGTAAGCTGGGATAAAGAAATCAGGAGCATCTTACATATAATGATGTTGGATCAGCCCAGGAGTACTCACTTGAAATTACTTTATTAGGGCTGAGAAAGTCACAACTAAGGTATCTGGCTTTCTGAAGAGATTAAATGAATGGAATGCCGTTATCATCATATTCATTTTGCCACGACAAAAAAAAAATAAAACTTGGTCAAGATGGAAGAGAAATCTCAAGGAAAAACAGCTGCATGCTATGGGAGTTTCAGAGAGGGTTTAATGATTGAACATGTCTATTAACAATAAGATTTTGATATGGATGTCTGATGAACATGATGAATAATATTCATATTGTGAAAGCACTGGTTTCATTTTTCATTTCCATATACAGTGTTGGGGTGATCCAGAATAGTAATTCAACTCAAAAAGTGGTTATTAAAAAAATGGATGTTGACCCAGCTTTGGAGGTTTGACAGAATATAATTTGATCATAATTTCACTAGGCAAATGATAAAATAGAGCAGAGTGTGTAATTTAAGGAACGTAGGGTATAAAGTGTCACAGCCTGCCACCATGGAAAGGTTTTCTTTTTCGTTGAGATGATATTGTTTGTTGACTCAATGGGAAAATGTTCACAGCTTTAAACATTATAAACTACCTGCCAATAAGATAATAAGTACTTTGGATGGGTTGGTGACTCAGTTTCTGCAGTTTGTTCTGCTACAATAGGATAATCATTGTCTGTTTGGGGAAGAACCTCAAAGGCATACTTTTTTCTTACTGAACAATGCAGTGAGTCCACGATGATTGATAAGTACTGATTTGTATGTAGAACAGGGCTTTATTATGACTGTTGCAATACACTTGGTTTTTTTTCAACTTTTTGTGGATGCTGTTTTGAACTTTTTGGCATCTGAGGACATTTATTTTGATGTATTTACCTACACACCTTGGAACCATCACTCCTTAATCTTTAGTTGTAGTAGCAGCTAACCTTAGTATTCCAAGGAGGTCAAGTTCCATCATTTGAGGGGTTACATTCCTACTGCTGGTAAGGAGCTGTGAAGGGTTTCATTGTGAATAAAATCAGGGGCAATTGCAATGTTAATAGTGGCTATAAGCTTTAAACACACACACACACACACACACACACACACACACACACACACACACACACACACACACACACACACACACACACACACCAGGGTGTACAAGTAGGGAAGGCACATTAAAAGGTAGTGTGCATTTCCAGAAACCCAAGAGCAAAGCAAATCAGCTGTGATATTCACAGATGGTGGCAATGACATATCAGTCAGAATAGGAAGCATTCCACTCAGAGGGTTGAGAGAGGGACATTCAATTACCTAGTAAAGACCAAGAATTACTACAAGGGGGAAGGTGGTGACGCTGGCATATGTCTGAGAAAGGTTAATATATGCAACAGGGGGAGATGAAGTTGAAAAGGAATTGATGAATTTGTTGGCTTTAAATTTGGGCATTGTGAACCTCAGCTAAGTTGCTGCAGTAAATGGATTGATATAATAAAAGGAAAAATGGGTGCTGACAAACCCAGAGACAAAATGAAAGGATGAGCAATGATGGGTACTACCAGAATTATGGGAATGTCAACTTTTCAACAATTACCAAGAAATGTGATGGTGGTCATATGTATTAGATGTATGACCCTCTGCATGAGCTATCTACTCATGTATTAAGGAATCCAGATTTTGTGAAAGGGTAGAGAAGGAGATGATAGACTTTCTGGAAGAAGCTGAATCTGTGAAGAAAATGCTAACAAGGAAACTCATTACTTTTAATCTGATCTTTACCAA
The DNA here is from genome assembly GCF_019279795.1 of Protopterus annectens. Lineage (NCBI taxonomy): Eukaryota > Metazoa > Chordata > Ceratodontiformes > Protopteridae > Protopterus > Protopterus annectens. The sequence goes on along the minus strand of NC_056734.1, from coordinate 679,867,995 downwards.
TGTGGATAGGTAAGATGCACTGGTAAAGAATCCAAAAAGAAACATATCTCTACCACAGTGGAGTTCATGACCATTTGAAGTTGATCTGTGAAGAGACATTAGAATATAATAATACAGCAACAGAATGACTAACTTTATGGATGTTCTGTGGGAGTGCCTTGAAAAAGGAGACATCCGGGGAGTGGAATACAAATGTTAAAATAAAAAGAAAATATGTTAAAGAAAACATGCAGCATGGATACAAACTGATGTAGTGAGAGTTATTAGGGAGAAAGTCTGAGCTGATAAAAACGGGGGAGAACGTAATTTAGGTCTAAGTAGGAGTAAAGTACTAACCTGAAAAAGGTAGGTAATGTATCTGGCAGACTAGGGCAAGCTGTGATATAAACATGATGGTAGAATACCTCATGAACTACTAAAAAAAAGTATAACCTGTTCTTGGAGAGTGAAACAGTTCCATAAGAATGGTAGGTAGAGTAGGAGAACAGGGTTACAAGAGATGGTCAAGACAGAAGATGGGTAGTTACTGACTAGCTGCCTTCTATTAGTCTAAGGAACTTTCTGCAACAGAATTCTGTTGGAGATGTAGTGAAGGTCTCGAATGTAGAAGCTAAAGCAGCAGAAATTCACACAGCAGGCATCTTGTCAAGTTTGCCTAGTTCAGTTTTCCGAGAGAGTCATTGCCTAGTATAACAAAGGACATATGTGGCTGTCTCTTATTTCTGCTTTAGCAAGTTCTCTAACACTGTGCCCAACATGCAGTTGGTGGGAAAAATGGGCTAGGATGAACATTCTTTAAGTATACAGGGACTAGACTAGTTTAGTCCAGGGTATAGTGTTTGATTTTTTTACATCTCCATTTGCCTACTGTATGACTCTGAGGGAGTCAATTAACTAGACATGGATCTTGGTTCTCCTCTGATAAGGCACTCATGCCCAGTTGGTGTACCCATTCAGCAAATTAAATGAAAAAAAAATGAATGTTACCTAGTAGGAGATAGACAGCGCAGTAAAGAGGTAAATGCTGAGCTGTAAGTCTTGGATAAGTGCAATGCCTCAGCAGTCAGTAATGAAGATAGTTAGCATACTTGTGTCAAACATCACACTGAAACTACAGTATGTGATTGGTTTGGTTACCAATGCAACTAAGACTTGGCAGGGTCATGGATGGGATCCAAACCCCACCTCCCCGTGCGACCCTGTGCAGCTTGGGGGTAGACAGGCAGAGGTGAGTTTTAGTGGCATAAAGATAATGAATGAACAACATAAATATAGTAGGAGGAGTACCTGTAAGGCAGACCTGAGGAAGAAAAACAGCCATTAATTTTGACCACTGTTTATTCAGAATCATGTCACATAATGTAAAATGTAGTAGAAAAGGACAAATGAATGGCTGAATGCATTTCAGGGACTGCACTTTAGAGATGCAGATGCCAGTCTCATCTGTCACAGGCCACACCTAATACCTAATTTGCAGTAGTGTATCAAGTTTTTGAGAATCAGACATTGGCCTGGTTGTGTGTGTAATGCAGGGCAAACTAAAGTATAAGGTGGCAGGAACTTTGAGCATTTTATTATAAGGAAAGGTTCAAAGCAGTGGAAATATATACAGCGGTATAGAGAAGGAAAAGACAATTCGGTAGTGATGTGAATGGATGCAATGTGTCCCTGTAGAGCGCAGAACTGCAGTAGAAGCTTGTTAGAATGCAGAAGCATAACACCGGACTTCGCAGCGGTGCAGCGGTTACATTGTTGCCTCATAGCAAGAGGTTCTCCGGTTCGATTCTCAGCTGGGGTGCCTTCTGTGCTGAGTTTGCATGTCCTCCCTGTGTTCGTGTGGGTATCCTCCCACATTACAAAGACATGCATCTGGAACATTTCATCCCGGGCCTCCGCTGAAAATTGGCAACATTCCAAATCGGACTTTCCCAGTAACCAGATGTTAAAATAAAATAAAAAAATATAAAAATAGCAGCTATAGCTAAAGCTTGGAAATGCTGCAGCATTAAATAAGTTGTGAGGCCCTGAAACATTATTATCGAGGGGACTGTCGACTGTAGATGTACAGAGGAGCTGACTATTTATCACAGACAGAAAAAAATGATGAAGAAGGGGTTGGGTAACAAAAGCCTAGTTGCAACATTTTTGGGAGATAGTACAGGGAAAGGGGATTATTTATTTTCTGCTAGCATCTTGTATGTTCATACAGTTTTAATACACTGCTGTACTATAGACAGTCTTGTCCAGGAGCTGTTTGTAAAGCACTGCATTGTGGAACCTTTTCTACCAAAATCTATGCATGGTATTATTTAAAAAAATAAGAAATATGAGGAACTAGGAGAAATAATCATACAGTTAAGAAATACAAAACTGTTTTTTACCCAAATATCTCACAAATGAGTAGGCCATCACTCAGTAATGCCTGTTAAAAAGACTTTTGGCTGTAGTTTGCAAGCTAAAACGTAATACTTTACAGAGGGCAGAGCAGGTATTAGTTGCCAAATGATGATAGATTTTGCATATAAATGCCCTCAAATTCTAAAAAAGGGGAGACGTTTTGACAAATGCCTTTGCAAAGAATCACACTCATTTTTTTTTTGTTTTTGTGAATGAAGACTCAGTCAGTGGTTACCATGGCAATTTAATGAACACATTCTCAGTGGCTTAAACACAGCATAAGGCTCTTCATAAAAGTCTTGTTGTTACAAGAAAGCTATTAAAAAAAGAAAAATATCAAATATACAAATCAGGGTTCTGAGTGGCAATTTTTATTAGTGTACACCATTATACAAGTAATTTTGCATAAGTATAAATAAAATGTTTAGTAACTCTATATTTCTATATACAGTCAAATACTATTACTCGTTAAAGTACATTTCAATAGGAGAACTTGCAGTACCTGTTTGACGTTATATCCTGTTTTTGCACTGGTCTCGATGAACATGACATTCAGGTCTTTAGCTCTCTGCTCTCCTTCCTCAATTGTAATTTGTCTATGAAAACACAGAAGTGCAAAAAGAAAACAGGATGAGTTACAGATACGACACAACAAAAACAGAAAAGCTCAGAGCAATGAAAGACTTCATGTTCATGTGTGTGTGTGTGTGTGTGTGTGTGTATATATATATATATATATATATATATATATATATATATATATATATATATATATATATATATATATATACACATACACACATATACATACCTCTAGATATATTTTTATGCGTAATGCAATCAATAGAAATGACTTACTTAGTACTAACATAAAGGTTCATATTCAAGTCTCAAGACAGGTTGTAATTATAAGAAAAATTCTAGTCATTTATGATTAGAGTGGTGGTGTCCTGTGTATTAGGCCACTGATAACTGGACTATGTAACAGACATAAGATTTCAATTGCCTAGTTAGTAATAAAAAGTCCTTTAACAAATGCTGAGGAATTATAATATACTTTAAATATATGTAGTCACTTCAACAATATAATTCAAAAGAGTTACATTTACCTCTTCATATCTTTACCCATAATAAGACATTCATTTTAAACAAAGCACTCAAGAGCTAAGTAAATCCACACATAAAACCACCACAAAATTAAAAAGCAGAAAAAAAACTTTGTATATTGGGAAGAGAGACACAGATTTATATGCAATAAAATAATATTAATACATTTACAATTTTACTTTAGACTATGTCACGTAGATCCTGTTGTAATGATTTTGTCATTTGTCAGATGGAGGGTTTAGTAGATCCTATTTTAATGATTTTGTCATTTGTGAGATGGAGGGTTTAGTAGATCCTATTTTAATGATTTTGTCATTTGTGAGATGGAGGGTTTAGTTATCTAGCTAATTTTAAATGTGGTTGTTTTTATGTGGGCAAAACAGAGAAAATGTTTAGAATTAGAATAGAGGAGCATGCATCAGACATTAGAATGAATGTAGAGACATCTACAACAAAAAAGTGCAGATCGTGATGTAAGTTGTACACTTCATGCTCTACAGGTAGTATGAGCAAGTAGGAGACATGGTGACTTTCAAAATTAGTTACTATTACCAGAGCTTGAATGGCAATTGAGATTGACCAGCATGAATTAAATAAGCTTGAATTATAGCATCCTGCTAAAGCTTTACCTAAGAAAAAAGATGGCTAAAATGTTACACTGTGAATATATTGATTAAATATTGTATCTGAAGTAGTTTACTTCATTTGCTCTTCAACCTGTGGGTCTTCAAATCCACATTGGATCCGACACGGTGACATTTTCCAGCTATGGCTCCGAGCTCCCTGCTCCTCCCCTTACCCATAATGTTCCCTGTCTCCCTTCAGATCTCGTTTGCCACCTAAGTGGAAGCAGCATGGTCCAGGCTCTGGAGCATTTGGGTGTTTTTCTATAACAGTAAATTGTTCCTTTTTTTTTGGCCTTTCTTATCTATTTTTCTTCAACCCTTTTTCTATACCTTCTCGGGGTTCTCTGTAGCATAAAAAAAAATAATAGTAGTAAGTAGGCTTTTCTATCTTTCCTCTCCTCTTTTCTTTCCATGTGGTGTTTGTGTGTGTGTGTTTTGGGCCAGCTAAGGCATGGCGGATGCCCCAAAGCTAGGCTTCAAAAGGTGCACAGAGAGTGGCCATAAGCTTTCTCCAGCAGATAGCCACACTCTGTGTGTGGTTTGCTTGGGGTTGGCTCACCTACAGTCCCCCTGTCCTATTTGTGCTGGGTTTAATCCCAGGGCACTTAAGGACAGGTGGGACAAACTGATCCTTAAGGGCCTGTTGCCCACTTCTGCTGGGATCGAGGTCCCACCATTCCCTGCTGGGAAAGCAGTTGTTGCTGCTTCATCTTCCCTTTCCATGGCCTCTGGGACACATCCTCCTGCCAAGAGGTTCAGGGAAGGGGATAAAGCCAAGAAGGACTGGCCTCACAAATGATCCCCCAGCTGCTTGGCAGAGGCCGTCCCTCCACCGAAGGTTAAGCTTGTTTACAGGCCAGTGACACTTCAGCTCAAGTCCCCTAGGTTTTCACCTGAGCCAGTGGTACAGATTAGCCAATCGGCCCCTAGGCCTTCCCTCCGCCAGCTTTCCTGGCCTGCTTTGGCAGCATCCTCCCACTCTACCCAGAGCTTGTCTAAACCAAAGATGGACAAGATGATGCAGAGATTTATCCACACTGAAACCCAGATGGGAATTTTGCGAGGGCCTTTTCCCACTGGAGTGGGCATCTTCCAGCCATTGTTTAGACCCATCACTCCTTCTCCAATCTGACCTGCAGTTTTGGAGTCGTTGGATCTAAGGACGATTTGAGTCTAGGGGTAGGCACCGATGGTACCCTGTACCTCAATGCCGGCCAGTGCCTTGAGTGTGTTGTATCTGACTGGATCGGATCCAATCTCTTGGAGCCTTAGCCATGGGGTCAGATCTGAGGGAGTGCTCTCTGCTTTGAGCTTGTCAGAGAGAAGCGTTCCCCTCAGCATCTCGTCTCCAGCTCCCCAGTCAGATCAGGGGTGTGTGGCTTCCACTATGTCAGCCCAGGAGGTCCGTTCCCCCTCGGCATTCGACATGGTGGAGAGGGTTCTTGCAGAGTCAAGGCCTCTGACCATTTCGTCTTCGGAGTCCATGGAGACCCCCCTGGTCTTGAGTGTAGTTCAGATCATCTTGCCCTCTCAGTAGCCATAGTGCCCCAGGAAGTTCCACCCTTGAAACAACCTGCTTGTGAGACCTCCCCAGACAGTCCCCCTGATGAGCCCCCCCCCAGAAGCATACATGTAAAAGGAGGCACTTGGACTCTCCTCCAGAGTCCCTCACTGAAGACATGGATCTTGATGAAGGGGAAGGTTCACCAAGATCACTCCCCCTGAGGATGTCTCCTTTGGAGACATCATGGAGATCCTTTTTCAAAGGGGGGGGGGGTCCAGCCCAAAACCAACCTCTGATGAGTCTGTGTTTCTGGTGGCATTCGGCTTGGGCTCGTCTACTTCTTGGGTGTCCCTGCCTGCCGATCTACTTGTGGATTTGATAACATATAGGGCATGGAAGGTGCCAGACACCATGGAGCCAATACCCAAGCACCTGGACAAAGTTTTAAGCACCCCCCGTGGACAAGTTAAACTGGCACAAGGGGTGCCCTGTAGATGCTATGATGGTGGTGGTAGCCACCAAAAAGGAACTTGCTCCACGGTCCACACACCTGACCAAGAGTCAAGACCATTGGATCATTTTGGGAAGCAAGTTTATGCTTCAGAGTCCTTCTGTGTGAGGGCACAAAAATACATGGCACATGTCATTCAACTCCAGAGAGATCTGGTCAAGGAAGTCACGGAGTTGACCCTAGGGTCCATATCGGCAGAGGACAGGAAGACATTTGATGCATGAATGGGCACCCTAAAATCTGTAGCCAACATGTCTGTGTTTGCTCTCCCATGCCACGGAGGGAGCTGCATGGGTGGCAGGGTCAGGCGTTGCCATCCGGCATCATACCTGGCTCCACTTATGTCAGTTCTCAGAGCCCTTTAAGGCGTCTTTTACCAACGCCCCTTATGATGGTTCTTCCCATTTTGGGAAGATGGTCAGACAGACTTTGGTCTAGATGGAGAAGGATGGGAAGACACTGTCTGCCATTAGGACCTGCTTCTCACTGCCTCAGAGGTCCTTTTCCAGGAACCAGTGAGGCCAGAAGAAGATGTGGTTCTGCAAGTCTCAGAGGCATTTTCCTGGGATGCTCAGGACTTGCCTTCCCCCATAGGCAGAGGGGGATATGATAGACACTGCCCTATAGGCAGAGGGGGTCCTAGGAATTTTGGATCCCGAGAACCTTTCTTGGATAAACCCAGGCAGCAGCCTTGAGGGGTTTCCTGTCTGTCCATCTCTGAAGGCAGTTGGGGGTCACTTGTCGCTTCATCCACTAGCATGGGAGTCCATCACTACAGATCAGTGGGTGCTGAGAGTCATAGCCAGAGGATATTTCATTCCATTCAAGGATCCTCCCCATCCAACAAAGCCCTCCTGGATGTTCCACCCACACAGTGGGAGGAGGCAGCAGTGCAGGTACACTCACTGCTAAGAAAACAAGTCATCCAACCGGTCCCCCCAGACCAGTCTGGATCCGGGATTTATTCCAGGTTCTTTTTAGTGCCAAAAAAGATGGGGGGACCTCAGAACAATATTGGATTTGTCCAAACTGAACCTATCAGTAACCAAGATAAAATTCTGGATGGTTATGATTCAATCTATCCTGACCTATCTGCAGGCCAGAGACTGGATGTGCTCGATCGACCTCCAGGACGCATACTATCACATCAAGATGAACAGGTGCTCTCGGAGGTTCCTTCGCTTCTGGATGGGAGCCACTCATTACCAATTTTGAGCCCCCCCCTTTGGTCTCACCACAGCTCCCCCAGGTGTTCACAAAGGTAATGGTGGTAGTAGCGGCTCACTGGAGGCTTCAGGGCATTCAGATCTTTCCATACCTGGATGATTAGCTCTTTACTGCTCCTTCAGAGCATCTACTTTGTCAGGCCAGGGACTCCTTCCTTTAGCTTGCCAACAAGTTGGGCATTACAATCAACATGAACAAATCTGCTCTTCTCCCAGTTCAGATTTTAGACTTTATCGGGGCATGGCTGGACACAATACAAATGAAGGTGTTCCTCATGTCAGACAGGATACATAGCTTGAGGTTACACATCTTACACATTCTTCTGACCCATTTACCAACAGCTAAAGCAGTGTTAAGGGCTCTAGGTTCCATGGCAGCCACAATAAATCTTCTTCCAATGGCGCACATTCATATGAGGGTGCTGCAGTAGACACTGGTGGTTCAGTGGTCACTGTTAGACCTTCCATTGTCTTTTACAGTGAGAATTCCAAAAGTGTGTAGGGACTCTCTTTGGTGGTGGATTCAGTCCCCTGATCTTCTCAAGGGACATCCGTTTCAACCATCTTTCCCCAAGTCCGTAGTGACCATGGATGCCTCCTTACTAGGGTGGAGGGGAACTGCTCAGGAAGGACAGTCCAAGGCACATGGTCCCCTTCCAAGACCTATTGGCATATCAATGTTCTAAAGATGAGAGCGGTTCTTCTTTCTTTGTAGGCCCTTCATGCTCATCTTCCTCTGGGAACGATTGCAGTTTAGACGGACAATATGTCAGTGATCTGGTATATCAACAAACAAGGGGAAACCAGATCTCTGAATCCTTCAGAAGTGGAAAAGATCTTCAAGAGTGGGGTCGTCCTTGCTGCGATCTCTTCGCATCTCCTTCTAATGTGAAAAGCAGTGAGTTTTTTGCTATGAACCCCCCACCGGGGGAAGCCCCCAGAGATGCTCAGATTCATGCTTGGCCTCCCGGGCTTCTTTATGGATACCCTCCTCTTCCCCTTATGTTGAAATTTCTACACAAAGCAGAAGGCTGGGGAGCACTGTGATCCTCATCGCCCCATTTTGGTCTTGATAGGTTTGGTTTCCCTTACTAAGGTCTCATCTAGTTGTTCCACCATGGACCTTGGATCCAGTTCCGGATTGGCTCTCACATACATTGGGGATCCCTCATCCAGATCTGGACAGTTAGAAGCTCACTGCTCAGCTGCTCCAGTTCCCCTGATTATTAGGACTCCTGTTCTGTCATCTCCTAAGTCCATTCTGGTAGCGGCTCATAAATCATCTACCAGAAAAGTATACCATAGTAAATGGAAACGTTTTTCTATGTGGGCCAATTAGAGGTCTTTGGATCCTTTCACTGCTCCGCTTTTGGCAGTTTTAGATTTTCTGGCTAGCATTTTTCAACAGCGCACTAGTTCCTCCGGTGAAAGTCCAACTAGAATCCATCTCTAATTTTCATGTTGGGGTAAACATGTCTTCATTGGCTTCCTCTAAACTTTGTAAAACTTTTCTCCAAAGGTGCCTTTCTTCTCAGACTCCCAGTTAAGGACCCGATTCCACTGTGGGACCTCACCTTACTGTTGTGGGCATTGGTTTCTCCCCCCTTTGAGCCTGTGGCATATGTGGATCTACAATTTTTGACTTGGAAAACTGCCTTTTTGGTTGCCATCATGTCTGCAGACCTCCCCATCATTTTTACCAGTTTTGAGGTCTCAAATAATGGGGTGCCACGATTCCCGAATGACATCCCTTCATTTCCGATTTTCCCAGCTCTGTTTTCAAATTTTCAGACTTTTGAACTGACATTGTTGCGTGTGCGATGACGTCAGTCCATGAGGCAGTCTATCAGAATCGACAGTACAAAGCATTTCCTGCTGTTTCAAGCAAGCGCCGAGAGGAATTACAAACGGAAACAGCGGGAAGACATGCAAGCGCAGGGAATATTTATTTTATTCACAGAGGGGAAGGAGGAACTGCAATGCTAGGTTGCTCAGGGAATATTTATCTTATTCAAGAGTGCTAAGAGGAACTGGAATTGTCACTCAGACAAGGAATATTTATTTTATTCACAAACCACAGAGGGGAAGGGATTGAGAATATTAGCAACTGGAGGGAACTCAGTGCTGCAAGTCAATTTGTGAACCAGGGACTCTGTGCTGCTGCGATGGAACTCATTTGTTGCAAATAAGTGCAAAGAGTGTGTGTGTGTGTGTGTGTGTGTGTGTGTGTGTGTGTGTGTGTGTGTGTTTATTTATTAATTTATTTACATTTGTTAACGAGAGTAGTGGACTAATCTAAGTGCACTCATATCAAATACTCCCAGGGAATAATAGCAAACTCATGGCAGTAAAATAGAACTGAATTCGACAGTTGTACCAGTTAGAATAAGAACAACATATGTAAGTTCAAGAAACATACAAAGTAGAAAAAATAAGATATGTATACAGCTGCGCAATCAACACATGATTTCATAAATGTAGTACACACCTTACTTTCGTATTTTAAGTATAAGTTCAGAAACAAATAATAGAGCAAATGTGCATGGGAATATATGGGTTTATGTGAGAATTTTAAGTATGAGTATTTTGCTTGTTTTTTTAAAAGAATAGATAACTTCCATTTAACTTGTGTGTGTGACTGGCAGTCTCTAATGTCATTTCACTGATTTTTGAAAGGTTGCTTGCATATTTTGCTTACATTCATGGTTTGAGCTATAAAGATCACACATCTAGCAGTGCAATATGACTGGGCAGGTATATAGCACTAGAGGCATTGTACTCTATAACTGAATTAAGTAGAGCAGAGTACAGTGAGAGAACTTCTTTTATACCTGGATGAGATGCCTCCAGATATGGAATAAAGCAAGGGATTTCCTGACTACTAATGCCACATGGTGGTCAAAATACAGAGACTTATCAGCCTCATGGCAAGATCCCTGATGACTGTATCAGTGTAAAGTGGGTACTAACTACTCTGTAAGCTGGATGTAGATAGAGGTGATTCAGAAAAGGACACAGGGTAAGGATGACAGTGGTAACACTGTATCAAAATACTTTTTTTCATTTGAAATTAAACTTATCTGCACTTTCTTACATTTTATTTTAGCCTTTTAAGTACACTATCAGTTGGGATTAATTCCTGCTGTAATGACATTGTAATAAAGTGCAGAATGGACAGTAAGTGTGTGTGTGTGTGTGTGTGTGTGTGTGTGTGTGTGTGTGTGCGCGTGAGTGTGAGAGAGAGAGAGATCATGAGGTTACTGTCTTATAATGCTGAATTATTTAAGTAAGTAGTCTGTTGAATGAGGTAGAAAAGAAGGGGATGTGTGGTGTGGACATTTGTTTCAATGTTGGTAAAGTATAAATGGTAATGTAGGGAAGGAGCAGAGGAAAGCCTTTTGACTTGGTCTGCCTTACAGAGACCATTGCTTATTCTTTGACAAACAGAAGGACAAACTGTTTGAAATGTCTGAGGGCATTTTAAATGCTGAAGAGCAATAATTTATTATAGGGGTGATTATATATCTGGAGAAAGAAAGGTGACTTCCATTCACTGAGAAGCTTGAGACCACTTGTCTATTAAATATGGATTATAAGATGTTAATGAAAGTATTACATGCTTGTTAGGAGATGTGACTTAATTTGCTGAAGTTCACTTTAAGGGACCCTTTAAATGCCCCCTTTGGTAAATTAATTGTAAGTTTATGGATTTAAATTCTATTGATTAGCTGTTCAGTAGCAGGTAAATTAGTGCTCTGCTTTTGTATTGAAAGGATGCCATTTTTATCAATTACAGTTTCACTGCAACATGTAATAAAGACTCTACTGCAGTCTTTCATTTTTTTTCCCCTGTGATCTTCAGCAGGTGCCTGAACCATTAATTAAACTTTGGTCACCTGGGGTATAGTCAGGTTTTCATCCCTTGCTTCCAGTAAACCTAGCTAACTCCTTTGATAACTTTTTGCTTTGTTTATCATGCTTTTCTATTGTACAGTGTATTCTTTGTAAACCTAATGGAAGGACTGTGGTAATTTCTTAATATTATTTACCTTCAGTGCATCATCGTTCTTTGGTTTTAAGATAATACTACTCATTTTGGCATTTTAAATGCTGAAGAGCAAGTTTTTGAGGGTGTAGAAGAAATGTGACTACATATTCAAGTTTGCAGTTCAAGGGTTCAAACAACACTTACTGTAATCATTCAGTGTTTTTTCTTTCTTTCTTTTTTTTAATTACAGTTTCACCTACCTTATTTTTGTTGATATTAATCTGTATTTTTTCTGCTGAATCCCGTTGGGCCTTTTTGAAACAGAGTTAATCACATGAATACATCAGATATCTGGTATTAATTTAGAATATGCCAGCAATGATCTAATTAAACAAAAGCATATTTGAACTGGTTGCCTGGCTCCATAAGCCTGAATACATGGCCAGTTTCACAACAGTTTCTTCTTTTATTTATATGATTGCAGGCAGGAGGCTTTACTTGTGTGTGTATTTGCAGCTTCTTTTATTCACATGATTGCAGGCAGGACTCTGGATGCTTTACTTGTGTGTTTATTTATATTAACAGCAGCTTCTTTTATTTATTTGATTGCAGGCAGGAAGCTTTATTTGTGAGTGTGTGTTTATATTATCAGCAGCAACTTCTTGTGTGTGTGTGGGGCCACATTTTAGTTGTCTGTTCTTCAGTTTGCGTTTGAAAGTTGGTATCCCACAATTCCATTAAAGCGGATGGGGGATACATAATTATGCATGTAAATTTTATGTTAATCAGCGTACAGATTTGTACCTATTTTTCATGGGGCTTGTCCAGATTTTTGATGTTTCCAGGTTGAGAGGTATGCATATCTGCTAGAAGGGTGTCAGAGCTTCAAGCTGTTTCTATCAAAGTCCCTTGTATGATTTTTCATAAAGATAGAGTGTTGCTACGCACTAACCCATACTTCCTTTCCAAGGTAGCTTTGGAAGCCAATATTAATCAGACCATCAGTTTGCCAGTATTTTTTCCTAACTACCACAACAAAGGGGAATACAAATTACATTTACTGGACGTACATAGGCAGTTGAAGTTTTATCTTCATAGGACTAAATCATTCCGCAAGTCTGATCAACTTTTTGTGTCCTATGCCAAGCCCTTCTTTGGTAAACCTGTTTCACAAGTGACAATTGCTCGCTGGATTTCACAATGCATTGGCCAGGCTTATTCAGAAAGAGGTTTGTCTCTACCAGGAAAAGTGAAGGCTCATTCATCCCGATCTATGGCTACGTCAGAGGCCGTTTGAGTTAGGGTCTCTTTGGATTATATCTGTTCAGCTGCTACTTGGGCCTCATTTCACACCTTTATTTTTCATTATAAACTGGATTTGGTCTTTAGGAGTAGAGCATCCTTTGGTTCTGCGGTGCTCTGGAATATCCTTCTATGAGGGCCTTCCAAGAGTTAGGCAGCTGGGGACTCTGTCCCACAGGTTGAAGAGCAAATGAAGTAAACTACTTAAGATAAAGAAGTTATGTACTCACCATAACGTTCCATCTGAGTAGTTCTGCTTCTTTTGTCTTCAACTGCCCCCCCCTCCTTACCCCCAACCTTATCCTTTGGGATATGACATGTCCTTTGTATCTGACAGTTATTATTTGGATACGTGGTCCTGTCTAGGCTAAGCTTCCTGTGACAATTGGTGTTTGATGACAAGGTGTCACTGGGTCAGGTGTCTGATACCTGATAGGCAGCAAACTTGATCTGAAGGGAGAAGGGAGATGGGGGGCATTATGGGTAAGGGGAGGAGTACGGAACTCAGAGACTTAGCTGGAAAATGTGGCCGTGTCAGAACCGATGTGGATCCGAAGACCCACAGGTTGAAGAAAAATTGAAGTAGAACTACTCAGATGGAACGTTATGGTGAGTACATAACTTCTTATTTTAGCACTTTATTTGTACATTTTAGGTAGAGATTCATTCATGAATTTGAAATTAGTTGGTCAAGTGATTTATTTATTTATTTTTTCTCAAAATTTTTTTTTATTTTTCAAACACATTTGCATGAATTCCATAGTATTTATACATAACATCTTAAATAACAATATACGCTATTTACATTAGCCTGACACTATAACAGATCTTAATGTATACAGTTACTTTATAAGTATGTCCAATCCATTATCAGAGTGTCTGATCAATTATTGTATAGTGTCAATCAATGATAAGAGTTTTCCACAAGGGTTGTTAATAAATGGCTTTGAATAAATTCTTAGTTCTTTAATTTTAATTTCCAATAATGCTTTGGTCTTCAGTAGGCTGTAGAAGTCTTCCAAAGTTGGTATTGTGTTTGTATTCCATCTTCTTGTTATACACTTCCTTGAAATTGCAAATATGGTCCATACTAGATACATGTTTGAATTATTCAAATGAGGACCTTTGTTCACATTTAATAATACAAGAGCTTTAGTTAAATAAAATGATTCATTAAATAAAACTTGTAGAAAGTTATTAATACCATTCCAAAATGGCTTAATTTTAACATGATCAAAGAAAAATGTGGTTACAATCTGCATTGTGTATTTGCTCACATCTCCAACATATTTCCTTTATGGAAGAACTAATTTTACTGATTCTGTCTGGGGTTAAGAATATTCTGTGCAAGCATTTCCAATTAAAAACTTTCCAGTATTGTGTAAAGGATGCATATTTTATCGATAATAAGATATTTGTTTTAATATCTTCAGTTAACTGTATTGAGTGTCTTTTTGTTATATATTTCCAATATGAGGTTTTGGGTGATGTTTTATAGTTTATCAATATTTTGTAAAATTATGAAATACTGTTTCCCATGTCAAAGTCATTATATATGATTTCATATATGTATTTCATAAATTTAAGTATTTCTTTAAATGAAGAATTGTTAATTATTCTACTTAAATCTTGAGAATATGACAGAATACTCTTTAAAGTTAGTTGGTCCTGTTGTGGAATTTTGTATGTTTTTATTTCTTGCATATCTAAAACTTTTAGTTCTTTGATACATTGGAGCCAACAAACAAATCTTTTCTGTTCCCAGGAATTAATAATTTCTCTATATATTTTATGTGGAAAGTTCTTTGTGACTATAAATGGTGTTAAAAGATCAAACCAGATTTTTAAATCTATATTTGCATTAATAATTTTCCTAAATGAGTCAACATAATAATCATATGAGTTTTAGTGGGTTTAGTTATGTTATATTGCATACTAATACATAATATGTGCTATGGCAAATTGCTTTTATCTGTTATTTGAATTTTTTTTATGTAAATCAAATTCATTTATTGATATTACAGTTAGTAATTCTTTCCAGTTTGCAGATTAATTTGGACTTATCCAATTTGAGATTGTTTTAGATATTGATGCTTTTATATATGTTTCTATATCAGGAAAGTTTAATCCTCCCTGTTTCCATGGTCTGATATGATGTATTAAAGCTATTCTGTTTCTTTTGGGAAACCATAAAAATTTTATTAGGCATGAATTTATTTCTTTAAGTATATTCTTTTCTAGTAACAGTTATATTGCCAAGGCTATATATAGGATCTTGGGCAGTAAAACCATTTTTATTAACTGTAGTTTATCTTCAAATGTTAATATTATTTTGTTCCATTTTTCCACTGAGATTTTAATTGCATTGTTGATATTATTGTATTTTTCTGAGACTAATTAATTATTATCCTTGCATAACTCAATTCCTAGATATTTTAATGTAGATTCTTGTTTCCCTATGATGTGATCCCCCTTAGTCTCCAGTTCCTTTTTTTATTTAAAAATAAAAATTTTGAGTTTGATTTACTGAAATGGAATCCTGAAGTCATGTAAAATTTGTCAATTAATATATCAATTTTTTTAATGTCTGTTTTGTATTAGATAATGTTAGTAATATGTCATCAGCAAATAGAATTACTTTAGACTTGTATTGTTCATAAACATATATTCCTTTGATTTTTTATTTGTTATGAATTGAATCTGCCAATATTTCAATAGACAGAGCAAATAGAATCCATGATATGGGACATCCTTGTTTAGTGCCTTTTGTTATATGCATATATTCAGAGGTAAAATGACCACTAAATTATTTGTGTGTATATATATATATATATATATATATATATATATATATATATATATATATATATATTCTTTAGGAGATGAACAAAGGATGCAGGAAATTCAAATAGCATTAGGATTTTGAATAAATAGTCCCAATTTAGGGAATCAAAGGCTTTCTCTATATCTAAGCCAATTATGAGTGTTTCTTTATTTTCTTTATTAACATGATCTATAAGAGAGATTATCCTTTTAATATTGTCATGTGTGGTCTAGGATATATAAATCCAGTTTGATCATTAGTTATTGTTTTGGATAGTGGTATTTTCATTCTGTTAGTTAACATTGTCACAAATAGTCATTATTTAATAATGATACAGGTCTATATGAGGTACAGAGATGTGGGGATTTGTTTTCCTTTAGGACTGGTGTGATTAAGGAATATATCCACGAGGGTGGTATTAACGCTTCTGACTGAATTTCTAATAGAGTTTTATGGAAGAGGGATAGTATCTTTGAATTAAAACGTTTATATATTCCATAATTATGCCATCTATACCTGTAGCTTTATTATTTTTACCCTCTTTTATTGTATCTGTAATTTCTTTCTAGGATATGCATGCTTGCAGATCTAGTTTTAATTTTTCTGGCATTTTTTTTTATATTACAACATTTTTCATCTAGATTAATTGATCGATATGTATATTTTCTTTTTGGAAATGTTCAATATAGTGATTTCTATATGCATCAAGAACGTCACCTATATATGAAATATTTTTCCCTTTCTTTTCATGGAAGATACTTTTAACGTTATTAGCTTTTCATTGTATTTTGATTCTTGTATATAAATTATGTAGATATTTGGGAGAAATGGCCAATGTATTTATTCATTTTTAGTTTTTCTAAAGCTAAACTAGTTTTATGTGTTAGAATTTTATTGTATTTATTGTTTAATACTTCTACTTTCTTTTTCATCTCCAAATGATTTTAATTTTTTTCAGCTTTTACTGACAAAAGTTTGGATTGTAGGTCAAATAATTCAGAATCCCATTCTCTGATTTTTTTTTATACCAAGTTAGGGTTTTACCATATATGTAAGCTTTTAATGAGTCTCATATCATTATTTTATTTATCTATGTGGTGTAATTAATATCTAAGAATAACTGTAATTCAGATAATAAGCAGGGTTTGAACTCTTTAATTTTAGTTACACATTGAATTCTGGAGTTAAAGATTAATGGTTTGTACCCATTTTGAAGTTTTAGTATCAATGAATTGTGGTCTGAAAAGGGGCAGGAAGTGATTGATTGCAAAATTAATGATTTTAGAGTGTAAGTCATGGGCAGCAAATATTTTATCTATTCTAGTTTGGGTACCAAATCTGTGAAATTGATGGGAGAACAACGAAGATTTATCTTCTTTAAATTTGAAAGTATCCACAATATGAAATGATTCTGCCCTCTTGCTTAAAGCTTTTGATACAGCAGATCAACACAGTGGTCTTTTATTTGTAGTTTCAGAAATATCAAATATACAGTTAAAATCTCCTCCTAATATTAAGTTGCCTTTATAACTACTGGAAATGAAATCCAAGTGTTTTTTAACAGTTCCTGTTCCAATGCCTGGGCACCAGTATAGATTGGCTAGGGTCCATAATCTGTTATTATATTTAACTATTACTAATGCCATAAGGCCTTTTTTATCTTCATACTTATAAATGATTTCTGGGTTAATCACATTTGTTTTCCATACAATTATTACCCCTTTTGTCTTTGTCTTATAAGTGGATTGTGCCAATATCATATATTTCTTAGGATTCCATTTATAATTGTCATTTGTTTTGAAATGAGTTTCTTGAAGGAAGACAATTTGTGCTTTGCTCAGTATTAAATATTTCAGTAGATTTGATCTCTTGCTAGGTTTGTTTAAGCCATTGGTATTTAAAGATAATAAAGTTAAATCCATGTTAGGTTATTTAGACTGTGTTTTTTGTTTTATTGTGACCATTAAACATTTTCCTCTGATAACTATAAAGTATATGTTTGAGCTTTTAAAGGAAATTATCAGTGGTGGTGCTGCGGTAGCGTTGTCGCCTCACAGTTAGACGTTGCCCGTTCGATCCTCAGAGCGTCTTCTGTGTGGCGACATGCGTGAACAGGCATTCCTTCGTGGAAGTTTGTGCGTTAGGCCCAGCAAGCCAGCACGTAAAACTCTACTACCAATCATTAGCAGACCGGAGTTCCACTGTGGCGACCCCTAACCGGGAAAAGCCGAAAGACACAAACAAATACTTTGAGTGTTTACCAATAAAGTCATGCTTTGGTCAGGCATACTAAAAATGTTTTTTTGTGAAATAACAAATTTAAAGTGATAAATGTTAACAAAACTAAGATCCGCACTAGCCATGGAATGAAAAATCATTCCTAATCTGATGGATAAACCTACATCCATCAGATTATCACTCATACCTTGACAATGGAGAACATCTGAGCTCCATAATTTTATCATATGGAGAATATTTGTAATAGGAATAAGCAATATTTATATTATTTTGAACAGATATAGTATTATTGTAGATTAGACAGAATTCTAATACAATATAAATGTCTACTTATTGTATAAGCAATTAATATTTACATGAAAGAAAGATGACAAGCAATTCAATCATAGTAAGGTAGGATGTATCATATATAAAACCTCAATAAAAGATTATAGCACACAGTTATTTAACATATTCACCCTTATTGATGAAGTCTTTCAAAATGTATTACTTAATATAAATAGATGGTACTAATATTTATACCTAATGTTTATAATACAATGTATTTTACCAGATATATCAGAAGTTATATTTCATTGTTTGTCAGCATTTAAGTAATCACTTTGCTGCTAACTTACTAAAAGCATCAAGTTTGTTTTATGTGAACATTGATGAAAGTTAGTGCATTTTAATTATCAGTGCATCCCTCTTCCCTCCATTTCCTACACATAAGGATTTTCATATCTATCATTCCTTATTATAAAATGAGTGAAATTTAGGTTAAAAACAAAAAATTCACTTATTGTGATTAATGATATTCATAAATTGCAATTTTATGGCATATACTGAAAGTTTTTAGATTTCAATGGCAACATTCCATTTTGTATAATCAGAAAAGGTTAAACTGATTGTCAATTTAATACTATTTGTTCAGAATGTGATTGTTACATTTGGTGAAATTTCAAGTTCAGGCTTCTATTGTTTCTCTTGAAAAACTTTGTCAGTTTGATGTCATGTAAAAACATTAGTTATCTTGGTAACCGCTTAAGTATTATATATGGTCAAGATGGGTTACAGACACTACAATTCAAGTTAAAGGAATTACATGACTTATTATGCATAGTTACTTATATAAGAAAATCATCATGCTTCCCCTTGATGTACAATGTAGTCTATGTCATTTGCTACAAGTAAAGACAATAGTGTTATGATACACAAGCACATGTTATTAAATCCTGTCTTTAACATCTAAATTCAGCAGACTGCTTCATCTTATATGACGATTATATATTTTATGTCTAAATTTACTAAAATCATACATTACATAACTAGTGTGTGTGTGTGTTTTTGGCTGTTGCTTAGTTATTTGAGAGACCACAAGCTGTAATGCTTATTCTTATTATTTGCTCCTTCCAAGCATGTTTATACAGTCCATAGACTTTAAATTATGAAACCCTTATAGTTTCTTATTTGTTATAAGTATATTTCCATCCTTACATAAACACATATCAGTACGTCAAGCACGGGCAAAAATGCCCATCCAGTTTTGCCAGAATACCATTCACTAGTTCATGTAGTGTGTTTCTCGGCTGTTCTTAAAATATTCAAACCAATATTTGTCCTGTTCCATTTTACAAGTCCGTTCCATGCAGTGGCCACTCTGCCAGTGAACAATTTAACACACCTTCCATTCCCACAGATATTTCCATGAAGGAAATCTGATGACTCTCTAGCACTTCCCAGCAACCCAAACACCCCTAGAATCAGCTATCCCCATATGCCCAACATGTCCGAGCAAGCTCACCTCCCAGACCACTGCAAAGGGTACTGCACAAGACCAAGTGCTCTTAGTCTTTCACAATAACTCAGACTTTCACTCTTATGTAAGTCCTTAATGTGTTTCAACCAAAATACATTTTAAATATAAAATTGCGCTTATTATTTATTTATTTTTTATCAAGAATCAACTTAATGAGCTAAACAAAGTGTTGGGAGACCATCAATATGCGTACATGTGGTTTAAAACAGCCCCTTTATTATATATATATATATATATATATATATATATATATATATATATATATATATATTTTTTTTAATCCAAAATCTTCATTGCCGAGAATCATCTCGGAGGCTTCTCAGAGTCATTAAGCATTATCGTCACTCTGTCTCCATTACCATAGCAACCTGGGAGTGTCTGCTTCTGTTAGTGTGTCTGTGTACTGCATACCAGAGGCCTGCAATGCACCTGAAGCAAAGTTTTACTTCACTGCAACTTTAAGCATAAATTCACTCCCTTTCAGTGAGGCAGCAACCAGGAAAAGAATGGAGAGCAAACAGATCAAAAATAAAAAAAACTAATAACAAGCCACCACAACAAGAGGTAACACAGTCTTCCAGCCTTCCCACCTCTCACTCAGCAGATGTACATACAAACTATTCTCTGCCAAAATATCCCAAATCACAGTTTTATCCTCCCCCTTCCCCTGGATCCAGGCTAAAACACCAAATGTCTCTTCCTAATGCATAAGCATCAGTAAACGTTGATCACAAGCCACAACCCACAGCTTCCTGGAGATGAAAATAGCAACATACAGCAGCTGCCAGACACAGCTGCATTAACACACACCATGTCAGGGTTAATCAAACAGCACTTGAAGCTATGATACCTGCCATAATTGATATTAACTATGTTTAGACAGACTAATATGGCATTTGTACTAGCTGCCAGACACGGCTACATCCACGCACACCATATCAAAATTGATCAAACAGTATTCAGAGCTATGATACCTGCCATAATTGATCTTAACTGTGTTTAGACGGAATAATAAGGACATTTGTACTAGCTGCTAGACACAGCTGCATCCACACACATGATATCAGGATTAATTAAACAGCACTCGTAGCTGTGATACCTGCCATCAATGATATTATAGCAATAACCCGCGCCTGGGTGTGGGTAATGCTGGATTTACCCACGGTTGGTGTTGTTTGGTCATGAGGGTGAAGCCCGATTGGCCAAACAAAGACAACCGTGGGTAAATCCAACCTTACCCACACCCAGGCATGGGTTATTGCTATTATACAATGACATTATTTAAGAAAAAAAATAATTACTTTTCTTAAATAATGGCATTGTATAATGCCTCCTTGCTGCCCTTCTGCAGCTGTCTGGTATTCTGCGGCAGTTCTGATGTACTGTGCATGCATATGCTTATGCAGTACATCAGAGCTGTGGGCGGAAGCAATGGAGAAAGCAAGATCTCCGTTGCTTTTTACAAACTGTCTCGCTATGTTAAAGGAGTTTAACATAGCGAGACAGCTTTAAAAAAAGCAGCGGAGAATATCTGTTGCTTTTTTTAAAGCTGTCTCGCTATGTTAAACCCATTTAATACAGCGAGAAAGTTTTGAAAAAAGCAATGGAGAAAGCAAGATCTCCGTTGCTTTTTACAAAGTGTCTCGCTACGTTAAAGGAGTTTAACATAGCGAGACAGCTTTAAGAAAAACAACGGAGAATCTCCGTTGCCTTTTTTAAAGCTGTCTCAATATGTTAAACCCATTTAACATAGCGAGACACCTTTAAAAAAAGCAACGGAGACAGGAAGATCTCCGTTACTTTTTTAAAGTTGTCTCACTATGTTAAACTTGTTTAACATAGCGAGACAGTGTGTAAAAAGCAATGGAGATCTTGCGTTCTCCATTGCTGTAAAAAAAAGAGTTATACTAATGGAAAAAGTCTGGGCGACCGGACCTTTTTCCATTACTATAACTCTGATTTACAATGTGCATGCTGACCAATCAGTGTGCATGTTTTGGAATATTAATGGGGGGGTCGTTGTATAATAACTGTGTTTAGACAGAATAATAATGACATATGTACTAGCTGCCAGACACAGCTGCATCCATACACACCATATCAGGATTAATCAAACAGCACTTGTAGCTGTACTTGCCATAATTGATACCAACTATATTTAGATAGAATAATAATGACATTTGTACTAAGATCTTGCTACTATTATTTAACCAGGATATACATGACATTTCTAAATCATACTTTAACTGAAGAAGGCATTAGTCTCCATGACAGCATTTTTTTCAAAACACTCTACTTTTACTGCTTTTATATATATGATGTTAATTTGTTACATTTGAGTCTGAACTCTGATGAATGGTACCTTGTTGAATTAGTTAATTAATTACTTAAATTATTATAAGTAAATCAATGAAAAATGAACAAGATAAGTATTCATTGAGTTCAAACAGGGGAATAGAAACTTCTAAGTTTGTATGATATGTTACTTTGTTTGGCTTATATATAATCTAAATAGTAACCCATCTTGACCTACCTTTGTTTGTGAATAATTACTGTACTCTTTGAACATTCTGAATAGATCATTACTGTTTCTCAGTTGTTTAAGAATCCCTCCTTTTTTAAATAAAAACAGATGACAAGTGATGTACCATGTCAGTTGATACTTTAAGAGATGTAGTTGTAAGAGTTATTTTTTTGGGACAGCTATCTTGGAATCAGTTTTTTGTTTCTTCTTTCTTGCATCAGTCCAAGGATTTTTCTTTTATTCTTTTAAGAGTAGGGGCCATCCATTCAATTTCTTCTGGGATAGACACTATGTTGTTGTTTTTGATGAATATAGTTGCATCTTTTAAGTCATTAAAGGTTCTCATCTCACTGGCAAAAAGTATTTTTATCTTGGCTGGAAAGGCCAGCTGTGCTTTAAGGTTGTTTTGTTTCAACAGTTTTATTATTGGCCAGACTTTTTTCCTTTGTTCTAGTATTCTGGAAGAATAATCATTGTCAAACCTTATCAGGCTTTGATTGTATTTTAAGGATGATTTCCTCCAAGCAGATATTAATATTAGTTCCTTGTCCAGAAATGAAAGACATTTTATAACTATGGATCTAGGTGGAGTATTTGTTGAATTAGAATCAGGTTTCCTCAGTACTCTATGCGCCCTTTCAATTCCAAATGAAAGTCCCTCTTTCAAGTCTAAAACTTCAGGAATCCAGGTTGTTAAGAATGAAATAATGTCTTCTCCTTCAGTGTTTTCAGGCAGACCAAAGTTCCTTATGTTGTTTCTCCTTTCACTGTTTTCTAAGTCATCTGTTTTGTTAAGCAGCCATGTATTCTGTTTAGTCAGTCAGCAGAAATTCTTTTTCGAATTCTTCCTCTTTGAGTCTCCCTTCAATGTCATTTAGAGAAGTCTCTATATTTGTTATTTTTGTATGGTGTTGCTGTAATAGTGCCTTAAGAGTATCAGTCTGTTTTTGAGAACTTAATTTGAGGTTTTCTAAGTCATTTTAAAGCTATCCATCTTCAAAGATAGTTCCTGTAAGGTAAATGTCATCAATTGCAGTTCTTTTTTCAAAGCAGCATCTGGATGAGAATTCCTTGAGTTGTTCATATTCAGTGACTCAATATATCTCTAAGTTACTTGACAGGAAAATGTTGTATATCTCGAACAAAACTGATAATAATGTAGTTTAATAGTTTATCTATATATTTCTGATGTTTTAAATCTGAAAATAATAAAATATTCCTATATTATTATTATTATACTAGTTTATGGAGCTCTCAAAATTCACTGCTCTCAGTTGGCCATCTAGGCTCTGCTCCCTAAGTGATTTATTTTTTATATAAAAGGTTTGATACTGCAGTTAATTCATTGTGCCTGATAAAAGACTGGTGTTATGTACAAAAGCACAAGTTAGCATTTTCTGAGTTTATTTTGTGCGTTAATAAACATGATTTTTATTGCATTAAAATCAGAGTGTGAGTCTATTGCCAATACACAATTTTTTTCTTTTTATATGAATTTCATGCCCCTAGAAATGTTTGCCTACTAAGAAGGATAATGCTTAAAGGCAGAGCTGTGGCAAGGTGAACTGCAAAGTCCTTACCTACTGCCCTTCATTCTCAGCTATGAGGGGGATCAAAAATGTCCTCCATAATTAATTATGTGCATGTCTACATCTATATGTCTATCTAATTTTATAAAACAGCTCTTTTCTACACCTAATAAGCACATTAACAATGGAGTGATTGCCACTGTGTAAAAGTTGCTGATTGGTTCTCGGCTTGCGATTCTGCATGCATTATGATATCAATACTTCTTTCAGACCTCCTACAAACTATTAAACATTGCTGACTGTGCATCCTTACAACAAGCCACACAATGGCTGTCTTGCAAGTAGCCATAATCACAACTATGGCTTCTTAAATGTTTGCATGTACTGATTGTAGAGACTGATCAGCACCTCTTCTACAGTGCCAATTACACCCCTTAACAGCTTGCACCCACAGCATAGAGCTTCTTTGCCTTACTGCAGTTCTGTTTAGAGTAGTGAACTGCATACTGCTCTTGGTCCTACTGTGGCTAAATGCTTGCTTGGGAGTCATGCGAGGACCTATATGGCAGGGTATCCATTTAGTTTTACAACAAAAGTATCTTTCACTGAACCACAAGCCAATGAGGCTGCCTCAGTTAAAAGTTTCTTACTGACAATGTTTTTAAATCCTCCAAGGTTTTATACTTGCACTTTCTTTCCAGTCAACTTCCAGCTCTTCAGCCTAGTCTCTGTTAACCTTAGAGCTTTCACTGATCAATGTTTGCAGCTGATTGTGGCACTCAGTAGCTTATTCTGTGGGATGACTGTTTCATTGGGGATGACTTTGCAATTGCTGAATCTACCCTAGTGACCTTTCCTTACAAGCAGGAAGTATACCTGAGTTGCATGTTGGACACACTTGTATGTGATCTTGTCATGGTCTCTCTTGCTGAATCATGTGTTGACTACCATCAAGCCATTTTCCAGACAGACATTTAGGGTGACCTTTCACTTTTTATTCCTGTTGCCCAACCGATGTGGACTCAAGCAGTCCTTATATCCTGATCTGTCTATTCCAATATGTGCATTCAGGTCCCCATTATCAATACCAACTCATGTGCCATGCTTTATCTAGTAGGCTGTGCAAAACCCTGCTGTTGGAATAGCCTGAATTATGAATACTGCCTTATCCTTACACTGGAGTTTGATGGCCATGAGTCTGTCATTAATTCTGATGACATCCCTATCTTCTGAAGACTCTCCCTCACCACAATTCCCACAATATTTCTAGTCTTTACTCTTCCTGAGTAACAGACTCTGGATCCCAAGCCAAGTGGCTTTGCTGCACTGCCCTTCCATCTTGTCTCCTGCATACAGATGATACCCAGCCTCCTCCTTACCAGCATGTTGTCCACTTTCACATTTCTTCCTCTCAATAAACCTATATTAAGTGTAGCAATCCAGAGTTCATATTGGGCAGGTTGATTGATTTTATGTCCAACTGTCACTCAACAGAGCTATCCTTGGCAACCCAAGCTGGGAAACCGGACACCAGCCAACAGCTTACTGTCCCAGGGCTACTGGGCTTTGTGTTAGGCACACTCTAGGCAACAGGGACACCAGTACCCCTCCCACCATAAGCATGGGTCTTTGGCATAGGCCAAAGTAGGCTAGGTCCTCAATCCAGTTATCACAGACAAATATCCATGACCATTTTTTGCCAACATTAGTCAACACAACCAAATCAACTAGAGCCAATTTTTTCACCACAGAGTTGCCTAACCATAGCTCTCAACCTTCCATCTCCAAAATGAGGAACACTAGCCCTCATAATGTGGAACAAATGGGCAAAATATGGAACACGTACTAATGACTTACTAACAACTTCAGCTAGGAAGGTCATAGGATGGTTAAATATGCTGGTTTTACTTATAAAGAAGATATTTTAATGAACTGATATGATTTATTTCTATTTACCATGGATTTAACTTTAAAAAAATCCCAACACAGACCTTTTCAATGTGGAACTTCGTGGAACTTCGAGGAACATGAACCTTTTAAGACCCCAAATGAGGTACATTCCTCGTAATGAGGTACACTTGAGAGGCATGTGGCTAACTCGGACAATAGACAGCACGCCATGGTACTTTTCTGCTATCTTGAAGATGCTGCACACCACAGTTGATGCCCACAGTGGTTGATCTATATAACTCTTCCCCTTATAGAACACCATCTGCTCACAGCTCCATTCTTGGGTGATTATGAGGTGGAAATACTCATCATGTTTTGGGAGTGAAGGAGGAATCCCAAAGAGACACAGAGAGAACACGCAAACTCCATACAGGCATTGGGCAGAAGTCAGGATTGAACTTTATACCTTGTGCATGGAAGGGAATAACTTTAACCATTATGCCAACTGTCTCTGTATCAAGTTGAGGTAAGGCATTAAATCCCACCCTCCTCTGCCTGACTTTTCCATCATCTAAGACAGTAATTGATCTCAGGTTATTTGGTTCACAATCAGGGCTTTATCCTGCTGGGCCACAGAGCCACGGTATCACTACATTTCATGAAAGGTGGTATCAAGGAATATGAGACAGAAAAATGTATGTGGATACTGGTGGCAATTATATTTATTTATTGACATTTGATTACCAGGAAAGTCCAACTTGGTAGGAGCCCATTTTCAGTGGAGGCCTGGGGAGAAAAGTTCCTATATTATTTAAGAATGCCCCTCCCAAGAACCTACATAAGCCACAACTTGTGGTAAGTGATTTTTGTACATTTAGGTTAGTGTTTTATTTCTGATACTTTTGGATTTCAGTGTCAGGTCATACTTCTTCCATATGGGTCACTGGTATTTAGGGCCGATGGCCATGCTGCTTACGGATACCTACGTTTTATGATGTTATTACTGTTCTTTGACTGGTGCATGCTATCCAGAATCAAGGCATGGAAAGGTGTGAATATGAACTGAAGAAAGGAAATGCTGAGCAAATGTAGGGTAACAAGCATATTAAATTTGTTGTATGTGGGTTACAGTCCTAAGCTAGTGGATCTCCTTTGAAGACAGCTTTACTAGAGCACTGCCAAGAATGAAGATAAATGGTATATATGCAACTTCATATAAATGTTATTTAGAGTATTATGGAATAATTAGAAAAGGTGAGCTTTACACACAATTAAATAACACTAACTGGCCATTTTTAATGTAATCATTAAAAGACAGTTCAGAAAGAATAAATATACAGTTATACTTACAAGCAACTTTCATACTTATCTGAACTCATAATTGTCAGTAGTCAAGCACTATAAAGTATAAGCCATGAATGAATGACAGGAAGTCTTCTACAGTATAAGAAACAAGGAAAGGATAACCAAAAAACGACAGCAAAGATGGCAATCAGCAAGAGTTCCCACAATGAATCTTAGCTATACAGAAATGTGATGCAGGTACATAAAGCAGCGTAGGATCATAGGGAGCTACTAGGCTATTGGCCCTGAGGCCGTTACAAGCTTAGTCAATAATTTAGCCCATGTTTAGACAAGTCAGCACTCTATGCCACTGTCCAGCAGGTACACAGGTGGATTCCCAGGGGTGTATTATTTTCTGTTCCCCATTCAGTTGTCCAGATTTGCTTAAAAAGGGTTAATGAGGCACTCTGCTTGATGTGAAGAGGGAGTCTATTCCACAAAAAGGGGAATCTCTGGGACACAGATATGCCCTGCCAACAAGTCCTATTGATGTCACAGACCAGATTGAGGTCATGCATGCGGGTTACTTGAGTGGAGCTTGACTTGCGGATATGCAGCAGTCCCATCAGGGTGGGGTTTGAGAATGCTTTATATGTCAGACAGAGGTCACCTCTGAGGAGTCTGTAGGGGACTGAGTAGAGGGACAGGGTCTTTAGCCTATCTGTGTAGGGTAAATGTTTGAGGCCCTGGATTCTCCTGATGAGGAACTTCTGGAGTCTCTCCAGTTGCTCCATGTGCTTTGTGAGGTACATGCCAAAAGGGGCATTGTACTCAATAATTAGCCTTATAAGGGAAGAATACAGGGATGTTATGATCACCTTGTCCTTCAATGAAATACCCTTACTAATGAGGTGGGCCTTATAGAAAGTTTTCTGTACAATGGAGGCAATATGGTGGTCAAAAGTCAGTTTGCTATTAACCTGGGTGCCCAAGTCCCTCACGATTGGTTGCGTGCTTAGGACCTTATTATCAATATGATAATTTGTGGGGACATCACTCTTCCCAAAGGGGAAGATGATGCATTTTTTGGCAATCAGTTTGAAGCCATGTTTCTGGCACCAGTCATTTGTCTGGGTGAGACCCTCTTGGAGGATGACCACATCACTAGTGGAATTGATGATGGCACCCAGCTTGTAGTCATATGCAAACTTGGTCAGCCATATCCCACTGGTTTTGGCTTGCACCTCAGAAAAGTATATCCCAAACAGCAGAGACCCCAAAACTGATCCCTCAGGTACACCGCTTGTTACATGTCTACTACTTGAGGTGGCTTCCCCTATTTTGACAAGGTGGGTTCTATCAGTGAACTAGTTTGCTACCCATCTGGTAACATATGGATTGATGCATAAAGTGATTGCTGAGAAATTTTTTTATTTTTTATTTTTATTCTACATTTGTTAACCGGGCTAGTCTAGCTGGATATATGTCCATTTACAGTACAGGCCCGGGGAGAAAAGCTCCACTAGAAAAACTAAAAATAAGAAAGCAGTTCTAAATCTAAACAAGATAATAAAGATTATAAACAACACTAAATGTAGTAGTAACATAGAAAAATGAAAAAAATATTACAGGAAATGGCATACAGGGTAAAACAACTGTTTTAACAGTATGATACAAGAAATAATTTGCAGTAGATAATACTTAATGTTCATAGGTAGTTCCTATAGGTTTCTATAATTATGATTTCTACAGTCAGAGGTAGTGAGAAGAGATAACTTAGTTAAACAAAGTAGGATCTTGTAAAATATTAGTGGAGAGGGCACAGAATTAGTCAGGGTTACTGCAGGGGCATAGCCAATGAGATTTGAGGTGTCTTTTGAGATTTTGTTTAAAGGGGTACGGAGGTGAGTGAAGTGAGTTCATTAGGTAGTAGGTTCCAAACTGTTCCAGCAGTGTTTAGAACAGTAGAACAGGGAATCCCCTGCCAAGTTGTTGGCCTTGATTATACTAACTAGGAGTTTGCTTGGAGAGTGTAATGTATTAAGATTTTTGTAGGGGATGATGAGGTTAGAGAGGATAGGAGTGTTATTAGGTTGATTTAGGATTTTATGGGCAATGGTAAGCTGGGTAAGATGGAGTTGGTTTTGTAGTTCTAGCCAATCAAGCTGTTTTAGATTCTGACAATGGTAAAGGGAAATTAATCAAAATGGATAAAGGCAAATCATTTTGCAATTAGTAGGGTGCTACCCATGAAACAAAATCAAATGTCAGCCACTACAAACGCAAACATCTGCATTCAGAAGCAGGGTATGAAGCTGATATTACATTTGACCAAAGTATTTAATTGGCTATGCTTGCCTTATTAAAGTCATGAGTAGTGAGTCGTTGTAAAAGAAAATTATATTAGTACCCTGCTATGGGATGCCTTCACTTCAGTGACTGGAAGACAAAAATGCTCTCATTTAAATACACAGTCCATCATTTATTGTAACATAATAGGCACAGAAACCTTCTGGGAACTCAGACAGCCTTCACTGGTCCCACTGAAGGCCACTTGGCTCAAGTACCAGGAATTTTCTGTGCTTGTTATGTTTCAATGATACATTAATATCAGGTACCTTACAAGCTGCAATACAAAAGGTCACAACCTCAGAATGGTCCATTAATGAAATATGATCTGCCAAACTGTTGTAATGTCACTCAGGAAATATTACTTGTTTTATGGCAGATGTAAGTCACTCTATAATTAGTTCATAATGCAATGTGGACAGCCTTGAAAACATCTATGAAAGGATAGCATTCTGGCATTCATCTGCTTTATCCTATTCAGGACGGTAGGGTAGTGGATACATATAATAAAAACTAATGGGCATAGGTCAGAGAAAAAATTATGGATGGGATGCCAGTCCAGTGTGGGATACAAACACAGTCTCATGCAAACACTGCATGCACACGTACGGCCAGTTCAGAAAATCATTTGTTTACCTACTGACATATCTTCAGGATAGTGGCTTTTCCTGCACATTGACAATACACTCCTAAGAGATGACTCAGCTGTTTGGTATTTGGGAACGTATGTGGATAGTGACTTAACTTTTGACCAACATGTGCCCATTGTTGTAAGAAAGTCCTATATTGCTCAGTTTATAAACAAAGGGATTTTGTCTAGATCTATGGATGCCGTTTTCCCTCTTTACTCTGTCCTCATTAGGCCAATCATTGAGTATAATGCGCCCATTCACATGTATCTGTCCAGACATATGCAAAAACTGGAACACTCAGAGAAATACCTTCCTAAAAGGATACATGGCTGAAACAACATGTCCTACATGGACTAAATCAAAGCCCTGTCATTATACTCATATCTACAGATCCAATACTGATGGATTTACTGCACATCAGCAAGTCAAATGGCATCAGAAATATTTGATCTAGGGATCTAAACCTCTTCTGAAACACCAACAGAATGGTTTAGAGGGTATATCTCACAGAGGATACTGATATTCTGGAACAGACTCCTCATCCACATAAAACAACGTTCATCCCTGTCCATATTCAAATGCGGGTCTATATTAGAACATCGAATATTTAACAGTTTGAATCACTAAAGGTCAACCTTTAGTGATCGAGTTGTTAAAACACTGAATGTTCAAAAAAAAAAAATAAGTAAATGGTGTAGGTAGGGGAGCAAGCCCCTCTGCACCCCCCACGTGGGTGGCTTGCCCCCCTGCTTACAGCAATTACTTTTACTTTCTTTCGTTTTTTTTAATTTTTTTTATTACTGATTCGATGTTACTGAACTTCGAAGATATGGTGTCGACGACATCGTATTTGAAGTTCAGTAACTTTGAATTTGTAATATAGACCCTTCAAATGCAACTGGATAGGAAACAGAAACTTTTCCCCAGCACTGTCCCCTGTACTACTAATGGACAGATGCAGCTCCTATATGTTTTATCCCATGCAGGGGTTCCCCTGAAATTACCTATGGTATGATCCCAGCTATTCTCATTAGGGTTATAATTATCGACCATGGGATGGGTAAGGCCAGTATATAACCAAATGTGATAGATTAATTAGAGCACAAGAAGGGAATTTGCCTAGGCTTAAAATGGTCCACAAGGGTAGCTAGCCTATTACTTACATAAAAGTCTATGTAGCAATAGAGAAAAACAAGGGGGATAGAGGCAGACTCCACAAAGAAGCTATTTGGGAGGAGAAAATGATGCATTGTAGCATAAAAAAACAGAATACCATTGTATCAAGCTGAAAGGATAGCAGATAATATCAAAAATTATCATTAAGGGCTTCTATGAAAATGTTTTGTCTGATGCAAGCCTCTCAAATGGGACCACTGTGGATCTCATATACATCCATATGAGCTAGTGACAGACTAGTAGATAATGTCATGCTGAGCACTGAATGAAATGCATCTCCTGTGATCTGATGCAGTGATGCAGTTGTAATATTAGGTGCCCCCTTGCCAGAAGACTTAAGAACTGGGGAGTTAAGGCAGTAAGGAAGATGATGAAACAAATTAATTCTAATGCTGTGGAAGCTTGATGTCCATGTAGCTCTACATGTGATAATTAATCATGGTTATGGCAATGCTCCCCAAAATGTACGTGTGCTTTCATATAGCTAGAATGTAAACACAACAATGCATGAACACGCACATTAATAAACAGCAAACAGCATATGATGTTTGCAGTTTAATGGTCCTAGCAACCAATATGGGGCTTGTAGAGATGCCATTTCAGGGTATATGTAAAGGAAGATCCATGCTCCCCCCCCCCGTCCTATAAAACGGATGATAAAAAACGAGATGGTAGAGAACCTGACCTCCCTTAAATAGATAGGGAGAATTATATAGAGGCACACAGGTTGGGGCCTACAGAAGACAGCTTGAGATGGGAATCTCACATGGAAAGCTAGGATAGAAGACTTACTAATCTATAAGAAGTCCTTTGAGGTACAGATAGCCTAGAATGAAAAAAAATGGAATGTGAACTGTAGACATACATAAGACAGAGCTGTTTTTGTTAATTATGCCAAGAATTTTGTTTCAAAAATATACCAGGTGAAATATTTCTGAAAACACATTTTTATTTCAAATTCAGTAAAAGTAAGTATAGAATACTGCCTTAAATAAACAAAATGTATTAAAGAGTAATGCTTGTATAAAGTAGCTAGTGCAATTTCCAAAAAATGTTACAGATTCTCAGTAAAACAATAATGAAGGAAAGGGCAAAATCATTTATTCCAGAACTCTCCAAACCTGGAATAAGGAAAAGCCATGTGAAACATCAGTGATTAGAATGACAATGCTGAGATTTGTAAGTAAAAGAAAATTAATGTGTTGGACTTTTTGCACAAATAACTCACCCCAACACTGGTGAAACAATTTTTTCTAAATGTAAAACTATTTTGTCGAAATGTTACTGGGATTTCAGAAACAGATCAAGTATTAACAGAACCATACTATCAAAACATTAAATTAAAAAAAAAAAAAACATTCAGATTGACAGAAAAACTATTTTATATGATATACAAAACCCATCTAGTAAAAACAGTGATACTGTACATATCAAACAAACATTGAATGAAAATTTGCTCTGTCTGGCTCAATACAGTACAGAAAACAGTGGGGGAAAAAAAGAAAACATACATTGTTTATGCTGGACAGCCATAATTTTCTAATGAAGGTGTCTGGTGCTGAGGGAAACAATGACAATTATCACCATTACACATTAAAAGAATATGCAGTAGAGCCAAAATGCTTTTGAAGAAGGGTATCTAGGAAACAGTTATAAAACTTGTGGCTGGTTTTGCAATATAAGGGGTTCAATCCCCTCCCACTTCATAGTCATCGACTTATTGTAAATATAATACCAAACCATAGACTTGAAACAGAAGATTAAGGAAAATTAATTTTGTTGGCAGTGCTGATGTTAACACCCATTCCAAATCCTTAAAACACAAAATCAGCAATGTATTTAGAAAGAGAAAATCATCATGGTAAAAAAAAGTAAAAAAAAAAAACTATGAGTGCACCATGTGCTGCAGGATTAAGTTTCAATGAAGTCTCAAAGAAGGCTCCTAGTTGAACTAATAGTTCACGTTTATTGTTTAAAACAAACAAACACAAGAACTGCAGTGAAATGAGCACTTTCGCGTTGCACATCAACGCTTCATCAGACATAAATGCAGTAAAAAACACCCCACCCTAAATACTAATAACATCATGACATCACAACATTCATTAAGACAATCAGCCAAACAGTAAAAGGCATTTAAAACACAACATAAAGTTAAAATTAAAATTAAAATTAATGCTTGAGGGGTCTAGATGTTAAAAAAGGCTTGATGGAGAACCTGTCATTAAGCCCAAACCTGTGGGCTTGTAACTTCATTATCCATTTTCCCTCTCTTTCCTCAGTTCTATTTTTGAAATTACCTAACCTATTGTCTTTGATAACTAACTCTAAGACTTGAAATTTTTGTAATGATCTTGAAACAACTGACAGTTTAGTGGTCAATATATCAAATTATACTTTAGATGTAAATGAGATGTCTGTTCTGAACAAAGGGCTGGGTTTCATTCCATCCAGCTGCAACGATATCACTGACATCATAGTTGATGTCAAATTGTTTACTAGAAACATAGCTTTGAAGATGCTTTATGGGCAAGATGAGGGCTCTATTAATAATAACTTTACACTATTTAAGAAACCATCTGCATATATACCCCAGCAGCATCCATTGTTAGATGCTTTTGAACAGGCAGTTGAAAGGGATTTATTTGAGTTATACAATATTAAGAACGCTAAATGTCATTTTTTTAACTTAACAGTAAGTGAGAGAAAAGCCCTTGACAATTTAAGAAATAATAATGCTATCGTCATCAGACAAGCTGACAAAGGCGGTGCTGTTGTCGTCATGGACAGCTCCCATTATTCCAACAAAATGGAGAGTATGCTTTCTGATGATGAAACATATTTACCAATATCCAATTATAACCTTAATGACTTGATTAAAGGCGTGCATGCTAGCCTATATGATTTGATGTTGACAGATATTATTGATAGGGATTTATACACCTAT
Source organism: Protopterus annectens (assembly GCF_019279795.1). Lineage (NCBI taxonomy): Eukaryota > Metazoa > Chordata > Ceratodontiformes > Protopteridae > Protopterus > Protopterus annectens. The sequence continues at coordinate 679,834,143 of NC_056734.1, read as the reverse complement.
TTTGTGATTGATAGTCCCCTGGTTCCTTCATTCAGGGGCTTACCTAAAATTCATAAAAACAATTTGGATCCACCTATGCGACCCATAGTATCTAGTCGTGGCTGGTTGACTGAACCCTCATCTATTTATCTTGATAATGTACTAAAACCCGTTCTTGCTGAGGTACAACATGTTTTAAGGGACACTACTAACTTTCTTGATAACTTGGCAATGTTCAGCCGTCTACCTTCCTTCAATAGGGATGACTTGTTAGTCACTTTAGACGTGAAGTCTCTTTTCATGTCTATTCCCAATGCAACGGGTATGGATTTTGTCAGAGCCATGTTAGTGAATAATAAATTGACTGATCACATGATTCATAGATATATGTCACTTTTGGAGATTGTCCTTGACAACAATGTCCTTTGCTATCAAGACAAATACTTTTTACAAACCAAAGGTGTGGCAATGGGAACCCCGTGTGCCAACTGGGAGAGTTTATTTGTTTTGAACAAAGACTCTGAATACATCAATCATTTAAAATTTTACAACAGGTTTGTAGATGATGTGTTTCTCCTGTGGAGAGGAACAGTTGAACAGCTTTTGGCCTTCGTGACATATTTAAATAATACCACTGATTTTCTAAGTTTTGAATGTACATACTCTTCTGATAGCATTGATTTCCTTGACGTCAAAGTTATTAAGGGCCCTTATGGTTTTGATACTGAACTCTACAGGAAGACCTGTTGGAGAAATAATTTACTACATCGTGAAAGTATGCATCCCAAGCATGTACACAGGAATATTATTACCAATCAAACGGTCAGGGTCTCAAAGTTAACATCACAACCAGCAGCGTATCACGAACACAAAGAGAACTTAGCTAGGAATTTTTTATCCAGGGGCTATGAGAAGAAGCATGTACACGATGCGATCTCTATGGGTGACCGTCGTAGATCCCATGAGGGAGCTCCTTTGATCAATAGATCAAGTGGTCATCCACACCAATTTAAATGCAGAAACAGCAACAATGTCAACAGGATTGTTATTCCGTACACCAACAGGAATAATTACATCTTGGATGTCCTTAATAAACATTGGGGCATCTTAATGATTGATGACAGAATTAGATCTTTAGTTGATGCAAGACCCTGAGTGGCTTATAGGAATATGTCCTCACTCAATAGGTTATTATGTTACGACAGGAGCCATCCGAATACACAATTGACCCATAAAACAGGCACTTTTGCCTGTCATACTTGTAACCAGTGTAAGTACATTTCCAATTCTGACAGCTTTACACATCCGGTTACTAAAAAGAGATATTTGTTCAAACATTATGCCAATTGTAGATCTGTGAATTTAGTATATGTAGCTGAGTGTCAACTGTGCCAGACTTTTTATGTGGGCATGATGACCAGGTCGTTACGAGAGCGTGTCAGAGAGCATATTTATGCTATTACAAAAGGTAATACTATGAACGCTCTGGCGAAACACATAGTGGAGTTAGGCAGCACACATAATTTTAAATTTCATGTCTTAGAGTTAGTTATCAAAGACAATAGGTTAGGTAATTTCAAAAATAGAACTGAGGAAAGAGAGGGAAAATGGATAATGAAGTTACAAGCCCACAGGTTTGGGCTTAATGACAGGTTCTCCATCAAGCCTTTTTTAACATCTAGACCCCTCAAGCATTAATTTTAATTTTAATTTTAACTTTATGTTGTGTTTTAAATGCCTTTTACTGTTTGGCTGATTGTCTTAATGAATGTTGTGATGTCATGATGTTATTAGTATTTAGGGTGGGGTGTTTTTTACTGCATTTATGTCTGATGAAGCGTTGATGTGCAACGCGAAAGCGCTCATTTCACTGCAGTTCTTGTGTTTGTTTGTTTTAAACAATAAACGTGAACTATTAGTTCAACTAGGAGCCTTCTTTGAGACTTCATTGAAACTTAATCCTGCAGCACATGGTGCACTCATCGTTTTCTTTTTAGTTTATTGGACACTTGATGAGAGTGCTTTATCTGGCGGTATTGGTTTTTCTTGCTATGGTAAAAAAAAGGTTTAGGTTGAGGAGCAAAAAAGGTCCTCTGTCCAAGATGGGGACAAAAAATGTCTTGAAATTGAAGCAAACCACATGCTACAAATGGAACAAATGCCTTCTACAATTATATTACCACACAAGAAGTGCTTCATTCCTGACCACAAATACAGCATTGGCATTAATTTTTTAATGATGACAACTGCAAATCATGTCCCCTAACCCTTTCCACCTGGAGCAGCTGCCCTTTCACCCAACCCTATGATTTTGGCATGCCTAATTGCCCAGTGTGGACAATTATTGAGATGCTGAGAAAATGTAATTCACAGACAGTTATTGCTATAATGAGAAATCATATCAGCTCATTACCTTCTCTCTGATTCTACCATTAATGTTGTCAGATCTGACTATGCTAGTGTTCTCCCTACTGACCCATGCATTTCATTAGCAGAGGCAACCCCTTCTTTCACACTCACACACACACATCTTTTAATCAATAATTAAGCCACCACACAACTGATCACACTTATGGTATCACTCAGCCATACACATGCATGCACAAGCCAACAGACACACACACACACACACACACACACACACACACACACACACACACACACACACACACACACACACACACACACACACACACACACATACACACACACACACACAGAGTTAGAAATTATTTTACGGCATATTGGAAAGATAGAAGTTTAGAGTTTAGTCTGATATTTGTAACAGCTTGTTCCAGGCTTTGACTACTGAGTAGGAATACATACTTTGTCCTGGGGATTTGTTTAGCCTATATAATGAGAGGAGTTGTTTATCTTCAGCCCTTAGGGATCTAGCGGGTTGGTAATTATGTAGTATGGAACTGAGGGCTGGATAAACACCAGGTCTATAAATAATTTTTTGGGTTATTTTTAGTTGTAGGTAGCTAAGGTGGTATGGTAGTTCGAGCCACTTAAGAGTCTGAAGAGAGGTATAAAGGTGGGTGTAGTAGGTGGCATTTGTTGTGACCCTGACAACTTTATTACAGCATGATCCAAGTTTAATTTTCAAAGTGATACTCCGATAAGTGAAGCTAAGGGATCCATATAGGAGTGCAGCTAATAGGCAGGTATTTTAAAGTTTTCAAGACTAATTCTACTTAGATATGTTACAGTAACGTTTGTGTTTGTAGAAGGTCCCCAGTTTCTGATGTTTTTTTTTTTTATGCTATTATGGATGCAAAGGTCAAATTTAAGGTTTTGTCATACCTAGGAGTTTGGTATGGGAAAGTACCTCAATGTTTACATTATTTTGGGAAAGGATGTCAAAATTGGTTTTGTCAATAGTTAGAATTTTGGGAGTGAAGAGCACAAGCTTAGTTTTTTGGGTTAAGTAATAATTGATGTCTTGAGAGCCAGGATTCAATAGAGGAGAAGGCTTTTTGGGTTATTAGTTTGAGGTGTGTCAGATTGTTTAATGAGCAGATAATAGCTGAATCATTGGGCATGCTGGATTAAAGTACTATGGCAATGATGCGGTATAAAGATATTAAAAAGGAGGGGGCCAAGAACAGAGCCTTGGGGAACTCCAGTGCTGATTGGAAGATATGGAGAGGGAGTCATCCCATTTGACAGGTTGCTATCTGTTACAAAGTTAGCTAGAAACTCTTTTTATGGAGAAAGGTGAGAGATCAAGGTCAGAGTGTTGTTGTAAGAGTTTAGCATGATCAGCCATATCAAATGCTTTTGATAGGTCTAAAAAAGTGAGGAGACATATCTGCCAGCATCCCTGGCTTTATTAATAGTGTCCATGAAACACAATAAGGCTGTAGTTGTGCTATGGGCTGGTCTAAAGCAATGTTTTGTTGAGGTTAGTATGTTATTAGAGAGGAGAGGATTGAAAAGTGACACAGTTTTTGAACAGATGCTAGCTGGATATTTCAATGGAGTTTCCCCTTTATGAAGAAATATGATGAGGATGAGCATTTTTTCCAGAGTATTGAAACATAATTTTCTATGACAGATCTATTTTATTTTATTTTTTTTATTTTAACATTTGTTAACTGGGAAAGTCCAACTTGGAACAAAGCCAATTTTCAGTGGAGGCCCGGGGAGAAACTCTCCAGACCCATGTCTTTGTAACGTGGGAGGAAATCGGAGCACCCGGAGGAAACCCACACAGACACAGGGAGGAGATGCAGACTCCACACAGAAGTCACCCTAGCTGAGAATCGAACTGGAGAACCTCTTGCTGTGAGGCCACAATGCAACAGCTGCACCACTGAGCCATGATTGATAAGAATGCTGACAGGATAAGCTATTGTTTCAGCAACAAGTCATAGGTATTCTGTGGGAAGATTATCTGCTGAAGGTGAACAAGGTTTAAGCCTACATAGACTTTTTTAATGAAATTTGTGGAAACAGGTTGTAGGAATACTTCTGCAGGGAGTATTGGAGGACATGAGGGGACATAGTTTTAGGTGGAAGAGCTGATGGATTATAATTATTACTGGAGCTTTTGTTAGAAGGTTTAGTAGGGATAAGGTTTTGATCATATGGGGGTGAAGATATTTGGTTGAGAGGAGTTCTTAGATGCACTGACAATGCTATCAATAATGTAAGTATTAAATAAAGTGGCAGTTTCAGTATGTTTTTTATCTGGTTGCAAATTGGGATGATGTTTGTTTCCCGGCTTTAGTAATGAGTTGAGACATGACCAGAAAGTTTTGAGATTATTTTTGTGTGTTGTTTGTAGGTTGGGACAGAAATGTTTTTTGTTTTGAGCAACTTGTTTTTAGCTTGGTTATGGAGTTGTCTAAAATTTTGTAAATGAGTACATGCTTTTTCTGTCTGACATTTTTGTCTACTTAATTTGGATATAGCCAAGGAGCATAATTATTGTTGATACTTTTGGAACAGAAAGGAGCAACACTATTTAGGATGATGGAAAATGAGCTACTAAAGGAAGTAACTGCATCATTGAGAAGTAGAGTTTTAAGTGGAAACCAGTTTCTGGATTTTAGCAGATCAAAAAAAGTTTGTTGGTTGAAGTGGGATAGACAGCAGTTGGGAGCAACATCTACAGGTATATGTTAGGAGGTGATCACGTAGGAAGTTAGGAAGAGTACCAGTTGGGATATATTTACATGGGTTAGAGACCAGAATTCAGTCAATTATGGAGCCCTGGTTGTTGTTTCTACCATGTCTTGTTGATGTTATGATAAGTTGTGAAAATTTGAAAAGGTTCATAGAGGTGGTTGGGAAGTTAGAGGTTAGATATTCCCAGTTAATATAAAAATCCCCTAAGACAATAGTCTCTTTACTATTTTTGGTTGTTATCCAGGATAAGATATCTTCTAAAATTGAGATATTATGCCCAGGGGAATATACAGCACAGCAATGCATAAACATTTAGTGTGATTTAGTTGTAGAAAGCTAATAAGCAATTCTGAATTACCAAATTTTGGATAGTTTCTGAGTAGGGTGTCAAATTATTGTTGATAGAGTATAGTAATACTATGCCTCCTGCTTTTTTGTGGTGTTGGTCTACTCTAATAATACTGTAACCTAGGGTTAGGATTTCAGAATTTTTTACTGTCTTTCTGTGGCAGCTAGAATGTCAGTTGAGTGTTGTGATATCTGTAGTTTTATTACAGATGCTACGAAGGTTCATAGTGATCAAGCAACGTTTTTTAGTATGGGGAGGCATGTTCATTGAATGATTGGACCAGATTTTGTCTGGATATCACCAGACTGTCTAATGAGTGAGAAATTGGGTGGATAATGTTTGTTTATGAAATTATATTTACTGAAGGAGATTTGTGAAATGATAATGTTGCATTTGAGTTTGTGTTCAGTACTTTGAATGTTTGAAGGTTTAGGAGGGTACTGTTAAAGTTGGAGAAATATTAGAATAACTAGTTATAAAGTTGAACATTGTAGTAGAGATTGTTATGGAGGTTTGATAAACTATACTTTAATTTTAGTTGGGTGTAAGGATGTCTTGCTTGGTAGTGTTAGGAAAAAGACTGTAAAAGGGAAAGGAGAAACAAGTTTGCTGGAGTTGTTTTTATTGTGACAGAGTGAGTAAAACAACTATAAAAATGATTTGGAAGTAGGACTAGAGGAGATCTACAGATGATAGCATATTTACAGGGATATACAGGGTAGTTGAGGAAGTAAAGCTAAAGAGAAATAGTAGAGGTAGGGGGTAGAGTTGAAAGTTGGGGGAAAAGTGTGGATGCAGTTGAAAAGTAATATATTATGGTGTGATGTGTAATTGGTATAGATGAGAAAGGGTGGAGTTAAGAAGTTATAAAAGTAGAAGGTGGAGTGGGTGAGAATTGGGAGTAGGGTAGGAGGGTGACGTGAGCTTGAGTATAGTGACGGTGACCAAAGCATGAAAAGTTCCAGAGGTGTAAGTGTGCTTTCCAAAATATTCTATAAACTTTAACTGTCTTTTGGGGATGGACAGTAGACTTTTCTTCAGACAGCTCTATTTTGGTGGCAGCTGTAGCAACAATAGAAGCAGCTAGAGGGCACTTGCTCCAATATGGTCTGCCCTTGGGCAGACTTAACATCTTACTGGCTTGCAAAGGAAGTGTTCCATAATTGGGTTCCCACAATGCTCTCTCCAATAGCAAGTCAATAAGGCAGTCAGCAGAAGGGACAGCTAAAGAAACTGTGGGTGAAGACCCAAAAGGCTTAGACAATACTTCCTCTTCTTGGAAGGTGGGGGAGGAATCAGTGGACCAAGTACCCCTCTGGTGTATAAATTCTAATATCTCTCCAAACTTGGAGTCTTCAGAAGGGATCTGAGGAGAACCCTCCAGTTCAGGCAGGTCCTTGTCTGTGGTAATTTCATAGGAGAATTGATGTTTCCTTTTACACTAATACCTTCTGGGACATAGGGGGATGAATCTTTTGAGGACCTCAAAGTGTCTCAGGAATCTTGCTGAAGGCTATATTCAAGGCAAACAGTATTGATCTGTCCATTGGACAGATGATAAGGACTTAAAAACTCAGATAAGCAGGTGTCCAAGGGTGGAACGAAAAGCGAGGGTACATCCCCTTCCTGCTGCAATGGATGGCAGTGATCCTCTTAAAAAATTCTAACAATGATGTGGACCTTAACAGCACTGATGATAGCCCAGGTAGAACTGACTCTATCACCAAGAAGGAGGATGAGAAAGATGTGTCTGGCAAGGGAACCTCCAACACCAATGGACTGGACAGTTCTAGTGCCAAGTCATCAATACTGAAAATGGTGCCAAACAGGGAGGTACCCAGGGCAATGTAAACTGCTTGGTGTTGAGTGTTAAGCACTGAGATACACTGGGCTTCAAGGAAACTGATGTCAAATATGTCAGATGCAAAGTCAGCATGGCTGTTTGGCATCCACTCAGTGCAACAAAGGATGCTCCAGGACTGTCTTCAGCTGAAATCACTGGCACAAGAACAAGTGCTAGGGAAGGAATAGTCAGAATTGGAGTAGGTGGGCCAACCTGATCCAACCTGGAAACAGAGGGTGATGGGATGACACTTATGTCTATCTGAGCCTTGAAAAATGCCCCGATACTTTGGTCCCAATCAATATCAACAAAACATCAGGTAGACTTGGAAGACCTAAGGATGGAGGCACAAGGAGGCCTAGAATCAGGGATCCTGTACAGATTATCTGAGAACCTGCTAATTGAGGAGATTTCACTCAAAGGAGACCTGTCCATAATCAGGATGTGCTCAGTGTCCATACATGTGGGATACAAAGGTTTTGGAGTAGATGGTTCTGAATGGATCACAACCAAAAATCTTGAGAGGTGAACAGTTTTGGTATATTTGGAGCAGGAGATGGAGAAGAGAATTTAGCTGAATTTCTTTTACTTTTTTTTACTTTTCTCTCTACCTCTCTTGATCTTTTCTTATATTTATCATTTCTATGTCTTCTATAGTCAACTTTTTATCAATTCTACATGCAGAAGATCCTTGATGTTCAATTTATTTTTGTATTCCAAAAGGCAACATGGCCTGAAGGCATTACAGATATTACATGGAAATTGTAAATCCTCTGGCCCCAGGAGCACAACACAGCAGAAAGGTCATCAGTATTGTGGTGGTGGAATTTTGTGTCCATACTTGAAGCACTTATGGAAGCATTGTGAGAAAAATAAGAGGGTATCAAGTAGTAGCTTATAAACTAAAAATATGCACTTAAAACAGCAACACAAGATAAGCACTAGAACAGAAGTAACTAAGTTAAAAAGTATAAAGTTTCTTATAAAGATGTAAAGGAAAAATTTAATATTAAAAATCCTAGAATGACATGTTTTTACTGGATACCTAAGATACATAAAAGTATGAATAATCCACCAGGACGTCCCATAGTTCCAGCGAGTGGCAGTTTTATGCAAAATATATCATGTTTTTTTACATGAATATTTGTTAGCAACAGTAAAAAAAACTGCCATCCTATATTAGAGATGTGTTTGATCTATTAGAAAAAATAAAACATATATATTGGGAACAAAATATATATTTTTTGGTTATAGATGTAGTGAGCTTATATACAAATATAAAACATCAAGATGGAATACATGCAATAAAGCATTATATGGGGGAAAGTCCAGTAGTTGAATATGTAGTGGATTTGATCAGAATGTGCTTAAATAATAATATGTTTGAGTTTAATGGAAGTCTTTATAGACAATGTCAAGGTACAGCTATGGGTGCAGCGTTTGCTCCCAGTTACGCAAATATTTTTATGGGTTATTTTGAAAATGTATGCATATACACTAATCAATTCTTCAAAAATATGTATGTAAATACTTTTGTTTTATTGATGATTTGATATTTATTTGTAAAGGAGGACAAGATCAAGTTATAAGGTTTTTAGATCAAATACAATAAAATAATATGGGAGTTAGATTTGATGGTTTACAAATAGGACGTGAAGTAAATTATTTAGATGTAGGCAAGTAGGTGAATATATTAATTCTAGTATACATAGGAAATTTAAAGGAATGGGATCTATTTTGCATGGTGAAAGTCATCACCCCCCACATACTATTAAGTCTATACCATATACAGAATTTGTTAGAATCAAAAGATTATGTAGTGATCCAGCTGAAATAGAATTAGAGTTAAATCAAAGTTATGATAAATTTAGTTTAAGGGGGTATAAGGACATGGATTTGAAAGTTAGTTTAAATAAAGTAAAGAAAAATGTGAGATATAGGAATGTGAAAGGTAGTGTTAAAGATATGGATGGTGACTGTATTTATTTCACTTCCACTTATTCCATATTATCAGAAAAAATTGTAGACCAAGTGAGATATAGTTGGAATTTGGTAAAAGAAGAAGTGGATTTTCTACATAATAAGAAAATGTGTTTCTCTTTCAGGAGAGGGAGAAATATAAAGGACTTTATAGTCCATAGTAAGTTTAATATGCCAAAAAATCACAATTGGAAAACAAGTTGAAAAATTGGGAACTGTAGCTTGTGGAAAATGCAGTATATGTAAATATATAGTAAAGGAATTTGGTAAAATTAATAGAGTCTCATTTCAAATAAATGGGGCTTTTAATTGTAAAACTGAAAGAGTTATATATGGTTTAAAATGTTTGTGTAACAAATTTTATGTGGGAGAAACTAAGAGAACATTTTCCTGCAGAATAAAAGAGCATATTAGGGATATAAAAAATAATAAACAAACAAGCCCTATAGCACTGCATTTTAATAAATATCATAATGGTAATCCAGAGGGACTGAAAGTTACAGTGCTAGATAGTGTAAAGTAAAGGGAATATATGGATGAACAGCATATAAAATGTTTATTAAGGAAAAAAGAAACTTGCTTGATTTTAAAATTTAAGCGGTAGCATTGTCGCCTCAGAGTAAGACGCCGTCCGGTTCGATTCTCAGCTAGAGCGTCTTCTGAGTGGAGATATGCGTGAATGGGCGTACCTTCGTTGAAGGTTGTGCGTCAGGCCTGGCAAGCTGGTATGTAAAAATCAACTGCCAATCATTAGCGGACCGGAGTTCCGCTGTGGCGAACCCTAACCGGGAAAAGCCAAAAGAAGAATACATTGAGCCCTATAGGGCTTAATCATGAATGTACATGGAAAAGTTTGTTGTAAAATAATGTATTTAAAGTATTTAGTATTTTTATAGTGATGTTTCTTTAATTAAGAATGTAATTAAGTGGGTGTGTCGTATTTTGTATAAAGCTGTGATTGTGAATGGTAAAAGTTTACTCTATAAAAGGCAAGTTGCCGAAGAGCTAGAGAGAATATTTCATTTTGTATGAGATAAGCAGTGTTTTACAATAAATCCTTTGCACTTTAAGGAATTGGATTATAATTGTGGTGAAAAAAATTTTTGGTTCTTTTTGATAGACTGTGGTTGTATAAGTTAAAAAGTACATTGAAGAATTGCAGGAGGAAATACAAATGTTTCTGACTAACTAGTAAAGTAGGCCCCACACTATAAGGGGGGCAGGAAGAAGGCTGAGGAAAAAAATATTCCCACTAGACAGAAATATTTATCTACAGAAAATGATAGAGAGCTGGAGGATCACATATGTTGTAGACAGCAGCAAACAAAATCTGAGGAATTGTATGGACACAGTGCATTGTGGCAGAGGGGCGGAGCTTTAGCACTGGATAAGCCCTAAAATAAAGTTTCCAGGTTGGATCCTCCTCAAGGGAAGATAATTCATCAATCAAGGAAAGACGGAGGGGACAATATAGGATAAACAAGAAAGGTCCAAGTAATGTCTTAAGAAACTAAGCAAGGATAATTCATTCTACAGAGGCTTATTAAAAATCAGAGTGCTAGTAAGAGAATTGTCTTATTAAAGTAAAAGACAATTGCCAATTATTTTTGCAACTATCTTTAACACATCAATAAGTAAATAAATAAATAGAACACAGGACTGTAAAATACTAACCAAGAAGGAAAAATATTTGCAAATGTAAGAGATATGTTAGAAACCCCTTGGAGACATCTGCTCCCTCATTAAGAAAACGTTGGCTGTCATATACCAAGAATTAAGGAGGGCCACTGTAAGTGCTAGTTAAAACCTTACTAATATATTTAGTAAAACCTGCTAACACCTTTAGTAGAACCAGATAGCATTTTGATGTATCTTTCCTTAATGTTAAAGAAATCACAAACCCTCCTTATCTACAAGAATGGAACGGCAATGAGCCCTGAAAGCTTTAACTTTATGTGCGGCTTTTATTCTATATAGAGCTCTGGAAAGAAAAATAAATATCTTTTTGCTAAGAAAATCAGGTGCAATATTACTGAATCGAGAATGATACAGAATTATCAAAAAAAATGTCTGGCTTTCCAAATATGGATGCATTTTTGAACATTTTTCCTTCACAGACCAAAGAGGCTTTTCGGACACATTCAGCATCATTCTGCACAAAGGTATTAAGAATGTCTAGCACATCTAAATATGGAAACAGTTAAGTGGATGCATCATAAACCAAAAGGAAGAAGTCAATGAAAGAAGGAAACAGAGGACACGGCAGAAACCTCTGATACTGTAATGTTGTGGGCTGAAAAAGCAGTAGTTTTATTTTGCCTGCTTTTAATGATGGGGATAAAAGCATGGATCATGCATGTGGAAGAAAATACGAAAATTACTGTAAACGAATTGATTCATTCCATGTCAAGAATACCTAACAATATTAAACATACGGTGCTTAAGTATCAGGAAATTCAGTGTGAACAAATGCATTATGCTATACCTCAGTTGTTGTGTCTTTCGGCTTTTCCCAGTTAGAGGTCGCCACAGTGGAACTCCGGTCTGCTAATGATTGGCCGTATATTTTTATGTGCTGAGTTGCCAGCCCGGACGCACAGCCTTCAACAATGGTATGCCCATTCACGCATGTCTCCACACAGAAGATGCTCTAGCTGAGAATCGAACAGGACGTCTTACTGTGAGGCGACAACGCTACCTCAGCACCACCACCGCAGTCTATGCTATACCTCAGTAAGAGATAAAATAACAATACATATAGTATGTGAAGAATATCAAACAGAACTGTGCATAACGGGAACTACTTACTGACATGGCTCTTAACTTCGAAAATGATTTCCCTATTACTTTGAAAAAAATGTTTATCGTAGGCTGAGAACCAAAAGTTCATATATTGGATATTTTCTTCAGTCCAAATGCAGAAATTAATCAGCATCCTACACTGGTGAACAATGACTTGCAGATGTGTATACTTAGGGCTTTAGTTTTAGTTTGCCTTGTACAAAAAGATACTTATTATCTACATGTAATACATGGTATGTACTGATTATGGACCAAAATTAAAAAAGTAAATCTTTTACAGTGAGGTTCTATATCAAGCTTATTATAGAGAAATTCCAAGGAAACCTTGCTCTCCCACACACACTGCAGTCACAGTGGAACTGTATGGGAACCCAACTAACAGCATTAAAAGCTGTAGCATACCTAATAATGTTATACAAATGTCAGTAACAAGCTAAGGTTACCACTACTCAGCCAAAGTTTTATTGAATGCATCTTTGATGAATTAAACACAGAAGTGAGGTACTGTTAATTTTTAATTATAATATAAAATACTAGTGCACTTTTTTAATTATTTAATTCGATTGTGGTATTAAGTAGTATTTGAAAGCTGCATTTTTATACATCTTATGTTTACTGAACATTATGCATTTCAAAGTTTAACACAGTTTATTAAACTATTGTGTTGCCTTTTGTTTTAGTTAGTAAATCATGTTGCATGTCTTTTCAGAAATCCGTCTCACAGCTGTGACTATAAAAAGCTATGAAACACTTTGAGCTGCCAAACTTTCTGTTAACTAGTAGTCCTGCAGCAAAAAACTTATGTTATAAAAAAGAATTACAACAGATTGACTGATATAACCATTGGTTGTGTGTTCTCCAAATTGGTTCCATAAATTTATCTCTCAGACTTCTCTCTAGAGATAAATTTTTTAAATTTATTTCTTGATCACATAACAACTCTTTTCACAATTTATAACCTGATCATAATCCCCTGTATTAACCTTGCATGAAAGGGGAACTGCAAAGAAAACAATACCTTGCATTACTGTTCTGATGTCCTGATAAGCAGTGAACAATCTAAACAAAGAAAGTGTCTAATAAAAAATGCACTACATTTTAAATAGGGCTGACACTTTTTCAAATTCCCAGAAATATGAGATTTTGCAGGACAAAACATACCCAAGGCCATTGCAAAGTATAGAATTTCAATTATTTGCCCAAATAAAAGTTTATTTTAGTAGCATTACTATTTCATATAGCAGTTAGATTTTTCAGATACAAAATAACTGTTTTATACAACTATTAAAGAAAACTTAGCCTACCACTAGGGGATGCCTTCCTGAAATTTAAATGCATATTCCTGTATATTCTTAATTCCATAACTTCCTCAGGAAAAAAAAAAAAAAAAAAAAAAAAAAAGAGTGAAACGTCACCCAGCACCTTGGCTTTCTCATTCCATCGGAGCCCTAGTGCACAAAAGGGATACTGCATGGAGAAATTGGTTGAAATTAAAATCCCCCAGCCACCTACAAACAACTTTGTAACCTCATTAAAAATGAAGTCAATGATGACAACAAAAAACCCTACTATCTAAAACCTCAAATTAGCCATCAAAATAATCACAAAAAAATTCTGGAACACCATTAACAAGATTCTTAACCCTGATTCTCCCAGCATACCAAACCCATGCCCAAATAATTCATCCTTTGAAACCATCACAAAGTTCAACTGTTTCATAAACTCTATAAACTACTCTAATATAGTCACAATTCTAACCCTACACATCCTCTCCCACCCCCAAAAACAAATCTACTTTTTCTCTCAAATCTGTCCTTACCACCTACATTACATCTTTACAGACCAAAATAAAGCTCTGCTCTCCCTCAGAAAACAATCTTCCAGCAGAATTCCTAAAACTAGCAGCTAATCAATAGCCTACTCAATCTCCATCCTGATTAACAGATTTGTTCAAGAATCCATAGTCCCTTCGATCTGTAAACAATTCTTTATTATTCCACTTCACAAAGGAGGGCACTCCATTGAATTTATAAACTATAGGCCTATAGAAATTCTGTCCCCCTCTGTCAAAAATACTCAAAGTGCATATACAAGCAACTTCTTAAACATCTTCTAGAAGAAAATCTACTCACTTCAACCAACATGGCTTTTATCCTAACGAGAGCACAGCTACTGCCCTAGTCTCCTTTACTCATACAATCATTAAAGCCAGAGAAAATAATAGCCTGGTATCCTTGCTTTTTCTGGACCTCTCCAAAGCCTTTGACACATTCTTGCACCCCAAGCTTCTCTCTAAAATGTCTGTTTTTGTTTTCTCTAACTCTTCTCTTAACTGGTTTTCTAACTAACTTTCCAGTCAATAGCAGTATGTTAAGCAGTTTCCTCCTACTCCCACTTCCTCCCTGTTAATACTGAAGTACCACAAGGTTCCATTGTTGGACCAATATTATTAAACTCTTTACTGTCTTCACACATCCTGCTCTCAGTCCTCACTTATACAATATACTGATGACTCCACTATCATCTCCTCATCCGACAATCTGTTGCACCTTCAATCCATTAACTAAAAATCCTTTAATTCTTTTGAAAGTTGGCTAAATGACACTCAATGAATAATTACCATTAAAAAGCAAACTACTTCTATTTCTCCCAAAATCTCAATCATCCTTCACTATTATATCTCTTGATAACACCACAATAGAAGTAGCAACACACAGTAAACTACTGGGTTTTATCACTGATCAGCTAAAATTCAATTTACATGTTCAAAATTGTATCAAAAAAACTCACCAAAAACTTGGTATGTTTGACAGAACAAACAAATCATTACCAATGACTTTAGACTGTCCCTTGCTAATGTTTATCTTCCTCCCACCTTGCTTTATGTCTCTCCTATTTTAACCAACTTACAATCCACCCCTAAAAACAAAATTGGATCTCTGCTACAATAAGACTGCAACATTTTCTGCAAATCAACCCTACAACTCACACCACCACTGCCTATCACTAATATCCTTAAACTGGCTTGAGCTGTCTGACCAGCTCCTCCTCTCTCAGCTGCTCCTTACTCACTTCATAATTAATAAACCTACTTCCTGCACAGCCATCTCATCCCTCACCACTTACTATACTCCCAGTCGCTCTCTCCGGAGCTCTGACCAACTTCTGCTGGAACACTACAACCCTAAAAGATCCATAGGCCTTAGGTTATATAGCTATAGACTAGTGCTGGCCTGGAACAAAATTCCTTTAACCATCAGATCTATGTCAAATAGTCTCAAATTTAAAACGGTATTAAGGGAAAGACTCCTTAACTCATGGCTCTGCTCCTGCCTTAATCCTGCCTGATCTTCCACTAACATTTTCCTCGCTTTCTTCTTCCACAAATTATACTGTTCTGCTGACCTTCCTTCACACCTCACCTATGTCCTCTTTTAGTACCTTCCTAGATCCTCAGTTCTATCACCCTGCACCAGTCTTACACCACTTCATTTTCATGATCTACTCTATCCATTCTGAATCTGCATTAATCTTTCACCTAATTATCTGATGTTAGCAGTTAAATAGTCTGTTCAGTTAAATTTACTTTTAAGTTCTGTCTTCTCAATGTACATGTTTATGTCTTACTATTACTGTGTATTTTACCCAGCTATCATATGTTAAAATTAACTATGTTAACTTTATTTCTTTATTATACTTCATATTTATGATTTGTGTACGGAACTTTTCTCCCCTGGCCTTTGAGGAAAAAGGATCGCTGCCTTATCTCTGACTTATCCCAGTTAACAAATGTCTAAATAAATAAATACATTAATAAACAAACAAATAAATAAATAAACTTAGCCAGCCATGGTGGTGCAGCGAAAGCGTTGTCGCCTCACAGCAAGAGGTTCTCCCGTTCGATTCTCAGCTGGAGCGCCTTCTGTGTGGAGTCTGCATGTCCTCCCCGTGGTTGAGTGCATTCGAAAGACATGTGTGAATGGTGTTAAAGGTTGGGCGTCGAGCTGGCACCTTGACACCATGAAAATCTACTGCCAGTCATTAGCGGACCGGATTTCCGCTGTGGCGACCCCTAACTGGTTAAAGCCGAAGGAACAACAGCAAATATTTATTGACCTAAAATCTCAGGATGTTAGCCATTTTTTTTAGTTTTTTTTTTTCACAGGACACAATTGCCCAAAGAGGGATTGATGGTTTCCCTAATTTTAAATAACCTCACTTGGCTATTCTAAGGAGGAAAACAACAGAAAAAATATCAGTTATAAACTAAGTGTGCTCTGTGTTCAGTTGTTCTACACATGTACTTCATATAATTCAGCTTGTCTATTCTGACTCAGTTTAAAATTAGAATTCCAATGCAAGAGAGACATTTTATGACATATGAAATCAGACGCATCTCTGTGTTTGGCTGTGAGTAGATAACTGAGCACTCAGGTTAAGCTACTATTGCATAGATTTGATTAGGAACTGTTAGATCTTCTCATTATCTGTAAGAGACTGAATCAGCAGGTATGATCAAGGTTAGTGATTTAAAGTGATTACAATAATGACATTCTATTTTTATGGCCTGTAATTTCACAAATTATATGGTACACTTCAAATATAATTTTCAAATGTTCCAGTGATTCTACTTTCATTCATTAATATGCCAGTGGTAAATAATCATAGGGTTATCATAGCACTGAATAAGTCAAACTAACAAGAAAATATACTTCTTACATTTTTCATCAGGTGAACATATTTTGCATTAACTATGGGGAAAACGTTTAGCACTCACTGAAAGCTATAGTGTATATAGCTGTGGTTTTTCAAGAGTATTATAAATAAATGTAATGATTCAAAAGGAATTCAGTTTTTATTTATATGATCATAAATTAAGGAAACAGGAAATCAAGAATAATTGTTTTAGACATGTTTTGTTTAGCATATTAACAGTATTTAATGATATTTTAAAAATTAGTATTTTTAACTGCAGTCATTGATACACATTGCAAGCAAAATCTATTAATTAAGCTACTATTGATCAATGAGATAATTGTGTGGTAATTCTAATTTTCAGCAAACCACAGCAGTATTATTTAGAATTTCTAATCTTTAGAGATTACTGTTAGAAAATTGCATGAAAAGAAATGTTTTAATTGGTCTTTAGCAGCAATGTTTGGGATTTATTTTGTTTCATTTCATACTTAGCAACTGTTAACATCTATTTTATTCTGTGATATAATAATTGTCAACTTTCTATCATATTTTCAACATTGTTTTAAGCATCTATCTGTTACTGCCACAGATTTTTGCCTGTATTACTGTGCCCAGCTTCTGGCTGAAAATGGTCCCTGGGCCACTTCACTTAACCAGCTAAATGAAGAATAAATGTAAATAAATAAATGAATAAATAAATAAGTACTACTGAATGTAGCAGGATGCATACAATTGTGCCAGATCAACAGCTAGCTATCAAAAATGGTACTTTAACAAACACTTAAGAGGCAGTTTACACTTTTAGTCAAGATCCATCAATCATAAGAGTCACTGCAGAAGTATTATAGAAGGAACATCCCTCAAAAAAAAAAAAAAAAAAAAGAAGTGTTTTTACAGATTTTGCCATGAAGTTCTTTAAATGCTTTCCCCACCCAAATAATGTGGTCTTTTGACTTTCTGCCCATCTCCATACTTCTAACCCTGAATAGCCCAGTACCTCATTACCAGTGCTCTAGGCCACCAGAGTTTGCCATGTAGGTTTCTCAACTTCTTAGATGTCAGAGTGTTTGGCTAATTACATTAGGAAAAGGAAGTTAGGACTTTAAGTGGTGAAAAGGACAGAGGCTGGGAACCAGTTTTTTTTTTTGCAGTGACTAGTCTGAACTATTAACTTATATGCAGAAATGTGAACAGCAGTCATACTTACACGTTTGCACACTGTGCACCAGACATAGCAATGTGCAATGCTGTCATGCTTACTCTGTGCACACTTCTACACATGTGCACCAGACATAGCAATGTACACAGCTGTCGTACATACACTGTGCAGATTTCTGCATATTGTGCAATGGACATATCAGTATGCAATACCGTCATACGTACACTGTGCACACTATTGCGTACTGTGCACCAGACACAGCAATGTACATAGATGACATACTTGCACTGTGCACACTTCTGCATACTTTGCTCCACACATAGCAATGTTTATAGCTATCATACTTATAGTGTGCACACTTCTGCATACTGTGCACCAGGCATAGCAATGTACAAAGCTGTCATACTTACACTGTGCAAATTTCTGTACATTGTGCAATGGACAAATTAAAGTGCAATGTTGTTATACATAAACTGTGCACAGTTCTGCACACTCTGCAATGGACATATCAATGTGCAATGCTGTCATGCGTGCACTGTGCACACTTCTGCATACTATGCACTAGAAATAGGAATGTGCACAGCCATCATACATAAACTGTGCACAGTTCTGCACACTGTGCAATGGTTCACAATCTGAACTGTTGTCATACATATGCTATGCACACTACCTGTACACTAAGTCAGACAAAGCAGTGAACACATCTGCCATACTTACAGTATGGACACTTCTGCACAGTGTACTCCAGACACAGCAATGAGCACAGCTGTCATACCTATACTGTATACACTTCTGCATATTGTGCACTGGACACAGCAATGTATAGTATTATCATGCTTACACTGTATACACTACTGCTCACTGTGAACCAGCACAACTATATAAACAGTTGTCATATTTGCACTCTGCACCATATGTCTCTTACTTCACCTTCTCTCTTAAGATATTGCTACATATCCTGGCTTTCACTAGAGTTCACACTACCAACACACAAATCCTCCCCTTCCCCCAGTATTGAAAAGCTGGCAAGTGATCTCTTCATCCTATTGTTCCTGTCAACCAATCTATCAGTCCAAGTTCACTCCTAGGCCCAGGTCAATAGTGGTACAGATAGACTTTGTCCCAATGTCTGCATGTTGAGAGGTATGTTTAAGATCATGGTTTGCTATTATAAAATGAAGCAGGGTCTATTTTACTCTACTATAATTTGGAGTCTCCTTCTCTAGGACACAGTAGTTGAGAACATAGTAGCTCACTTCTCATGTTACATGACTAAGACTGAGCACAGTGTAATGGATTTCTGATCTAGACTAATAAATCTGTACCTGCTGTATCCATTGATATTAAGGTAATGTTTTTGCCACTACTTATTAATTTATTTCCTTTTTATTTGTCATAATGGCGCAGTGGTAGTATTGTCGCCTCACAGCAAGAGGTTCTCTGGTTCGATTCTCGGCTGGAGTGCCTTCTGTGCGGAGTCTGCATGTTCTCCCTGCATTCGTGTGGGTTTCCTCTGGGTTCTCTGGTTTCCTCCCATGCTACAAAACCATGCATCTGGGGTGTTTCTCCCCTACCTCTGCTGAAAATTGGCTTTGTTCCAAGTCAGACTTTCCCGATTAACAAATGTTAAATAAAGAAAATAAATAAATAAAAAATAAATAAAAATAAAAAAATTGTCATAACATTCTGACAAATTTTACATGATTACGACTGAGCACAGTGTAAAAGATTTCTGATCTACATTAATAAATGCTGCAGCTATTGCATTAAGCAAATTTTTTAACCACTATTTATTTATTTACTTATTTATTTTTATATATGTAAGTATATCAACATTTTTTTTTATTTATTAAGATATCTCAGCCTAATCACCAAGCAATATAATTAAGACAAAATGCATGGCAGTTAAATTAAACAATGGTGGCAGAACAATCATTGAAAGATGATGTGCAATCAGAAAGTCTTACCTGGCAAAGTGTTGTGCTGCTCGACTTGTAAGTGTGCTGATGTCAGGTTCAACTAAAAATACCATCAAACCATACATGGGTGATTTTACAATGTTGTCTTTCTAAAGTTCTACTATTTAGGTGGAGTTTTGTGCACGTCTGCTTTGACTATATCGTCACACTTAGCATTGTAATGATGTGGGGTTGGGAGAGTTTTCATTTCAGGTACTTTCATTTGTTGTAACATTCTGGCAGGTTTTAAACATTACAAATCACACTGAAACACCGGATATGTGTCCTAGGCTAATATTTTAAGAATGCAGTTGCATTCATTATATAATAACATTGTCTGGGTGTCCAAGGTTTTACTTTCTGTTTATAATGTTTAGCATATACAAATGCTTTTTGCTGGAATCCCCTTAATGACATGGAGCAGATGTAAAAAAGAAATCGTAGACCCATTTTCCCTAACTTTTAGTTGTATCTTCTGTTTGTTAGGGAAAATGGGTACTTAAGTAAAATGTAAATTAAGTTTCTTTTTTTAATTGGTTGAAAGCTGGCAAGTGACGGGACATCACTACGTTACGTCCATGACAGCTGCACAGCAGGAAAGGGGACAGTATTAGCTGTGATGGTGCATTTCTTTTACACCCTATTCTTCATATCAAATCATTATTTTATATGAAAAATAGGCATGAGACAACCACTAGCCACCAGCACACTTTACTACAGAGGCAGAATGGAGCTGTATTTTGACTCACCATTATGTCTATCATCTTTACTTAAAGTATAATAACTCTAATGAAAAAATGATTTTAAGGTATCTCTAGAGTAATGCTGTAGTACTGTATGCATGTATCAGGAAAGTTAGCCAATTTTGTAAGACAAGAGGAGCAATAACAGTAAAAAAAAAAAAAAAAAAAAAAAGCCTCCCTGATATTTCGAGCAGATCCTCTTGTGCGTCACTGTAACCTACTTAATGACACCAAATGGCTATCAGGAATGGACAGGTCCACCTTTTTTCTAGTTTTGAAAATCTTGAACTTGAACTAACCCACCGAAACAGGACTCATATTTAAGCACCAGTAGTACATCCTGAGAAGATCCCAAAATAATAACTTTTCCTTCAACTATCCACACTTCAAACTACTTTTGGGGAAACAGAATTCTCTAGAATAGGTCCTGCAATCTGTAACCACATCCCCAGAGAAGGAAATATGTCAAAAAATGGACAGGACAACCACAGCAAATGCTTCTACTTTAACAAAACATAAAAATAATAAAAATACAGTTAAAATGGGTAAGGGCTTTCACGTAGAAAACTACGCTTCCTCAGATCCTTAAAAATAACAATGTTGCTATGACTATTATATAGTATTGTTCAACCTATCAGATACAAATTCAGTGCAAATTAATGTTAATTAACAAAATAACATCTAACAAGCACACTTCTATTTCTTAAGGTGACGTCCAGACAATACAGGTTTAATACATACATTATTGTTAAGCCCTGGAAAAACATGGGCTTGCATCCTTAAAATCTACTTGAGCTCAATCTGCTCCAAATAATCATTATTGTCTCCCTCTCTTATGTTTTTATGCACTAACTGTAGTACCCTAAAACTTAAACTATGAGAGGGAAACTCTACAATGTGTTTAACTAAAGCATTTTGTATATTCTGATTTTTTTATATCATATAAATGACTATACACCCTATCTCTCAATCGTTTCAGCATCTTCCCAATGTAGAAGCTTGAACAGCAGTTACAAGTAACTAGATATACTAAATTGATGGTATTACAAGAAGCATAAAATCTAGGCTTGAATACAAAATTAATAGTGGGGTGTTCATAACACTGTATTTTATTTATAACTTTACACATTGAACAGCCATACAAGGGAATGTACCCATTTTTGCTAAATTTTCTGTCTTGGTTGTTTATCATTGCATAACAACTGTTTTAAATTGAGACTGTTCTTATATGTGAATCTAGGTATATCACCCACAACTCCAGCTGTCATCCTATCAGCTGTCAGAAGGTGCCAGTTTTTCTTTATGATGTTACATATGACATTACTGTCGTAAGTATACTTGGTAACAAAAGAGACCCTATCTTCCAGATACCTACTGTTAGTCATATGCAGAGGTAGGTTAGATACAGACTTTAATTCATGACTAAAGACTTCTTCTCTTGTTATTCTGACAGAAGATCTTTTATAACCTCTGTAAATAAACATTAGCTCAAGATTATCTACTTATTTGTTCAATGCTACTTTGTTATTACAGATTCTCTTAACTCTATTCATTTGCCCTCTCACTATATTAGGGAATATGTATCTAGGATGCATACTACTATTATCCAATATACTATTTTGCCAACATGGTTTATGAAATAAAGTGGTAGAAACTATCCCCTCTTCATCCTTAGTAATGGAAACATCTAAAAAATCAACTTTAGTGTTAGAAGCTGTTATGGTAAATTTTAAGATGTCATTAGTGGATTCTAAATAATATACAAAATCAAATAGGGAGGATAACTCTCTCTCTCTCCCATAACAAAAAAATATCATCCACATAACGTCTATACATCTTAATATTGACACTGAATATATTGTTGTATCTGCCCTTGACAAAGCCAAACTGGGTTGGGTCCAAGGTCTGCAAGTCCCCTATGTCCTTGTTTATGAGTTCCATTATGATCCTCTCCATAGCTTTGCAGACCAGGCTTGTTAAGCTTATGGGGCGGTAATTACCAGGGTCCGTAGAGGCACCGCCTTTGTGGAGTGGGACCACAGTTGCCGTACGCCACTCCTTGGGCACATGTCCTGTGGTAAGGCTAAGATTAAACAGCTGCCTTATGTGCGGGTTTAGTTCTTCATTGAGTTCATGTAGCACACAGCCGGGGACACCATCCGGTCCCATTGATGCTGTGTTTTTAGCTTTAGAGACAGCAGCTTTCACCTGCGCATTTGAGATGTCTGGGAGGCTACACTCTGTTGGGATAGTTATCTCTCCTTTTGGGGGGGAGAGGGGGGTGAAGTTTGCGCTGAACCTGTCTGCCAGTATGTTGGCAATGTCTGTGGGTTCAGTGATTTTTGTATCATTTTGGACTAATTCTGAGCATATCTGGGAGTTTCCACCCAGGTTTCTGACATAGCTGAAGAAGGCCATATGATTGTCTTTTGAATCTATGGCAATTTGTTTCTCAAAGTTGGCCTTGAATGATTTTATGAGGGATCGTAGTTTCTTGCTAGTACTGATCCAGTAGTGCACATATCAAAAATTACTTCATCATTACAAAAGACTTTCAAGTCAGTTAATACTCCTCTCATGACCTCTATACCATAATCACTTGGTATAGATGTGAACAAACTTTGAATGTCCATAGTAACCATCAAACAATGGGTTAAATCATATTTATTACTACAAACATTAAGATCACTCAAAAACTGTGTTGTGTCCTTAAGAATAGTAGGAATTTTAGCAAGCACTGTTCCTAACTTCCCTTCCTCATAAATAGATAGGTGTTCTGTTACCCAACCACCTGCAGCCAGTATCGACCTCATGGGTGGCATGTTTAGAGATTTATGTACTTTGGGTAACCCCTTATTGTATGGTATAACTAGATGCTCAACTTTAAAATAATTCTATAACATCTCATGAATCTGTCTACATATCAATAAATCATAAATAGTATCATTCACAGTTTATACAATAGCATCAAACTCAGAACGTTGCATCAGGCTATAGGTGCTTGCTTCATTTAACATATTGCACATAGCTAAATCATAATCCTTTCTATTTAGTAGAACCATGGCTCCTCCTTTGTTAGCTGGCCTGATACAAAGTTCAGGATTCTCCCTTAAAGTATGTATAGCTTGTTGTTCTACATGACTCAAATTATAAAAATTCTTTTCATGATTATTATATAAATTGTCACATATTTCTTTCTCACATACTCTTACAAAAGAGCCAATATGTGTGAGTAAAATAGGATTAATTGAGCTAATTTTTCTATATTTGTCATGCTCTACTTGCAATTTGTTCTTAAAAATCAACTTCAAAGCTATATTACGTGAAAAGTCTCAAGTCTGTTAGTATATCACTCACATGCGTAGACGTCGCAGGTATAAAGGATAAACCCTTATTAAGTAAAGCAGTTTCTTCCTTGGTAATAACTAAACTTTTCACTGCCACGTCTTCCTATTCACTGAGACCTTCTCGCCTCGCCACCCCCGTCTCATTGGGCGTGGAGTATGTGGTTTACGTTGTCTTACCGGTAACAGTAAAAAGGTCTCCATATTAAAGGGAGCCAACTGCTTAGGTCTTGCTCCCTCCATGGTGTAAACTAAAGCCTGCTGATTAGGTGGAGGGGTGGAGCCTGTTAGTACCAGTAGTACATCCTGAGAAGATCCCAAAATAATAACTTTTCCTTCAACTATCCACACTTCATCTACTTTTGGGGAAACAGAATTCTCTTGACTAGGTCCTGCAATCTGTAACCACATCCCCAGAGAAGGAAATATATAAGATACACAAATACACAAAGCTTTTAAACATGCTGTCAAAGACCATCTTCTTAAAGCAGCCCAGTTCTCCTGCTATCATGACATTTAAGCTATCAGTACTGTATGTATTAATGTCTATGTACATGAGGCCTAACGTGTTGCTCAAAATATTATCTAATATGTTTTCCTATTGTATTTATGTGAATAACCCTTGCATTTAAGTTAATTTTTATCAATGCATTTGTACTTGTGTATAACTCTTGCTTACTGCCAAGGCACTAATACTTCGACTTTGTATGCCATGAACTGCATTTCTTTCAATGCTTACTCTGTACTTTATAACATTTGTGTACTGCTGCTTACTGGGCCTGGGTCCTGCCTGAAATGGGTCAATGGAGTAGCCCACCTATGTGGTGAATTAATAGTAAATAAATAAATAAGTGGTCTAAGGAGTAACTAGCAGCTTCTCATCAAATTATCTGAGTGGTCTCAATGGGGAATAATGCCCAATGAGCTCAGTTTGTGCAGGGTTTGAAAGGATGTCCGGCAATTTTAAACACAGAGCTGGAAGTACCCAGCGTGCCTTCTGCCACAAGGTGCCTATAAAAGCAGCCAAGCAAATAAAGCTGCAGCTCCAATGCCATCAAACAAAATGCAGCTTTAGTAATGATACTGCTACCAGACCTCACATTTGTGGCTCCTTTCTACAAAACTGATTTATTTAAGGGCTTACTGCCATGTAAATTTATAACTTGAACCTGTACAAATGGTCAGAAATTAAACTTGCTTTTTATGTTGGATGTAAGAACAAACTTTGAGGACTTTAATATATGACTAATTGCAATATGAAGGAACTCCAAGAAGGTTTCTGTGGAGATTATACTATTTAAAAGCAGTATGAAAGTGTTTCAGTTAACTTAGAGTTGCGAACAAGTGTTAGGAACAGTCATAAGCTCTGATATGTCAGAGAATGAAAGTGTGGCCTGTCCTCTATATTCTCTTTTTGTAAAGCTTTTTAAAATAAACGGTGGGTATTTATATGAGAAACCATGTTTCTAGGCCAACCTCTGGCAGATCAATGTCTATATAAGCATTTCATAATTCAGAGAAATGCATGTGGTCAGCCAACTGTTAAATCTATGATAAGAGGGTTGAGATGAAAGTGTGACATACTTTGATGAAGTTCAGAAAAATCCATCACAGCAAGCCTTGCCATAGGAAGGAGCACCACTTAGATTTTCATTAACACTGGTTAAGATAGGCAGCCGCGATGGTGCAGTGGCTAGCGTTGCCACCTCACAGCAAGAGGTTCTCTGGTTCGATCCTCGGGGGGGGGGTGCTTTCTGTGCAGAGTCTGCATCTCCTGCCTGTGGTCATGTGGGTTTGCTCTGGGTACTCCAGTTTCCTCCCACATCCCAAAGACATACTGTAGGTGGATTGGACACTCTAAATTGACCCTAGCCATGAGTGTGTACATGTGTGTGTCTTCTGTGGAAGGTTGGGAACTGGGCTGGCAACTCAACATCGTAAAAACTCCACTTCCAATCATGAGTGGACAGGTGATCTGCTTTGGTGACCCCTAACTGGGAAAAGCCAAAAGAAGAAGAAGAAGAAGAAAAAGAATTAACACTGATAAGGATGAACGAATGACAAGTAAATCCAAACAAGATGGAGTATGATTAGTATGGGTTAGAGTTAGCTGTGTTGCTGGGGTTGCTGGGCTGTACAAGGTTCTTTAGTAATTTGTGCTACTAAGGCACATTTATTAAGAAATGTAATAATTGGTACCAAGGTTTGTGGACCCAAATTTGCACTGAAATGACATGTCTGATTAAGGATTTCTTGTGACTTATTTGCCTTTTTTTTAATTAACTGGGTAAACCCACTGGACACAAGTGCACCTTTTCAGGCCTGACTTAGGAACACTATATACTTAAGTGAGTTGTTCAGAGTCATTCAGCAGGCAAAAAGAGGCTGAAAGAATTAAAGGCTGAGCGACAGAAGACAGCTTGTCAAAAGCTCACAGCCTTAATTCTCTGTGCTAACTGCTTGCCTAGTCCTCATCGCTGCTGTTATTGGGATCAGTTTCTAACTTCTACTGATGAATGTTGTACTTGCAGCAAACTGAACAAGAAGTATTTAAATTTCCTATCCCCATTAACAGCCTCCAGTTCATCTTGTGGGATCCTCTGTATTTCCATGCAAGACATAGTCCCTTAACATGTCCTGAGCTCACCTTGTTGCTTCCTCCCTCTGGCCATACCTTAAACATTTCCAATGAAAGTTACTCAGAAGGTATCCTGACAAATTATCCAAATCACTGTGAATGGCTCCTTACATTACGGCATGATTTTACTCTACAGTCCTCCATGTTGCCGAGTTCTTTATTTAGTCATGGATTTGGATAGTTTCTGAGTAGGGTGTGTTGTTAGACTATAGTAATACTATGCCTCCTGCCTTTTTGTGGTGTTGGTCTACTCTAATAATACTGTAACCTGGGGTTAGGATTTCAGAATCGTTTACCGTAGGTTGGAGCCAAGTTTCTGTTGCAGCTAGAATGTCAGTTGAGTGTTGTGATATCTGCAGTTTTATTACAGATGCTATGAAGGTTCATAGTGATCAAGCAAAGTTTTTTAGTATGGGGAGGCATGTTCATTGAATGATTGGACCAGGTTTTGTCTGGATATCACCAGACTGTCTAATGAGTGAGAAATTGGGTGGATAATGTTTGTTTATGAAATTATATTTACTGATGGAGATTAGTGAAATGATAATGTTACATTTGAGTTTGTGTTCAGTACTTTGAATGTTTGAAGGTTTAGGAGGGTAATGTTAAAGTTGGAGAAATATTAGAGTAACTAGTTATAAAGTTGAAAATTGTAGTAGAGATTGTTATGGAGGTTTGATAAACTATAATTTAATTTTAGTTGGGTGTAAGGATATCTTGCTTGGTAATATTAGGAAAAAGACTGTAATAGAGGAAAGGAGAAACACGTTTGCTGGAGTTGTTTTTCTTGTGACAGAGTGAGTAAAACAACTATAAAAAATTATTTGGAAGTAGGACTAGAGGAAATCTACAGATCATAGCATATTTACAGGGGTATACAGGGTAAGTAAAGCTAAAGAGAAAAAGAGGTAGGGGGTAGAGTTGGAAGTTGGGGAAAAAGTGGGAATGCAGTTGAAAAGTAATATATTTGGGTGTAATGTGTAATTGGTATAGATGATAAAGGGTGGAGTTAAGTTATAAAATTAGAAGGTGGGTGGGTGAGAATTGGGGGCAGGGTAGGAGGGTGATGTGAACTTGAGTATAGTGCCGGCGACCAAAGCAGGAAAATTTCCAGATGTGTAAGTGTGCTTTCCAAAATACTGTATAATCTTTAACTGTCTTTTGGGGATGGATAGTAGACTTTTCTTCAGAGAGCTCTTTTTTGGTGGCAGCTGTAGCAACAATAGAAGCAGCTAGAGGGCACTTGCTCCAATATGGTCTGCCCTTGGGCAGTCTTAAAATCTTACTGGCTTGCAAAAGAAGTATTCCATAATTGCGTTCCCACAATGCTCTCTCCACTAGCAAGTCAATAAGGCAGTCAGCAGACGGGACTGCTAAAGAAACTGCGGGTGAAGACCCAAAAGCCTTAGACAACACTTCCTCTTCTTGGAAGGTGGGGGAGGAATCATTGGACTAAGTACCCCTCTGGTGTATAAATTCTAATATCTCTCCTAACTTGGAGTCTTCAGAAGGGATCTGAGGAGAACCCCCCAGTTCAGTCAGGTCCTTGTCTCTGGTGAGTAATTGCATAGGAGAATTGATGTTTCCTTTTACACTAATTCCTTCTGGGAAGTAGAGGCGGTGAATCTTTTGAGGACCTCAAAGTGTCTCAGGAATCTTGCTGAAGGCTATGTTCAAGGCAAACAGTATTGCTCTGTCCATTGGACAGATGATAAGGACTTAAAAACTCAGATAAGCAGGTGTCCAAGGGTGGAACTAAAAGCGAGGGTACATCCCCTTCCTGCTGCAATGGATGGCAATGATCCTCTTATAAAATTCCAACAATGATGTGGACTCCAACAGCGCTGATGATAGCCCAGCTAGAACTGACTCTATCACCAAAGAGGAGGAGGAGAAAGATGTTCCTGGCAAGGGAACCCCCAACACCAATGGACTGGACAGCTCTGGTGCCAAGTCATCGATACTGAAAATAATGCCAAACAGGGTGGTACCAAAGGCAATGTAAACTGCTTGGTGTTGAGTGTTCAGCACTGAGATACACTGGGCTCCAAGGAAACTGATGTCAAGTATGTCGGATGTAAAGTCAGCATGGCTGTTTGGCATCCACTCAGTGCAACAAGGGATGCTCCAGGACTGTCTTCAGCTAGAAATCACTGGCACAAGGACAAGTGCTAGGAAAGGAGTAGTCAGAATTGGAGTAGGTGGGCCAACCTGATCCAACCTGGAAAAGAGGGGGATGGGATGACACTTATGTCTATCTGAGCCTTGAAAAATGCCCCCATACTTTGGTCCCAATCAATATCAATAAAACGTCAGGTAGACTTGGAAGACCTAAGGATGGAGGCAGAAGGAGGCCTAGAATCAGGGATCCTGTACAGCTTATCTGAGAACCTGCTAATTGAGGAGATTTCACTCAAAGGAGACCTGTCCATAATCAGGATGGGCTCAGTATCCATACATGTGGGCTACAAAGGTTTTGGAATAGATGTTTCTGAATGGATCACAACCAACAAATCTTGAAAGGTGAACAGTTTTGGTATATTTGAAGCAGGAGATGGAGAAGAGAATGTTCCTGAATTTCTTTTACTTTTTACTTTTATCTTTACCTCTCTTGATCTTTTCCTTAGATTTATCTTTTCTATGTCTTCTAGAGTCAACTTTTTATCAATTCTACATGCAGAAAATCCCTAATGTTCAATTTATTTTTGTATTCCAAAAGGGAACATGGTGTGAAGGCATTACAAATATCACATGGAGATTGTAAATCCTCTGGCCCCAGGAGCACAACACAACAGAAAGGTCATCAGTATTGTGGTGGTGGAATTTTGTGTCCATACTTGGAGCACTTATGGAAGCATTGTGAGAAAAATAAGAGGGTATCAAGTAGCAGCTTACAAACAAAATATGCACTTTAAACAGCAACACAAGATAAGAACTAGAACAGAAGTAACTAAGTTAAAAACTACATTGAAGAATTGCAGGAGGAAATACTACTGTTTCTGCCTAGCTAGAAAAGTAGGCCCCACCCTATAAGGGGGGAAGGAAGAAGGCTGAGGAAAAATTATTCCCATTAGAAAGAAATATTTATCTACAGAAATTGATAGAGAGCTGGAGGATCACATCTGTTGTAGATAGCAGCAAACAAAACCTGAGGAACTGTATGGACACAGTGCATTGTGGCAGAGGGGAGGAGCTTGAGCACTGGATACGCCCTAAAATAAAGTTTCCTGGTTGGATCCTCCTCAAGGGAAGTTAATTCATCAGTCAAGGAGGACTGAGGGGACAATATAGGATCAACATCAAGAAGGTATCATCAAGGCAATAATAAAAGGTCCAAATAATGTCTTAAGAAACTAAGCAATGCTAATTCATTCTACAGAGGCTTATTAAAAATCAGATTGTTAGTAAGAAAATTGTCTTATTATTAAAGTAAAAGACAATTGCCAATTCTTTTTGCAACTATCTTTAACACATCAATAAGTAAATAAATAAAAAAGAACACAGGACTGTAAAATACTAACCAAGAAGGTAAAATACTTGCGAATGTAAGAGATATGTTAGAAACTCCTTGGAGACATCTGCTCCCTCATTAAGAAAACAATGGCTGTCATATACCAAGAAGTAAGGAGGGCCATTGTAAGTGCTAGTTAAAACCTTACTAATATAGTTAGTAAAACCTGCTAACACCTTTAGTGGAACCAGATAACATTTTGATGTATCTTTCTTTAATGTTAAAGAAATCACAAACCCTCCTTATCTACAAGAATGGAACGGCAATGAGCCCTGAAAGCTTTAGCTTTATATGCAGCTTTTATTCTATGTTGAACTCTGGGAAGAAAAATAAATATCTTTTTGCTAAGAAAATCAGGTGCAATATTACTGAATCAAGAATGATACAGAAATATAAAAAAAATGTCTGGCTTTCCAAATATGGATGCATTTTTGAACATTTTTTTCCTTCACAGACCAAAGAGGCTTTTCAGACACATTCAGCATCATTCTGCACAAAGGTATAAAGAATGTCTAGCACATCTAAATATGGAAACAGTTAAGTGGCTGCATCATTAACCAAGAGGAAGGAGTCAATGAAAGAAGGAAACAGATGACACGGCAGAAACCTCTGATACTGTAATGTTGTGGGCTGAAAAAGCAGTAGTTTTATTTTGCCTGCTTTTAATGATGGGGATAAAAGCACGGATCATGCATGTGGAAGAAAATACAAAAATTACTGTAAACGAATTGATTCATTCCATGTCAAGAATACCTAATAATATTAAACATACAGTGCTTAAACATCAGGAAGTTCATTGTGAACAAATATATTATGCTATACCTCAGTAAGAGATAAAATAACAATACATATAGTATGTGAAGAATATCAAACAGAACTGTGCATAACAGCGTACACTTACTGACATGGCTCTTAACTTCGAAAATCATAGGCTAAGAACCAAAAGTTCATATATTGGATATTTTCTTCAGTCCAAATGCAGAAATGAATCAGCATCCTACACTGGTGAACAATGACTTGCAGATGTGTATACTTAGGGCTTTAATTTGAGTTTGCCTTATACTAAAAGATCTGTATTATCTACATGTAATACATGGTATGTACTGATTACGCACCAACATTAAAAAAATAAATCTATTAGAGTGAGGTTCTATAACAAGCTTGTAATAGAGAAATTCCAAGAAAACCTTGCTCTCCTACACACACTGTAGTCACAGTGGAACTGTATGGGAAGCCAATTTCATGATTGGTAACCTGATCATAATCCCCTGTATCAACCTTGCATAAAAGGAGAACTGCAAAAAAAATAATACCTTGCATTACTGTTCTGATGTCCTGATAAGTAGTGAACAATCTAAACAAAGAAAGTACCTAATAACAAATGCACTACACTTTAAATAGGGCTGACACTTTTCAAATACCCAAAGTGGGACATTTAATTGCAGAAATATGAGATTTTGCAGGACAAAACATACCCAAGGCCATTATTTGCCCAAATCAAAGTTTATTCTAGTAGCATTACTATTTCATATAGCAGTTAGATTTTTCAGATACAAAATAACTGTTTTATTCAACTATTAAAGAAAACTTAGCCTACCACTAGAGGATGCCTTCCTGAAATTTAAATGCATATTCCTGTATATTCTTAATTCCATAGCTCCCCTCAGGAAAAAAAAGAGTGAAACGTCACCCCGCACCTTGGCTTTCTCATTCCATCGGAGCCCTAGTGCACAAAAAGGATACTGTATGGAGAAATTGGTTGAAATTAAAATCCCCCAATCACCTACAAACAACTTTGCAACCTTATTAAAAATGAGGTCAATGATGACAAAAAAAAAAATACTGTCTAAAACCTCAAATTAGCCATCACAATAATCACAAAAAATTCTGGAATGCCATTAACAAGATTCTTAATCCTGATTCTCCCAGCATACCAAACCCATGCCCAAATAATTCTTCCTTTGAAACCATGACAAAGTTCAACTGTTTCATAGACTCCATAAATAAACTAATCTAATATAGTCACAATTCTAACCCTACAAATCCTCTCCCACCCCCAAAAACAAATCTATTTTTGCTCTCAAATCTGTCCTTACCACCTACATTAGATCTTTACAGACCAAAATAATGCCTTGCTCTCCCTCAGCAAACAATCTTCCAGCAGAATTCCTAAAACTAGCAGCTAACTTAATAGCCTACCCAATCTCCATCCTTATTAACAGATTTGTTCAAGAATCCATAGTCCCTTCTATCTGTAAACAATTCTTTATTATTCCACTTCACAAAGGAGGGCACTCCAAGGAATTTACAAACTATAGACCTATAGCAGTTCTGTCCCCTCTGTCACAAATAGTCGAAAAGTGCATATACAAGCAACTTCTTAGACATCTTGTAAAAGAAAATCTACTCACTTCAACCAACATGGCTTTTATCCTAACGAGAGCACAGCTACTGCCCTAGTCTCCTTTACTCATACAATCATTAAAGCCAGAGAAAATAATAGCCTGGTATCCTTGCTTTTTTTGGACCTCTCCAAAGCCTTTGACACATTCTTGCACTCCAAGCTTCCCTCTAAAATGTCTGTTTTTGGTTAATCTAACTCTTCTCTTAACTGGTTTTCTAGCTAACTTTCTAGTCGACAGCAGCCTATTAAGCAGTTTCCTCCTTCTCCCACTCTCTCCCTGTTAATACTGCAGTACCACAAGGTTCCATTGTTGGACCAATATTATTAAACTCTTTACTGTCTTCACACATCCTGCTCTCAGTCCTCAATTATACAATATGCTGATGACTCCACTATCATCTGCTCATCTGACAATCTGTTGCACCTTCAATCCATTAACTAAAAATCCTTTAATTCTTTTGAAAGTTGGCTAAATGACAATCAATGAATACCTACCATTAAAAAGCAAACTACTTCTATTTCTCCGCAAATCTCAATCATCCTTCACTATTATATCTCTTGATAACACCAAAATAGAAGTAACAACACACAGTAAACTACTGGGTTTTATCATTGATCAGCTAAAATTCAATTGACATGTTCAAAATTGTATCAAAAAAACTCACCAAAAACTTGGTATGTTTTACAGAACAAACAAATCATTACCAATGACTTTGGACTGTCCCTTGCTAATGTTTATCTTCCTCCCACCCTGCTTTATGTCTCTCCTATTTTAACCAACTTACAATCCACCCCTAAAAACAAAATTGGATCTCTGCTACAATAAGACTGCAACATTTTCTGCAAATCAACCCTACAACTCACACCACCACTGCCTATCACTAAAATCCTTAAACTTGCTTGAGCTGTCTGACCAGCTCCTCCTCTCTCAGCTGCTCCTTACTCACTTCATAATTAATAAACCTACTTCCTGCACAGCCAGCTCATCCCTCACCACTTACTATACTCCCAGTCGCTCTCTCCGGAGCTCTGACCAACTTCTGCTGGAACTCTACAACCCTAAAAGATCCATAGGCCTTAGCTTATATAGCTATAGACTAGTGCTGGCCTGGAACAAAATTCCTTTAACCATCAGATCTATGTCAAATAGTCTCAAATTTAAAACGGTATTAAGGGAAAGACTCCTTAACTCATGGATCTGCTCCTGCCTTAATCCTGCCTGATCTTCCACTAACATTTTCTTCACTTTCTTCTTCCACAAATTATACTGTTCTGCTGACCTTCCTTCACACCTTACCTATGTCCTCTTTCAGTACCTTCCTACATCCTCAGTTCTATCACCCTGCACCAGTCTTACACCACTTCATTTTCATGATCTACTCTATCCATTCTGAATCTGCCTTAATCTTTCACCTAATTATCTGATGTTAGCAGTTAATTAGTCTGTTCAGTTAAATTTGCTTTTAAGTTCTATCTTCTCAATGTACATTTTTATGTCTTACTATTACTGTGTATTTTACCCAGCTATCATATGTTAAAATTAACTTTATGTCCTTATTATACTTCATATTTATGATTTGTGTACGGAACTTTTCTCCCCTGGCCTTTGTTGAAAAAGGATCTCTGCCTTATCTCTGACTTATCCCAGTCAACAAATGTCTAAATAAATAAATAAATTAGTAAACAAATAAATAAATAAACTTAGCAAATATTTATTGTCCTAAAATCTCTTTTTTTTTTTCCAAAGGACACAATTATCCAAAGAGGGATTGATGATTTCCCTAATTTTAAATAACCTCATTTGGCTATTCTAAGGGGGAAAACAACAGAAAAAATATCAGTTATAAACTAAGTGTGTTCTGTGATCAGTTGTTCTACACATGTACTTCATATAATTCAGCTTGTCTATTCTGACTCAGTTTAAAATTAGAATTCCAATGCAAGAGAGACATTTTATGACATATGAAATCAGACACATCTCTGTGTTTGGCTGTGAGTAGATAACTGAGCACTCAGGTTAAGCTACTATTGCATAGATTTGATTAGGAACTGTTAGATCTTCTCATTATCTGTAAGAGACTGAATCAGCACGTATGATCAAGGTTAGTGATTTAAAGTGATTACAATAATGACATTCTATTTTTATGGCCTGTAATTTCACAAATTATATGGTACACTTCAAATATAATTTTCAAATGTTCCTGTGATTCTACTTTCATTCATTAATATGCCAGTGGTAAATAATCACAGGGTTATCAAAGCACTGAATAAGGCAAACCAGGAAAAAAATATACTTTTTAAGTTTTTCATCAGGTGAACATATTTTGGATTAACTATGGGGAAAAAGTTTAGCACTCAGTGAAAACTATAGTGTATATAGCTGTGGTTTTCAAGAGTGTTATAAATAAATGTAATGATTCAAAAGGAATTCAGTTTTTTTTACTATGATCATAAATTAAGGAAACAGGAAATCAAGAATAATTGTTTTAGACATGTTTTGTTTAGCATATTAACAGTATTTAATGGTATTTTAAAAATTGGTATTTTTAACTGCAGTCATTGATACACATTGCAAGCAAGATCTGTTAATTAAACTACTATTGATCAATGAGATAATTGTGTGGTAATTCTAATTTTCAGCAAACCACAGCAGTATTATTTTGAATTTATAATCTTTAGAGATTACTGTTAGAAAATTACATGAAAATAAATGTTTTAATTGGTCTTTAGCAACAATGTTTGAGATTCATTTTGTTTCATTTCATACTTAGCAACTGTTAACATCTATTTTATTCTGTGATATAATAACTGTCAACTATCTATCATATTTTAATATTGTTTTAAGCATCTATCTGTTACTGTCACTGATTTTTGCCTGTATTACTGTGCCCAGCTTGTGGCTGAAAATGGTCAATGAGCCAATTCACTTAACCAGCTAAATGAAGAATAAAAGTAAATAAATAAATGAATAAATAAATAAGTATTACTGAATGAATCAGGATGTATACAATTGTGCCAGATCAACAGCTAGCTATCAAAAATTGTATTTTAGCAAACACTTAAGAGGTAGTTTACATTTTTAGTCAAGATCCATCAATCATAACAGTCACTGTAGAAGAATTAAAGAAGGAACATCCCTCATAAAAAAAAAAAAAAACAAAAAAAAAAACAGAAGTGTTTTTGCACATTTTGCCATGACGTTCTTTAAATGCTTTCCCCACCCAAATAATGTGGTCTTTTGACTTTCTGCCCATCTCCATACTTCTAACCCTGAATAGCCCAGTACCTCATTACCAGTGCTCTAGGCCACCAGAGTTTGCCATGTAGGTTTCTCAACTTCTTAGATGTCAGAGTGTTTGGCTAATTACATTAGGAATAGGAAGTTAGGACTTTAAGTGGTGAAAAGGACAGAGGCTGGGAACCAGTTTTTTTTTTTTGCAGTGACTAGTCTGAACTATTAACTTATATGCAGAAATGTGAACAGCAGTCATACTTACACGTTTGCACACTGTGCACCAGACATAGCAATGTGCAATGCTGTCATGCTTACTCTGTGCACACTTCTACACATGTGCACCAGACATAGCAATGTACACAGCTGTCGTACATACACTGTGCAGATTTCTGCATATTGTGCAATGGACATATCAGTATGCAATACCGTCATACGTACACTGTGTACACTATTGCGTACTGTGCACCAGACACAGCAATGTACATAGATGACATACTTGCACTGTGCACACTTCTGCATACTGCTGCATACTTTGCTCCACACATAGCAATGTTTATAGCTATCATACTTATAGTGTGCACACTTCTGCGTACTGTGCACCAGGCATTGCAATGTACAATGCTGTCATACTTACACTGTGCAAATTTCTTCACATTGTGCAATGGACAAATCAAAGTGTAATGCTATTATACATAAACTGTGCACAGTTCTGCACACTATGCAATAGACATCACAATCTGCATAGCAGTCATACTTATGCTATGCCCACTACCTTCACAATGTGCAGCAGACATAGAAATGGACGCAGCTGTCATACTTAAACTATGCACAGTTCTGCATACTCTGCAATGGACATATCAATGTGCAATGCTGTCATACGTACACTGTGCACACTTCTGCATACTATGCACTAGACATAGCAATGTGCACAGGCATCGTACATAAACTGTGCACAGTTCTGCACACTGTGCAATGGACATCACAATCTGCACTGCTGTCATACTTATGCTATGCACACTACCTGCACACTATGAGTCAGACAAAGCAATGGACACAGCTGGACACAGCTGTCATACTTACAGTATGGACACTTCTGCACAGTGTACTCCAGACACAGCAATGAGCACAGCTGTCATACCTATACTGTACACACTTCTGCATATTGTGTACTGGACACAGCAATGTATAGTATTATCATGCTTACACTGTATACACTACTGCACACTGTGAACCAGCACAACTATATAAACAGTTGTTATATTTGCAGTGTGCACCATATGTCTCTTACTTCACCTTCTCTCTTAAGATATTGCTACATATTTTGGGACTTCTGGCTTTCACTAGAGTTCACACTACCAACACACAAACCATCCCCTTCCCCCAGTATTGAAAAGCTAGCAAGTGATCTCTTCATCCTATTGTTCCTGTCAACCATTCTATCAGTCCAAGTTCACTCCAAGGCCCAGGTCAATAGTGGTACAGATATATTTCATCCCAATGTCTGCAAGTTGAGAGGTATGTTTAAGATCATGGTTTACTGTTATAAAATGAAGCAGGGTCTATTTTACTCTACTATAATTTGGAGTCTCCTCTATGACAAAATAGTTAAGAGCATAGTAGCTCACTTCTCATGTTACATGACTAAGACTGAGCACAGTGTAATGGATTTCTGATCTAGACTAATAAATCTTTACCTGCTGTACCCATTGATATTAAGGGAATGTTTTTGCCACTACTTATTAATTTATTTCCTTTTATTTGTCATAACGGCACAGTGGTAGCGTTGTCGCCTCACAGCAAGAGGTTCTCTGGTTCGATTCTCTGCTGGAGTGCCTTCTGTGCGGAGTCTGCATGTCCACCCTGCATTCATGTGGGTTTCCTCTGGGTTCTCTGGTTTCCTCCCATGTTACAATAACTTGCATCTGGAGCATTTCTCCATGGCCTCTGCTGAAAATTGGTCGACTTTCCTGGTTAACAAATGTTAAAATAAATAAATAAATAAATAAAAAATAAATAAAAATAAAAAAAATGTTATAACATTCTCACAGATTCTACATGATTAAGACTGAGCACAGTGTAAAGGTTTCTGATCTACATTAATAAATGCTGCAGCCATTGCATTAAGACATTTTTTAACCACTATTTATTTACTTATTTATTTTATAAATGTAAGCATATCTAATTTTTTTTTTATTTATTAAAATATCTCAGCCTAATCACCAAGCAATATAATTAAGAAAAAATGCATGGCAGTTAAATTAAACAAAGGTGACAGAACAATCATTGAAAGATGATGTGCAATCAGAAAGTCTTACCTGGCAAAGTGTTGTGCTGCTGGACCTGTAAGTGGGCTAATGTCAAGTGCAAATAAAAATACCATCAAACTACTATTTAGGTGGGGTTTTGTGCATGTCTGCTTTGACTACATCGTCACACTTAGCATTGTAATGGGGTTGGGAGAGTTTTCATTTCAGGTACTTTCATTTGTTGCAACATTCTGGCAGGTTTTAAACATTACAAATCACACTGAAACACCGGATACTTGTCCTAGGCTAATATTTTAAGAATGCAGTTGCATTCATTATATAATAACATTGTCTGGGTGTCCAAGGTTTTACTTTGTGTTTATAATGTTTAGCATATACATATGCTTTTTGGTGGAATCCCCTTAATGACATGGAGCAGATGTAAAAAAGAAATCGTAGACCCATTTTACCTAACTTTTAGTGGTATTTCTGTTTGTTAGGGAAAATGGGTACTTAGATAAAATGTAAATTAAGTTTTTTTTTTAATTGGTTGAAAGCTGGCAAGTGACAGGACATCACTACGTTACGACCATGACAGCTGCACAACAGGAAAGGGAACAGAATTAGCTGTGATGGTGCATTTCTTTTACACCCTATTTTCATATCAAATCATTATTTTATATGAAAAATAGGCACGAGACAGCCACTAGCCACTAGCACACTTTACTACAGAGGCAGAATGGAGCTGTATTTTGACTCAGCATTATGTATATCATCTTTACTTAAAGTATCATAACTCTAATAAAAAAATTATTTTAAGGTATCTCTAGAGTAATGCTGTAGTACTGCATGCATGTATCAGGAAAGTTAGCCAATTTTGTAAGACAGGAGCAATAAAAGTAAAAACAAACAAACAAAAAAAAAAACAAAAAAAGCCTCCCTGATGTTTCAAACAGATCCTCTTGTGCGTCACTGTAACCTACTTAATGACACCAAATGGCTATCAGGAATGGACAGGTCCACCTTTTTTCTAGTTTTGAAATTCTTGAACTTGAACTACCCCACCCCCACCAAAACAGGACTCATATTTAAGAACCAGTAGTATATCCTGAGAAGATCCCAAAATAATAACTTTTCCTTCAACTATCCACACTTCAAACTACATTTGGGGAAACAGAATTCTCTAGACTAGGTCCTGCAATCTGTAACCACATCCCCAGAGAAGGAAATATGTCATAAAAACAGACAGGACAACCACGGCAAATACTTCTACTTTAACAAAACATAAAAATACAGTTAAAATAAATAAGGGCTTTCACGTAAAAAACTACGATTCCTCAGATCCTTAAAATAATAACGTTGCTATGACTATTATATACTCTTGTTCAACCCATCAGATACAAATTAAGTGCTAATTAATGTTAATTAACAAAATAACATCTAACAAGCACACCTCTATTTCTTAAGGTGACGTCCAGACAATACATGTTTAATACATACATTATTGTTAGGCCCTGGAAAAACATGGGCTTGCATCCTTAAAATCCACTTGGGCTCAATCTGCTCCAAATAATTACTATCGTCTCCCCCTCATATGTTTTTATGCACTAACTGTAGTACCCTAAAGCTTAAACTATGAGAGGGAAACTCTACAATGTGTTTAACTAAAGAATTGTGTATATTCTGATATTTTTATATCATATAAATGACTATACACCCTATCTCTCAATCGTTTCAGCGTCTTCCCAATGTAGAAGCTTGAACAGCAGTTACAAGTAGCTAGATATACTAAATTGATGGTATTACAAGAAGCATAAAATCTAGGCTTGAATACAAAATTAATAATGGGGTGTTCATAACACTGTATGTTATTTATAACTTTACATATTGAACAGCCATACAAGGAAATGTACACATTTTTTTGCCAAAATTTCTGTCTTGGTTGTTTATCATTGCATAATTAGAAGTTATGTACCTACCATAACGTTCCATGTTAGTTGTCTTCTCTCGCCTTCTTTCTTGCTGGATAGGTTCGGAGCCGATCCTTGGCTCCAACTCGGCACTTGCTAAGCTCTGGAGCTAATTTTACCAGCTCGAGGCAACCCTATATCCCAGGATGCAAGGCGGAGATTACTCAGATCTCATTTGGTAGCTAAAGAAATAGCAGTATTTTCTTCCAACTTAGGAGGAAGAAATAAAAAATACTAAATAACATCATAACCCTCTAGAAAGGATCCACATAATCTAGTGACACTAGGAGTTGAACAGCTAGAAAAAGGTAATAACCTCTTAATAGAAGATGTATAATCTTCTCGGTCTGACCAGGCTAGGGGGAGGGAGGGCGGGACGCAAGAAAGAAGGCGAGAGAAGACAACTAACATGGAACGTTATGGTAGGTACATAACTTCTAAATGTTAAGTTGTCAATCTCGCCTTCATTCTTGCTGAATGGGACCACGTCCCTAGCACCTCTATCCTGGGTGGCTCAATGGAACAGACTCTTGAGAACGGTGGAACCAAAATTTGCTCTGTCTCTGGAGACCAAATCTAATTTGTAATGTGAGACAAAGGTACGAGGAGAGGCCCATGTGGCTGCTGCACAAATAGTGTCTACTGGAAGTCTAGCTTGAAAAGCTGTAGATGTAGCTAGAGCTCTGGTTGAATGGGCTTTTGGGTTAGAAACCAACTCTTTGCCTCTGAGCTGATAAATGTAAGTGATCACGGAAGACAGCCACCTAGATAAAGTTACCTTAGAAACTGAAAGGCCTTTCCTGTTCTCTGCATAGGATATAAAAAGTTGATCAGATTTCCTAAAAATTTTTGTCTTATCCAGATAATATCTCAGCTGACGGTGAACATCGAGATAATGTAACTTCTGTTCAGCACTATCAGAATAATTCGGGAAAAATACTGGAAGATCAATGGACTGATTTAGGTTAGTCTGAGATGCCACTTTTGGTAAGAAAGACGGATTAGTTCTTAGGGATACCCTATCTTTGTGGAATATTAGATAGGGAGGGCGAACACAGAGAGCATGAAGCTCAGATACTCTCCTGGCAGATGTACAGGCAACTAGAAAAAGTGTCTTCCAAGAAAGCAATTTCAAGGAACAGGCAGCTGCAGGTTCGAACGGGGGAAGAATCAAGGATGTTAAAACTAAATTTAGATCCCACTGTGGTGAGGGGTCTCTAATAGGAGGTTTCAATAAAAAGATACCTCGAAGGAATGCCTTGCAAAGTTTATGTGACATAATGTTGTGGTACAAAAAGCCTATATGAAAATTTGAAATGGCTGCCAGTTGAACTTTCACTGTGGAAGAAGAGGATCCTGAATTAAAAATGTCAGCTAGGAAGTCCAACACCGAATGAATTGGAGCAGTATAAGGGTCTATGTTCCTAGCTTTTGCCCAGAAAGAGAAACGTCGCCATTTACTAGTGTAGATCTTTCTGGTAGAAGATTTTAGGGAAGCTACTATGATATCCCGTACAGGATTAGACACACAGAAAGACACACAGATAATCCCACCAGGGTATGATATACTAAGAGCAGACCGAATAACTCGTAAAGGTGGCGGTGTAGCCATACTCTACAAAAATACATTACAAATCTCCCTTGCCTCTCCACAACCCCTCCTAACAAACAATGCCGAAATTCTACTTGTAAAACTTCAACCAAACAAACATAAAAGCATAAATATAGCATGTATTTACATCCCCCCAGGCAACAATAATAACAAAACCTTAGAGGACTTTCTCCACTGGTTAACTCAAACTCACCCCCAGGAATCCATAGTGTTAGGTGACTTCAACATCGATTGGAATTCCTTCTCATCTAGCTCCCCATCTAGCAGCATAAATCTACATGGCTTTTCTCAGCTCATATCCACTCCTACCAGAATAGGTAAACCCCTAAACAAAGACAGCATCCTGGACTGGATCCTTACTAATAAAGATCCTGACCAGTACTCAGCAGGTACTCACCCAGGGGACATGAGTGATCACTTACTCACCTATGTTATCAAATTCAAGAAAATCACCCCCCTTCTTACAACCATAAAAAAAATCAGGAATAATAATAAATTCAACGCCTCCATTATTCAAACTGAACTTAAAGCCCACAACTGGACAATACTCAAGTCTCTTCCTCTTGAAGAGGCAGTTATCTACTTCAACACCACCTTCCTCAAGATTCTAGATTCCTATGCTCCAATACGGTCCATTAGAACTAAAACCAAAACCGCACCATGGCTCTCTAAGGAAACAAAATCCAAAATCCTATCTAGAAACAAGATGTGGGTCACATGGCGTACCTCTAAAGACCCACACTCCCACCAAACCTTCCGGCAACTTAGAAATGAAACTAAAAGAATATAATCTCAAAATCCACACGATATTGTTCACTTCCAAGCTCAATGGTAAACAGCAAAATAAATCCTCCGGATAAAATTAGAACAACAAATGTTTAATACAAAGATGCTTCAGACGTTAAGCGCTTTCACTAGACTAAGCTAGCTTCATCAGAACGTTTGAAACAGCTGATTACACTCCATTTTAAAATGTAAATGGCGCCAAATATACAACAGTTCTTAAAGCAACATCCTATATATTTCATTCCCTGTAAATAAATTACATATGCTTTATCTAATACACAAAGTACAAAAATTCTAAAAACTTAAAAACCTTATGTTATTATATTTGATATTATACATGTTAATGTGCCCACAATTGTTAACTATTGTTAAATATTTAACATTAAAAGAGGTTTAATTGAAAAATAATCATTGATGCCTGGTTTTCTTGTGGCATCAGTTAAAACCTGCC
The DNA here is from genome assembly GCF_019279795.1 of Protopterus annectens. Classification (NCBI taxonomy): domain Eukaryota; kingdom Metazoa; phylum Chordata; order Ceratodontiformes; family Protopteridae; genus Protopterus; species Protopterus annectens. The sequence goes on along the minus strand of NC_056734.1, from coordinate 679,791,299 downwards.
AATAAAGTTCCCTATAAGCTAAAAGGTTTTTCATGTTACCTCCTCTAGGGTCACTTTTGACAACTTCTATTATAGCAAATTTAAACTTGTGTTCATTACCTTCATTTATTATGTGCCTAGCAAGTGCATTCTTCATATCCTTATTTTTGATGCAATATAAGTGTGCATATATTCCCTGTCTTAATAATCTTTCAGTCTTCCCTATGTAAAATGAGGGACAGACTGTACACATAGCAATATATACCACCATGTTAGTTTTACAATTGCCTCTAGGTGTATGTATTTTAGTTCTATTCTCATTTTCTAATATGATGGGGCTCAATTCATATATGCTTGAACATTGTTTACAGGTCCCACACCTTGATGTGTGTGTATTAGAACTATATTTAGTCTTAATTCCACATTCAAGTATTTTCTTAATGTTCTTACCCATTTTGTTCACAAATCCGGGTTCAACTCCCAGAACATCTGCGATTTCTTTGTCTTTAATTAAGAATCGCCAGTTATTAATGATAATTTCTTTAATAACTTGACTATATGGACCAAACTCTATAATGCAAGCTCTTTTATAACTACTATTAATAGTTTCCATTTTCATGTCCTTCATGTCAGAGTGCTCATTAATTTGTTTTTTTACCAAATCTTTGGATTTTCTGTTCAAGCCAAGTAGTGGCGAATATTTAATGCCCCATTGGCTTATGACATATTCTGATATGTCCTCCATTAATACCTTATCATATCCTCTATCTAAAAATAGGGAGGTGATGTATTCAATTTCCTTAACCATGTCATTGTAATTAGAACACATCCTCATGGCCCTTATACATTGTCCTTTATAGATGTTCCTTTTCACTTTCCTAGGATGATAACTGTTATAGTCCGCATATGAGTTAGTGAAAGTATCTTTTCTATATACTGTGGACTTCAAAACATCATTATCAGCTGTTACCAGTGTATCTAAATAAGGAACACCAAATTCATTTACCATTGAAGTGAATTTTAAAAAATCACTACTGGTATTGATGTAGTTAATAAAAGCTGTATATGCATGAATGTCTCCATTCCAAATAATGTATATATCGTCTAAAAATCTCGAGTAGTATATGATGGACTTATTGAATGTACCATTCAAAACATTATTTTCTTCCCAGTCAAGCATGACCAGGTTTGCATATATGGGGGCACATGCTGCTCCCATAGCTACACCCTGGTCTGCTTGAATATTTCACCTTCGTGAAATATATAATTATTATCTAGGACAATACTCATTAATTCAGCCAAAAGTTGAATCTTGTCCCATGTCATTTTAGTATGTTTCCTTAAACTGTTAGTAAAAGCTTCTATGCCCTCCTCCATGGGTATAGAACTAAATAGATCTATAACATCAATAGTACTGAATAAAGTACTATGATGGTACTTGTCTACTGGATAATTTTTAAAAATTCCCAGGAATCTTTTACTAGATGTTTTACCTCATTGTATATAGGTTTTAATAATGTGTCAATTACTACTCCAAGTGGAAATGTCTTTGATCTACTCCCAGAGATGATAGGCCGAAATGGAGGGTTAACTTGATTTTTATGTACCTTAGGTATCCCTATGATTGTTGCAAGAATAGGATGTTCAACAATCATAAATTTATACATTTCTTCAGTGATTCTATGCTCCAAAAAATATTCCTCTAGGTACATATCTATCCTCCTATAAGCTATGTTCACCTCGTTTATAGATGTTACAGTGTAATTTCCTGATTGATGTAAAATATCTTGTATGGTAGCATTGTAAGAAAGAGTATCGTAAATAACTATGCCACCACCCTTGTCTGGCTTCATTATACGTATGTTGGTGTTCTTCTGTAACTCATATAATGTATTCTGTTCTTCCAAGGATAAATTCTATTTAATTTTATACTTGTTCCTATTCCGATATAATTGATACATATCATTAGTAACCATCTGGTCAAAAGCATTTACATTAGGGTTGTTCACAGGCATGAAACTACTTTTCTTTTTTAATCTTGATGGGCCTAATATTCCTTCACTATTTTCTCTGTCCTTTGTTTCCTTGTTGTCAAACATCAAGGCCAAATTCAACTTCCTTGTGTATTTTTTAAATTCTAAGATATTATCCACTATACTAAACTTAGGGGTAGGAATAAAGTTAAATCCTTTAGATAGTAAGCTAAAATGCACTTTTTCTAACTTAATACTACTATAATTGTAAATTTTAAAACTTCTATATTCATTAACAGCACTGTTAATAATGATGTCATCTTGATCTAATGCTGTCCCTTCAATTTTAGTGCATTCTGTCCTATCTAATGTTTCATTTTCCATTTCCCTACTTTCTTCCAATTCCCTGGATTCAATTCTCTGGGTGTGTGAAAAAACTTGTCATAGTTATCTTCCCTGCTTAATTCTCTCTCCTGGTTCGTAGATGCTAATGCACCTCTTTCCTGCTTGTTGTAATCCCATCTATAACTCAAATTCCTCCTGTACTGTTCTCTGTCTCTGTTTAATTTTCTATGCTTTCGTTCAAAGGCATTTCTAGCACTAGCCTCAGCTGTAGTGAATTGTTTGTAATATAAATTTTCCCATTGGGAAAAGGCTAGATCTTGTATTGTATAAAATCGTCGGTCTTTTCAGCAAGATCCCCGGAATTGTAGCTATACAGGATGATTTTCCTGCAACGGTTATTGAAGGTACTGTGCCTAATCAAATTTTACTAAAAGAGAAAACGCCAGTTAAAACGTCTGCTAAGTCTGTAACAGCTAATATACCGGACACTTCATCTCCCGGTATACCTAATGGACAGGGACAGAATATGATATCTAGCGGCTCTATTGATTTGCCTTGTAACAATGTTTTAAATGACTACGATAAGACAGCAATCTCAGATTTTACGTTTGATTTTTCGTTTGGTAACCTTATTGAGGAAGCCAAGCGCATTGGCACCAGACCTAAACACACACAAATTGCCCGGACATATGCACATGTTTCGAGTGCTAATCATCAAGATAAAGATGTTGTCCGGCAGTCTAAACCCGATAACAAACAACATAAGTTACAAGACTTTCTGGGTCAAGAGTGCAAATTTGACAGTAGTCATTGGGGAAATAAACCCGATCATTGTTTTAAAGACAAAGGGACATTAAAGGACTGGATTTTCACATTTGGAAAGAAATTAAATAGTATTAATGCTTTAAAGCTTGACAATGCCTATTTAAACTTTTGTTTATCAATTAATATTGTGCCAATGGGTTTGAGGTTTTACAAAATGCCTATGGGGTTAGATATTAACATGGAAGTTGAAACTGAATTCAATACATTGTTTGATAATTTTGGTTTCCAGTATATGAAATTACTTATAAAATATAATGATGCTAAGTTGTGCAAATTACTGACAGAGGTGGAAAATATTAATAATTCAATCATACAAGATCTAGCCTTTTCCCAATGGGAAAATTTATATTACAAACAATTCACTACAGCTGAGGCTAGAGCTAGAAATGCCTTTGAACGAAAGCATAGAAAATTAAACAGAGACAGAGAACAGTGCAGGAGGAATTTGAGTTATAGATGGGATTACAACAAGCAGGAAAGAGGTGCATTAGCATCTACGAACCAGGAGAGAGAATTAAGCAGGGAAGATAACTATGACAAGTTTTTTCACACACCCAGAGAATTGAATCCAGGGAATTGGAAGAAAGTAGGGAAATGGAAAATGAAACATTAGATAGGACAGAATGCACTAAAATTGAAGGGACAGCATTAGATCAAGATGACATCATTATTAACAGTGCTGTTAATGAATATAGAAGTTTTAAAATTTACAATTATAGTAGTATTAAGTTAGAAAAAGTGCATTTTAGCTTACTATCTAAAGGATTTAACTTTATTCCTACCCCTAAGTTTAGTATAGTGGATAATATCTTAGAATTTAAAAAATACACAAGGAAGTTGAATTTGGCCTTGATGTTTGACAACAAGGAAACAAAGGACAGAGAAAATAGTGAAGGAATATTAGGCCCATCAAGATTAAAAAAGAAAAGTAGTTTCATGCCTGTGAACAACCCTAATGTAAATGCTTTTGACCAGATGGTTACTAATGATATGTATCAATTATATCGGAATAGGAACAAGTATAAAATTAAACAGAATTTATCCTTGGAAGAACAGAATACATTATATGAGTTACAGAAGAACACCAACATACGTATAATGAAGCCAGACAAGGGTGGTGGCATAGTTATTTACGATACTCTTTCTTACAATGCTACCATACAAGATATTTTACATCAATCAGGAAATTACACTGTAACATCTATAAACGAGGTGAACATAGCTTATAGGAGGATAGATATGTACCTAGAGGAATATTTTTTGGAGCATAGAATCACTGAAGAAATGTATAAATTTATGATTGTTGAACATCCTATTCTTGCAACAATCATAGGGATACCTAAGGTACATAAAAATCAAGTTAACCCTCCATTTCGGCCTATCATCTCTGGGAGTAGATCAAAGACATTTCCACTTGGAGTAGTAATTGACACATTATTAAAACCTATATACAATGAGGTAAAACATCTAGTAAAAGATTCCTGGGAATTTTTAAAAAATTATCCAGTAGACAAGTACCATCATAGTACTTTATTCAGTACTATTGATGTTATAGATCTATTTAGTTCTATACCCATGGAGGAGGGCATAGAAGCTTTTACTAACAGTTTAAGGAAACATACTAAAATGACATGGGACAAGATTCAACTTTTGGCTGAATTAATGAGTATTGTCCTAGATAATAATTATATATTTCACGAAGGTGAAATATTCAAGCAGACCAGGGGTGTAGCTATGGGAGCAGCATGTGCCCCCATATATGCAAACCTGGTCATGCTTGACTGGGAAGAAAATAATGTTTTGAATGGTACATTCAATAAGTCCATCATATACTACTCGAGATTTTTAGACGATATATACATTATTTGGAATGGAGACATTCATACATATACAGCTTTTATTAACTACATCAATACCAGTAGTGATTTTTTAAAATTCACTTCAATGGTAAATGAATTTGGTGTTCCTTATTTAGATACACTGGTAACAGCTGATAATGATGTTTTGAAGTCCACAGTATATAGAAAAGATACTTTCACTAACTCATATGTGGACTATAACAGTTATCATCCTAGGAAAGTGAAAAGGAACATCTATAAAGGACAATGTATAAGGGCCATGAGGATGTGTTCTAATTACAATGACATGGTTAAGGAAATTGAATACATCACCTCCCTATTTTTAGATAGAGGATATGATAAGGTATTAATGGAGGACATATCAGAATATGTCATAAGCCAATGGGGCATTAAATATTCGCCACTACTTGGCTTGAACAGAAAATCCAAAGATTTGGTAAAAAACAAATTAATGAGCACTCTGACATGAAGGACATGAAAATGGAAACTATTAATAGTAGTTATAAAAGAGCTTGCATTATAGAGTTTGGTCCATATAGTCAAGTTATTAAAGAAATTATCATTAATAACTGGCGATTCTTAATTAAAGACAAAGAAATCGCAGATGTTCTGGGAGTTGAACCCGGATTTGTGAACAAAATGGGTAAGAACATTAAGAAAATACTTGAATGTGGAATTAAGACTAAATATAGTTCTAATACACACACATCAAGGTGTGGGACCTGTAAACAATGTTCAAGCATATATGAATTGAGCCCCATCATATTAGAAAATGAGAATAGAACTAAAATACATACACCTAGAGGCAATTGTAAAACTAACATGGTGGTATATATTGCTATGTGTACAGTCTGTCCCTCATTTTACATAGGGAAGACTGAAAGATTATTAAGACAGGGAATATATGCACACTTATATTGCATCAAAAATAAGGATATGAAGAATGCACTTGCTAGGCACATAATAAATGAAGGTAATGAACACAAGTTTAAATTTGCTATAATAGAAGTTGTCAAAAGTGACCCTAGAGGAGGTAACATGAAAAACCTTTTAGCTTATAGGGAACTTTATTGGCAGGTTTTAACTGATGCCACAAGAAAACCAGGCATCAATGATTATTTTTCAATTAAACCTCTTTTAATGTTAAATACTTAACAATTGTTAACAATTGTGGGCACATTAATATGTATAATATCAAATATAATAACATAAGGTTTTAAGTTTTTAGAATTTTTGTACTTTGTGTATTAGATAAAGTATATGTAATTTATTTACAGGGAATGAAGTATATAGGATGTTGCTTTAAGAACTGTTGTATATTTGGCGCCATTTACATTTTAAAATGGAGTGTAATCAGCTGTTTCAAACGTTCTGATGAAGCTAGCTTAGTCTAGTGAAAGCGCTTAACGTCTGAAGCATCTTTGTATTAAACATTTGTTGTTCTAATTTTATCCGGAGGATTTATTTTGCTGTTTACCATTGAGCTTGGAAGTGAACAATATTGTGTGGATTTTGAAACTAAATGAATGATCTTAAATGATAAAAAAAACTTCTTCCTCCACCTCCAACACAAACACCTTAATAATCCACAAAAATTCTGGGCAGGCTTAAACAAGCTCCTGCACCCAGGCCAGGCAACCACCCCCACTCCAACAACTTGCAAACAACAATGCCCTGTAAACATTGCTAACACATTCAATAGTTTCTTCACAGAAACTATACAATCCCTGGCCACACAATTCAAACAAACAACCAGCCCACTCCACTACCCATGCCAGCAGAATACTACAACTACATCAGATCATCTATTTACCTTTGATCCAGTACCCATATCCTTTATAACATCTCTTCTTAAAAAACTAAAACCCACTAAGCTAGCAGCTGACCTTCTCCCAGCTGAGTTTCTGCAAAAAGCAGCTGAGGCCATTTCCTATCCCGTCTCCATAATCATAAACCGTACCTTGTCAGAAGCCTTCATCCCCTCCATATGGAAAATGTCCCACATTATTCCTCTCCATAAAGGTGGTAGCTCACTAGATCTAACCAACTACATTAGCTATACTCTCACCCCTGGCCAAAATTATGGAAAAGTGTGTCCACAAACAACTGATGGAACACCTCACCAAAAATAAAATTATAGCTAACTCCCAACATGGCTTCAGGCCAAATCACAGCACCACATCAGCCCTACTATCCTTTTCTAATACCATCAATAACTTCAGAAACAATAATAAACTATCATCTGCTCTTTTCTTAGACCTCTCCAAGGCCTTTGATATGGTGAACCACATTCAACTCCTCCATACATTAAAAAAACTATCACTCAGCAATTCCACACTGAAATGGTTCCAATCCTACCTGTCCAATAGGCAACAGGCTGTTCTATGGCAGGACAAATTATCTACATGCCTACCTGTTACACTTGGAGTTCCCCAAGGATCTATTCTTGGCCCTCTTCTCTTCACCATCTTTGTTAATGACCTGCCCACAATCAACCCCCATGCCACATGCATTCAATATGCAGATGATTCGACTATCATCAGCACTGCCTCCAACCTGGCAGACCTCACTGCTTCAACCCAAGACACCTTCAACCTAATAGAAAAATGGTTCTCAAGTCGACAACTAGTTCTCAACACCAACAAAACAAAACTACTTACTTTCTCACCCACTAACAAGACTCTTCCCCACCTTCTCTATTACATCCTCCAATGGAATCACTATATCACCAGAAGCTCACACAAAGCTATTAGGTGTTACCATTGATAACTCCCTTAAATTTGACACCCATTTCAATCTTACCATCAAAACCGTCAATAAAAAGCTTGGCTCGCTCTATAAAGTAAAACACTTTCTCACTCCTCACGCTAAAATTACAATTGCCAGCACACACCTACTATCAACTCTTTTCTATGCCTCCCCTCTTTACAAACCTAAACAAGACAACCCTTAACAAACTTGCTTCTTGTTACAATCACATAGCTAGATTTGCCACAAATTCCACCTTTAGAACGCACCACTGCACTAACTTGAAGCAACTAGGGTGGTTAGAGTTTTCCAGCCAACTCCATTTCAACCAACTCAAAACGGCTCACCAGATACTGTATCACCCAGAGAAAACACCAGCTCTGAAAAACATCATTCACCCCTATATTAACCTGCAATCTTTACGCTCCTCCAATAAGATCTTAGCTCAAACTACCAAAGCCAATAATTCTGCTGGGGATTCTCTATTCTCAAACTTTGTAGGTAAAATGTGGAACTCCCTACCGACCATGCTCACCTCAGAACCCTCACTCCTACAATTCAAAAAAAAGCTTAAACCCCATCTCAATACTCTCTGGCAATGTCCCTGTTCCAAACCTGATTAACCACTATCATTTACCCTTCTCTTACCTCACTATCCTTAACCGCTTTTTAACAAGGCGCCTCGCCTTTGTAACTGACCTATGTTTTTTTTTTTTTTTTTTTATATGCTGCTGTTGTTTTTTTTTTTCCCAAGATGTGATGTATCTTTATATTGTATTTAGAACTCAACTATCTTCCTTTTTTGCATTAACAATGTTCATATGTCTGTTATGTACTTGGAGCTTTTCTCCCCGGGCCTCCGCTGAAAATGGACATGTATCCAGTCGGACTCTCCCGGTTAACAAATGTAAAATAAATAAATAAATAAATTAGAAATCATAGGAAGCCTGGCTAAGGATGGAAGTGGAGCAACCAAGCAGTGAGGTTGAGAGAAGGTATGGATTGGTGCAGTTGACCCGACTGGTGGGTCAGAAGATCTGGAACCGGGTCCAGATGCCATGGCTGTACCAAGAGGTAATGATGTAGGAATGGAAACCAAATCTGTCGAGGCCAATAAGGGGCAATGAGAATCAACTTGGCTCTCAAGGTGTTTGCTTTCTGAATTAGCTGAGGTATCAGCGGAAAAGGAGAAAAAGCATAAAGAAGTCCCCGGGGCCAATCTTGGCTTAGAGTGTCTCTGGGGGGATGGCCTGGAAGGGGGAAGAGAGAGAAGAAGTCTGGGCATTTGCTGTTTTGAGGTGTAGTGAAAAGGTTGGAGCAAGGAAGGCCCCACTTCTGAAAAATCTCTTCCATCACTGACTGTTTGAGAGACCACTCGTGAGGCATGAGAATAGCTCTGCTCAATCTGTCCGCTATGATGTTGGATTTCCCGGGGATGTGCATTGCTATCAGAAACTGGTGAGAGGAGATTGCCCATTGCCAAAGTCTGAGAGCCTCTCGACACAGTGGATAGGACTTGGTTCCGCCCTGTTTGTTTATGTACCACACTACGGACATATTGTCCATTTGGACTGCAATAGTTCCCAGGGGAAGAGAGTCGTTGAGGGCTTGCAACATTAAAAGCACTGCTCTCATCTCCAGAACATTTATGTGCAGATGGTACTCGAAAGGTTGCCAAGTGCCATGGACCATTCTGCCTGATAATGCCCCCCCACCCGATCAGGGAGGCATCCGATGTAACCATGGCAACCGGGGCAAGAGGAACAAATGGTCTTCCTTGATGGATTTGAGGGGATGATATCCACCAAGTCAGATGTCTTTTGCAAGTTGGAGTTACTATGATCTCGTGATGCATGGGAAGTTGTTGAAAGGACCATTGGGTGAATAGCATCCATTGTAGCAGCCGCATGTAAAAGCGGGCGAGGGGAAGTGTTATGGCGGCCGCCATAAGACCCAGTACTTTCAGAGCAAATCTGGCCTGAATTTTGTTGCTGAATAGAATCACTTGGACGTGTCTTTGAATGTCCAAGATCCTTTGGTCTGTCAACCTTGCAGAAAGTTGTACGGTGTCCAAATTTGCGCCTATAAAAGTAATATATTGACAAGGCGACAAGGCAGATTTTTCGAAATTTATAGAAATTCCTAGCCCTCTGCAAGTGTGAATGGTGTAATTTCTGGCTTGGAGAAGCTGATGCCTGGTGGTGGCAGTGAGGAGCCAGTCGTCTAGATATGGAAACACCTGGAATCCTTGACGTCTCAGGTGAGCCATAACCACTGCCATGCATTTGGTGAACACTCTGGGGGCTGTAGTGAGTCCAAAGGGCAGGGCTCTGAATTGGAAGTGACTGGTCCCCAGCCGAAAGTGGAGAAATCTTCTGGAGCATCTGTGAATTTTTATGTGATAGTACGCATCCTGAAGATCTATCGAGCACATCCAATTGTCCTTGCCCAGAAAGGGCAGAATGGACTGAAGCGTGACCATCGGGAATCTTGATTTCTTTACAAACTTGTTGAGTTTGCTCAGATCTAATATTGGTCTCCAGTCCCCTGTCTTTTTTGGAACTAAAAAGAACCTTGAGTAGATTCCGGATCCTATTTGGTCTGCTGGGACTGGCTGGATGGCTCTTTTTACTAGCAGTTTTGATATTTCTAGTACTGCTAGTTCCCTTAGACCGGGTGGAATGTCTGGAAGGGTTCCCTTTTTTTGAATTGGGGTTTGAATAAAGGGAATTTTGTAACCCTCGGATATAATTGACTGTACCCATTTGTCTTGAGAAAGGGAAAGCCAGGCTATTGGGTACAGCGATAATTTTCCCCGACTGCCTCCGGCGGACAATCAGGCAACATCTCAGGGATGCTGGAAGGGTTTGTCAGAAAGAGGCTCTCTGCTACCCTGATTCTGCGGACCCCCTCTGCCCCTAGGGCAGCCTATTATTGTTACCCCTCTGCCTCTGGGGTTAAACTGACTCAGGCGTGACTCCTTGAGATTTGCGGAACCACATTTTCCCTCCCTTCTGTCCTTTGGGGTAAGGTCTAGAAGGGGTGGAGAAACGGACTCCTACGGCAGAAAGAGTCTTGCCATCTTGTTCGCATCTAGTCAAAGTGTCTTTCACTTGAGGACCGAAGAAGGTCGAGCCATCAAAAGGGGAGTTTGTGAAAGACGCCTTGAAGGGGTCTGCAAAATTACAAAACCGCATCCAGGACTGACACCTTAAAGCCACTCCTGTGCCTGCGGCCCTACTTGCTCCATCGGCTGCATAAGAAATGAGCCGCATGGAGGAGTTAGCAATGGAGTTAAGGATTCCTAGCTGTGAGCTAATCTTATCCTGAGGCCCAGCAGCTGATGGATCCTGTAAAACGTCTCCCAACTCTTTAAGAACATCTCTTTGAAGGCAGGTGAAGTGGCATAAGTAGTTCAGCGATCTCATGGCAAAAGTCGCTGAAGAAAAAATCCGCTTACCGTACCTGTCCATAGTTCTAGAATCCTTATTAGGAGGGTGAACAGGTACTGAAGGATCAGCTAATTCCTTCTTGGTGGCAGCAGCCACCACTATGGCATCAACTGGGACACCTTTTGTTAAGTATTGTCTATCTTGTGGGGCTGTAATAAATTTTGAAGGTCTCCTGGGGGTAGGTTCCACCGAATCCGGAGCCATCCACACCTTCCAAGCCACTACTTCCATGAAAGGGTCGAAAGGCGGAGACACCCAGGAGGTGGAGGGTCGAGATCCGAATGCCTCCAGTTACACTGACTCGTCCTCGGAGGGATTAAGGGAGGGCCAGTTCCCCCTCTGTTTAAGGATTTCAAGGATGTCTGAAAATGAGACATCCTCAGAGGAGGACCTTGGGGACCCCTCCGACTCATCCAAGTCAGTATCTGATGTAGTAGACTCAGGAGAGTCTAAATGTTTCCTCTTACATGTCCTCTTATGGGGGGGTTCTCCTGACGGATCAGGAGAAGCCTCGGAAGAGGAAGATATTCCCAATGGGGAAACCTGAGGCGTTGGATCTCTGGGTCCGGGAGCAAGAGAGTGGGAAGAGACGTCAGCAGGCACTGTAGTGGGAGGAGCTGATGGAACTGTCCATTGACTAATCCCAGGGGCTAGTACACTCCTCATCACCGGCTCCCCATCAGAGAGACCAGAAGGTTCCTGCTCAAGAGATAGGAACCCCAGGCCTCACCAAGAGGGAAGGCTCCGAGGCAGATGTCGGGCCGAGCTCCGAGAGGGAGAACGGGGTCGGACAAGGGTCCGATGCCACTTGCCCCCTCGGAGCCGACGAGAGAGACTAGACGCCTGGATCCCTCCAATGAAGGTCTCAAGGAGGAAATATGGAGCGTCACACCAACTCCGAGCTCTGTAAGAGCGTCGAAGGAGGAATGTTCGGTGGATGTGATATAGCTACCGTCTGTTGAGATGGGCTATGGAGTATTTGCGCCAATGCCTGAGACTTTAATAGTCTACTCACCACTCTCTCAAGGTCGTGATCAGATAGCCTGGATGACCGAGAATATCAGCTCAGAGCAAGGGTGATCTTGGAGCCAAATGAATAGATTCCACAGAAGGGGATCAAGATCTCTTTTTCGAGATCAATAGAGCCATCGGAGCCGAAGATACGTCGGCTCCAACCGGAGCCGACACTGAGTGTCTAGACTTGACAGTATCGGCGCTGGATGGAGCCAATACTGATACTGGTATAGAAAGATCGGCTCCAGCCAGAGCCGATCTCGAACCTGGTGAGGAAGAACCTGAAGCCGACGGCTTGGAAGCCTGAGCCAAAGGCTTAACAGGTTTCGAGGGCTTCCCTGGCGCCGACTTAGTCGGGGAGCTCTCGGGTTATAATAAGCCCCTTAAAATGAGCTTATTTTTTCATTCCTGCAGGACTCTTGGGCTGAAAGCATGACAGATAGCACAAGAGTCCTCCCAGGCAATAAACACAAGAAGTGTGACCGTCTGTCAGCGACATCTTCTGACAGCACGAGTCACACTTCTTGAAGCCTGAGACCTTAGTGTCCTTCGACATAACTGTGTCGATGAAACACTGGAAACACACTCACACACAAAACACACTCAGTCCAACAATTTTAATTAAATTAAATTAAACTAACAGGGATAACAGACAGTCACACACAAAAAATTCCCTGACAGGAAAAAATTTAGGAAGGGGAAGGCCTAAGGCCTAACTAGGGGTAAGGGAATATTTACTTAAAAGAAGGGAACACTGACAGGAATAGGGTTAACGTGAGTCGGTAATTAACAAAAAATAATATTTATATGTAAAAAGTTAAAGGGGGTAGACAAAAGTCTCTGAAAAGTTCACTTACCTAGAGCTGGTAAAAGAAGGCACCTCGTTAGTGAAGCGGCAAATGAGATCTGAGTAATCTCCGCCTTGCATCATGGGATATAGGGTTGCCTCGAGCTGGTAAAATTAGCTCTCGAGCTTAGCAAGTGCTGAGTCGGAGACGAGGATCGGCTCCGAACCCCATCCAGCAAGAATGAAGGCGAGATTGACAACTTAACATCTAGTGTTTTAAATTGAGACTGTTCTTATATGTGAACCTAGGTATATCACCCACAACCCCAGCTGTCATCCTATCAGCTGTCAGAAGGTGCCAGTTTTTCTTTATGATGTTACATATGACATTACTGTCATTAGTATACTTGGTAATAAAAGAAACCCTATCTTCCAGATACCTACTGTTAGTCATATTCAGTGGTAGGTCAGATACAGACTTTAATTCATGGCTAAAGACTGCTTCTTGTTTTGACAGAAGATCTTTTATAACCTCTGTCAATAAACATTAGCTCAAGATTATCTACTTATTTGTTCAATGCTACTTTATTACAAATTCTCTTAACTCTATTCATTTGTCCTCTCACTACATTAGGGAATATGTATCTAGGATGCATACAACTATTATCCATTATACTATTTTGCCAACATGGTTTACGAAATAAAGTGGTAGAAATTATCCCCGCTTCACCCTTAGTAATGGAAACATCTAAAAAATCTACTTTAGTGTTAGAAGTTGTTATGGTAAATTTTAAGAAGTCTGTAGTAGATTCTAAATAATATACAAAATCAAATAGGGAGGATAACTCTCCCTCCCATAGCATAAAAATATCATCCACAAAACTTCTATACATCTTAATATTGGCACAAAATATATTGTTGTATAGATGTTGTGTTTCCCAATAACATACAACTAATCGTACATGGGGTGCCCATAGTGACACCCCATTTTTGTAAATACATTCTACCATCATACATAAACACATTGTGACATAGAATCAAGTCCAGTAGTGCACATATCAAAATTACTTCATCATTACAAAAGACTTTCAAGTCAGTTAATACTCCTCTCATGACCTCTATACCATAATCATTTGGTATAGATGTGAACAAACTTTGAATCTGCATAGTAACCATCAAACAATGGGTTAAATCAGATTTATTACTACAAACACTAAGATCACTCAAAACTGTGTTGTGTCCTTAAGAATAGTAGGAAGTTTAGCAACCACTGGTCCTAACTTCCCTTCCTCATAAACAGATAGGGGTTCTGTTACCCAACCACCTGCAGCCAGTATCGGCCTCATGGGTGGCATGTTTAGAGATTTATGTACCTTGGGTAACCCCTTAATGTATGGTATAATTGGATGCTCAACTTTAAAATAATTATATAACATCTCATTAATCTGTCTACATATCAATAAATCATAAATAGTATCATTCACAGTTTTTACAATAGCATCAAACTCAGAATGTTGTATCAGGCTATAGGTGCTTCCTTCATTTAACATATTGCACATAGCTAAATCATAATCCTTTCTATTTAGTAGAACCACGGCTCCTCCTTTGTTAGCTGGCCTGATACAAAGTTCAGCATTCTCCCTTAAAGTATGTATAGCTCGTTGTTCTACATGACTCAAATTATAAAAATTCTTTTCATGTTTATTATACAAATTGTCACGTATTTCTTTCTCACATACTCTTACAAAAGAGTCAATATGTGGGAGTAAAATAGGATTAAATGAGCTCATTTTTCTATATTTGTCATGCTCTACTTGCAATTTGTTCTTAAAAATCAACTTCAAAGCTATATTACGTGATAAGTCTCAAGTCTGTTAGTATATCACTCACATGCGTAGACGTCGCAGGTATAAAGGATAAACCCTTATTAAGTAAAGCAGTTTCTTCCTTGTTAGGCACATAGTCAGATATATCAATAACTAAACTTTTCACTGCGACATCTTCCTGTTCACTGAGACCTTCTCGCCTGAATACTTCCTCTTTCGCCTCCCCCAACTCACTGAGTAAAGAGTATGTGGTGAACGTTGTCTTATGGTAATGGTAAAAAATTCCTCATATTAAGGGGAGCCAACTGCTTAGGTCTTGCTCCCTCCGTGGTGTAAACTAAAGCCTGCTGATTAGGTGGAGGGGTGGAGCCTGTTAGTACCAGTAGTACATCCTGAGAAGATCCCAAAAATAATAACTTTTCCTTCAACTATCCAAACTTCAAACTACTTTTGGGGAAACAGAATTCTCTAGACTAGGTCCTGCAATCTGTAACCACATCCCCAGAGAAGGAAATATACAAGATACACAAATACACAAAGATTTTAAACATGCTGTCAAAGACCATCTTCTTAAAGCAGCCCAGTTCCCCTGCTATCATGACATTTAAGCTATCAATACTGTATGCATTAATGTCTATGTACATGAGGCCTTATGTGCTGCTCTAAATACTATCTAATATGTTTTCCTATTGTATTTATGTGAATAACCCTTGCATTTAAGTTGATTTTTACTAGTGCATTTGTACTTGTGTATAACTCTTGCTTACTGCCAAGGCACTAATACTTCGACTTTGTATGCCATGAACTGCATTTCCCAATTATGCATTTCTCTCAGTGCTTACACTGTACTTTATAACATATGTGTACTGCTGCTTACTGGGCCTGGGTCATGCCTGAAAGAGTCAGTGGAGCAGTCCACCTATGTGGTGAACAAATAGTAAATAAATAAGCGGGTCTAAGGAGTAACTAGCAGCTCCTCATCAAATTATCTGAGTGGTCTCACTGGGGAATAATGCCCAACAAGCTCAGTTTGTGCAGGGTTTGAAAGGATGTCTAGTAATTTTAAACACAGAGCTAGAAGTACCCAGCATGCCTTCTGACACATGGTCCCTATAAAAGCAGCCAAGCAAATAAAGCTGCAGCTCCAATGCCATCAAACAAAATGCAGCTTTGGCAAAAATTAAACTGCTGCCAGACCTCACATTTGTGGCTCCTTTCTTCAAAACTGATTAATTTAAGGGCTTACTACCATGTAAATTTATAATTTGAACCTGTACAAATGGTCAGAAATTAAACTGGCTTTTTATGTTGGATGGAAGAACAAACTTTGAGGACTTTAATATATGACTAATTGCAATATGAAGGAACCCCAAGAAGGTTTCTCTGGAGATCATACTATTTAAAAGCAGTCTGAAAGTGTTTCAATTAAATTAGAGTTGGGAACAAGTGTTAGGAGGGACAGCCATAAGCTCTGATATTTCAGAGAATGAAAAATGGTGACCTGTTCTCTATTTTCTCTTTTTGTAAAGCTTTTTAAAATAAACAGTGGGCATTTATATGAGAAACCATCATCATACAACTATTCCTCCTCCTCAACATTCATGTGAAAGCTTAAGCAGATGACTGTATAATTCAAAGAAAGAAGAAACAGTGTGGAAACAATCCCAGTGTGGATATAAATTAAGTGGATCAAGTTGCTTATAATGTTCAGGGAAAGACCAATGGTGGAGGACTTCTAAAGCCTTGAAACCAGAGGGAGGGGCACCTAGTTGTGACCATGGAATGCTGTTTATATAGGAGTGTGTTACCAAGCAAATTGGCCAGTAAGGGACACATAAAGGTACAGTCAACACCTGGTTAGGATTTGCAGTGCCACTACAACCTCAATGAAGAGGCTCTGGGTAAGGACAGCAACTACAGTCCAGCTGATTTAGCTAGGTCTGCTGCTGTGAATTGTGGATCATATTAGGTAAATGGTCAGGAGGTTTGTTGCTAGGTCATCTGCATAAAGTGATGTGTTGATATGGGGGGGTATTAAATGATGGTATTAAAAGGAAATTATGAAAAGTAATGGTCCCAGTTATGCATTTGGGCAGTGTCAGATGTTACTGGCTGTGGACAAGAAGGAGTTTGGCCTACTAGCTCCCCAGAAGCTCTCAGAATGAGACAGCCATAGTGTCAGTACAAGGCAGTATGATTTAACCATTAATGGTTATTTCTCTTAAAAGCCTTTGGTATAACAGCAAAGCAAAGGTTTTTGTAAGGCTGCTAGACCAATTAAAATTAATGTCTTTTATGCATATGTATATTTGTTTGCTGTGAGGTAAAGTAGCCATGTAACACTTTTTCTGGAAGATGTACCGGTGCTTATAGAGAATCCCTACTCCTGCAGAAAGCTTTTTAGAATGCCTGAAATGTTAGAAGTAAACAGATGCAGATTCATGCATGTGTTTTTAGGCCAACCTCTGGCAGATCATTGTCTATGTAACCATTTCATAATTCAGAGAAATGCATGTGGTCAGACAGTTGTTAATTCTATGGTAAGAGGGTTGAGTTGAAAGTGTAACATACTTTGATGAAGTTCAGAAAAATCCATCACAGCAAGTCTAGACATAGGAAGGAACACCGCTTAGATTTTCATTAACACTGGTAAGGATAGGTAGCCACAGTGGTGCAGTGGTTAGCGTTGCCACCTCACAGCTAGAGGTTCTCCGGTTCAATCCTCGGCTGGGGTGCCTTCTGTGCAGAGTCTGCATCTCCTGCCTGTGGTCACGTGGGATTCCTCTGGGTGCTTTGGTTTCCTCCCACATCCCAAAGACATGCTGTAGGTGGACTGGACACTCTAAATTGGCCCTAGGCATGAGCGTGTGCATGTGTGTGCCTTATGTGGAAGGTTGGACACTGGGCTGGCAACTCAACACCATGAAAACTCCACTGCCAATCATAAGTGGACAGGTGATCTGCTTTGGTGACCCCTAACTGGGAAAAGCCAAAAGAAGAAGAAGAAGAAAAAGAATTAACACTGATAAGGATGAATGAATGACAAGTAAATCCAAACAAGATGGAGTATGATTAGTATGGGTTAGAGTTAGCTGTGTTGGTGGGGTTGCTGGGCTGTACAAGGTTCTTTAGTAATTTGTACTACTAAGGCACATTTATTAAGAAATGTAATAATTCGTACCAAGGTTTGTGAACTCAATTTTGCACTGAAATGACATGTCTAATTGATTAAGGATTTCTTGTGACTTATTTGCCTTTTTTTTAATTAACTGGGTAAACCCACTGGACACAAGTGTACCTTTTCAGGCCTGACTTAGGAACACTATATACTTAAGTGAGTTGTTCAGAGTCATTCAGCAGGCAAAAAGAGGCTGAAAGAATTAAAGGCTGAGCGACAGAAGACAGCTTGTCAAAAGCTCACAGCCTTAATTCTCTGTGCTAACTGCTTGCCTAGTCCTCATCACTGCTGTTATCACGATCAGTTTCTAACTTCTATTGATGAATGTTGTACTTGCAGCAAACTGAACAAGGAGTACTAAAATGTCCTATCCCCATTAACAGCCTCCAGTTCATCTTGTGGGATCCTCTGTGTTTCCATGCAAGACATAATCCCTTAACATGTCCTGAGTTCACCTTGTTGTTTCCTCCCTCTGGCCATACCTTAAACATTTTCAGTGAAAGTTACTCAGAAGGTATCCTGACAAATTATCCAAATCACTGTGAATGGCTCCTTACAATATGGAATGATTTTACTCTACAGTCCTCCATATTGCCGAGTTCCTTACTTAGTCATGGAGAGTGAGTGAGTGAGTGAGTGAGCGAGTGAATGAATGAACGAATGATTGCAGTGATAGTCTTAATAATGTAGGTGATTGCATCTGAGATATACCGTGGGAAGAGTATACTAGGTTAACTCTAGCTCAGAGGTGTCCAGGTATCAAACATTCACTTGCCAGACTGCTTGGGCCAAAGTCATTGTTGTATGCTGAGGTTGCTTTCAAGGAGCACATGACATGCTTAATCAGAAGGATTATGCATCTTCCTACTCTTAGTCCAGACACATGACTTTGGAAAGTGAGAAAATATTTCTCACTGCCAAGTTGGATTATGCAAGTTGGCTTACATAATTACTCTGTAAATCCCAGTATGTGCTCATTGGGACTGTTTAACCAAACTACCAAAGCCAAACATTTATTATATATATTGTCTGCACTATGTGAAGTCATAGTAATAATTTTGTTTTTAGAACCAGATTTACTAAAGCCAGGGCTTAGTTGCACATCTCTTGAGACCAGAAGAGTAAACGTAAAAAGTTAGGAACAATCTAGCCTGCAATTCCATGTTTGAATTATTCATGTGAGTCTTTTGCGAAAGGAGGTGGACAGATCTATATGAGGAGTTCCATACAGTTCATTAATTTCCTGCAGGATTCCCCAAGTTCGACTTCTGTTTGAGGGGGTATGTCCTGATCTTGCTCAGTCTGTCTATATTCTACTCTGATGGAATGTATGTAGCCTGTAGAGAGAGAATGTACCGAGTTGTTAGTTCCAGGTTGCCATGGCTAGTCTGCAAAGGTGGTAAGATCTGGTTCTCCCCTATTTGATTACATACCACATCACTGTGGTTTTGTCTGTGATTACTTGTAGAGGACCTGGAACCATAAGATGATTCAGAGATTTGAGAGCATTTATTAGCACTATGATTTATGGACATTTATATGTTTCAGTCTGTCATGCTTGTATTACAGACCCTGAACTTTTACACACTTGGAAACAACTCCCCATGCAATACCGGAGGCATATGCAGTTACAGTCTGAGTAGGGTCTGTAAGGGAAACAGGGGTACCTAGGCTGGGAGCTAACAGGTCCATACAACAGTAACTTCCTATTTACTAATCCCAGTACTGGAATATAAAATAACAGAGGGTGCTGGTGATGGTCCAAACTTGGGAAACATTGTGTTTTCTCATGTGAAGTCTAGCCAAAGGAATCATGAGAATTGTAGAAGCAGTGAAACCCAGAATCCTGAGATATTGCTTGGCAGATGTCAGAGACTGGCTTGAGAATATCAGAAATTGTTCCTTGCAAAATTCTACTTTGCCATGAGGATGAAAAGCCATCAAGAAGGATGTATCCAGGAAACATAATAGAAACATTAGCCTGTGACAAGGATTGAGAGAAGGTTTCTCTATAGTCTCCTGAAGTCTCAGACTGAAAAACAAAGTTCTTTACCTAATCCAGATATTCTTGATAACTTGCAAAAGAATCTGCAAAAATAAAGCAGTCATCTAAATATGGAAAAATGTGAAAGTCCTACAGCTTGCAGTGGTCTATTACAGGAGCCAGCCATTTGTAAAGACCCTTGGAACTGTAGACAAGTCAAAGCGTAAATCAAAAACTGAAAATGTGAATCAGACATAGAAAATGTAAAAATCATCTAAAATCTTTCAGTACTGGAATGATAAGCAACTTTTAAATCCATATTTACAAGAAAACTGTTAGGTGGAATGAAAGGTAGAGACTGTAGAGAAAGCATTTTGGATTTTGTGATTTTCATGTGAAGGTTTAGAAAAGAAAGGTCTAGGACAGGTCTCCACATTCCCTCTTACTTTGTCAAAGAAAGATTCTTGATTAAAAATATTTTATCTGTTTGATTTGGGGGAATGGGATCTATATCTCCCTGAGAAATGATCTGAGTTAGGATAATAAGAAACATGAGGGTTGATTAGATGACTAAAGAGGAATCCATTGAAAAGGAGGCCAAGGAGTCTCACTGTCAGTAAGCAGTAACTTGTCTGAAAGATTATCTGAACCCAAGTGAATGGAATTTTGCTGCCATAGAGGGAAATGAAGACCTAGACTTTAGGAAAGCATTACAGTAATGTCACTGGGTGAGGACACAAAGGGACATACAATACATTTCATACTCTGCATACCTTGGTAGTTTTTTTCCCCCAAGGAAACCAAGCCATTAGCAGATCAGCAGAGTCTTACTACACTATAATCGCTATCTGTAAATGGTGCTGTAATAACACCTTGATTTTCTAAACTTTATCCTGGCTATTATAGACTGCAGTGTAGTTGTAACATTAATTATATATATATTAATCTGCCATAGTCCATGCTTACAGATTGTGTTTTTTTTTGTTTTGTCTTACCTTGATACTTCTGTTTGGTGCACTGTCTACTGCTGGCCAAGGTTCAGCCCGCTCAGTAATTGCTGCATTGGTGGACAGGTTATTTCCTGGTTTGTTCGTCTCCCCACGTGGAGTGTGATTCCAGCTGTATCCCCTCCCCTTCTTCTGCACCGACAGATTCTACATAATTGGGTAACTTAACGAGCATAATTTTTAAATTTAATATCCCTGCTCCGCTGTTCCTTGTTGTTTCCAAGCTTAGTTTGCCTGCCAATTACACTCCAAACTTCTAGCTAGCTACCATGTAAGTTTAATTACTGTTTTGCTCTCTCAAACCTCTAGATGCTTAACTGTTGTATAGTATGTGTTATGTTATGAAATACGAGGTAAGCCTCTAGTTATTATAGGTCTGCCAGTTATGCTGGCCATCCATTTTATTGCTTGTATTACAGTTTGTCTTAAAATACAGGGCAGCATACGTCTACATATGCAAGGTGTATAACCCACTAAACTCACATGCATTGCTATGGAATGTCCGTGGATGTGTTAAAATAAGGACAGATAAGTTATGTGAATGTGCATACTGGACTTTACTCATTCACACTTCGTACTTCGATTTTACCTCTTTTTACAGTCTGAAACTCTCTACTGCTTTACTACGACAGGTGCCCCTCACCTAGAGTCAGAAGACTGCTTTAACTAACTTGCAATCTGCTGCAACATGCCCTTGTCTGGAAAAGCTCTCAAATGTATTAATGTATGCCCCTCACCCAATGTATTCATAGGTTCATAGGTTCATACTAGGCTATCTGCCCTAGGACATTTATAAGCCTAGCCAGAGTGTGTTTGGCTTTCGCCACCCATTTTAAATTAATTTTGCTATGCCCTTTTTCGAGGTTAGTATACTGTGCCTCTGTCTAACAGTGACACAGAAATTATACCCGGGATAAACCTATGATCTCCCATCCACTCATCAAGATTCATCTTGAAGAGAGTCAGTGAGGGACTCTGCCTAACCTGGACTGGGATTTTATTCCAGAGTGAAGGGAGCCTCTGGGTTATGAATCTGTCCCTCCAGCATGTCCTATTTATTTCAGTGCTGAGGTTCAAGTCTCTCGAGCGTGTAACTTGATGGGATTTGGATTTTCTGAGGTGCAGCATGTCTATTAATTCCGGGTTGGACATGGCTTTATACTTCAGGCAGAGATCGCCTCTGAGCAGGCGGTATGCCACTGAGTAGAGCTGGAGTTTCTTTAACCGGGCAGCATATGGCATCTGTTTAAGCCCTTTGATCCTCTTGGTGAGGTACTTTTGGGGTCTTTCCAGTTGCTGCAGGTGTCTGGTAAGGTACATCCCAAAAGGGGCATTGTAATCAATTATGGGCCTGATGAGGGATGAGTAAAGAGGCACGATGACCTCCCCTGATCTAGATGTGAATCCCTTCATGATTAGGTGGGCTATATAAAATGTTTTTCTAACCACTTTGGCCACGTGGTTGTCAAATGAGAGATTGCTATCAACTTGGGTCCCCAGGTCCCTAATTACTTCTGCTGTACTTAATGGATTACCACCTATGTGGTAATTTGTGGGCACTTTGTTTTTGCCAAAGGGGATGACTATACACTTTTTGGCGTTTAGCTTGAGGCCATGGCTCTGGCACCAGTTGTCTGTTTCTATGAGGCCCTTTTGGAGGATGCTTGTGTCTGCTGGAGAGTCTATTATGGCGCCCAGTTTGCAGTCATCTGCGAACTTGGTCAGCCACAGTCCTTCCATGTTGGCCTGTACCTCCGAGAAATATATTGCATTATATAAAGCTATTTTTCTGTTTTACAAGATTCTTAAAATTAAAAGTGGTGTGCATATGTGCTGGTTGCAAACACTAGATCGTCCCCATGCTCTGTACACAAAATGTTTCATAGTCTACATATTTTTGCAGTTTTTTTTCCAGGGAAACCAAGCCAATAGCAGAGTCTTACTATACTACAATCACTCTTCCTTAATGGTGCTGTAATAACATCTTGTTTTTCTAAACTTTATCCTGGCTATTTCGGAATACAGTGTAGCTGTAACATTAGATTTATCTATTAAACTGCTGTAGTCTATGCTTACAGATTTTTTTTTGTTTTTCCTTATGTTGATACTTCTGTTTGGTGCAGCCCACTCTGTTTGCCTTCGATCTGCTCAGGCTCACTCTGGTCCCCTACCCCCAAATTCCACCCCCCCCACTACACCTACACTTACATCCCACAGCTCCACCCACTACTTCAAATAAACCAATCATAATCCTAGCAGGTCTCTTTACACACCAAACCACTGGCAGCTACCCTACTTTTCCAAATGGTTCCCTGTAGTTCACATTTATATTTCCTATTTCACGCTACTCTACTTCTAGTTCTAATACTACATCTTTCTTCATCAAATTCTAGCTTATGTATCACCAAGCCAGCATCCGTTACCATGTTCCTATCAACTCCATTTGAAAGCTATTCTGAAGTATCTCCCTATCCCTATCAAGTAACTCCAATACTCTTCTCCAAAGTAAAAATCCTCCCATCAATACTATTCCTTATATTCCATTAAAAAACTCTACTTGGTCTGGTCTACTCTATGTTAGCTTTTCTATGAAACTACAACAACCATTTCTCCACTTTAGCATATTCTAAAACTAATCCCTCTGTGGAGATATTCACCCCAATCTAGGTCCCACTTCCTCTACTCTTCCTACACTATCCAACTCTTATAATTCATGCAAATCCCAACATATTGTAAAACTAAACTTACAAAGTATTCACAAAAAACTACAAACATTCATGCCTAGACAGCTGTGAAAAAACCTGATATAATTGCTGCCACAGAGACCTGATTTAAACCAAATATAAAAGATTCAGAAATCCTCCCTCCAGGCTACAATGCAATAAGGACTGTAGCACTCCTTTACCCTAACATCTATTCTCATACAGAGATATCATCCTGCAAATTTCTAATGCCGAAATTCTGGTCTCCTTCCTGAAAATAAATAAGTCAAAAAATGTATGTATCATAGTCCTTTACATTCTCTCTGGCAATAACATTCCAATACTAAAAATGCTATATTGGGTCTATAATACTATTAAAAATGAAGACAGCACTTGCTTTTTCTGGAAAAAATATTTATTATTAGTCTTCACATACTGGTTTCGGCTGCATAAGCCTTCATCAGTGTAAAGAACCACTGAAACATCTAACCTTTAAATACTTTCTACTTACATCCTATTGGTCAATCACAAACAATCATTTAACCCTGGTGTAAAAAGGCCCCCCTAACCTTATAATCAACCTTTTTTTCTTTTTGGTCCAACACCTTATACCATCCACTTTTATTATTCCTCTTATACCCAAGTTTACCAATAACAGTAAAATAAAACTTAGCAGTACTGTGTTGCAAAGTGTGTTTGTATAAAGCATTAGAAGTTTTTTTACATCTAATATCACTCATATGTTCTGTTATCCTAAATTTTAAAGGACGGGAAGTATGACCAATATAAAAGGTCGAACAGTTACATGTAGCTAAATATATCATCCAATCAGTATTGCAGTTGCCAAACACCTTAATATCAAAAACCTGTGCAGTATTTGAAGATGAAAATTGCTCCATTTTACTAACATATTTACAGTTACTACAATGTCCACAAGGTTGGCATCATTTAATTAAGTTCCCTCCAAGTGACAATTGACCCATAGTTGGACTTGCATCTGTATTCTTTATGTAGTAATTAAACCAACCCCCTAAAGTCTTACTACGCCTAAATGTAAATAGACAATTAGCTGGTAAAATATTACTTAAATTCTCATCTAAGAGCAGTATGTGGTAGTATTTTCTTACAAGATCCATAAAAGATTTGGTATTATTTCCAAAATTCGTAACCAATCTTAGAGTCCCCTTCATCACCTTTTTAGATTTATATTCTAAAACCTGCTTCTATCTACATCCTGGGTGGAGCTTAATATTTTCTTGAGATCTGTGTCATTGCATCCCCTTTCAACAAACCTCTGTACCAAATCTTCAGCTTCTTGAACATATTTTGACTCTAAGGAACAAATCCTTTTTATTTTAAGAAACTGTGCCTTTGGTATATCGTTAACTATATGTGGAGGATGACAGCTGTTGGCCTGTAATAGCATATTTACTTCTGGGAACTTCCAGAAAACTCAACTACTGAGTGTCCCATCTGATTCTACCTGTACCTCTACATCTAAAAAAGTGATTTTTCTTGAGTTATGATGCTCAGTAAACTGTATGCCCCATTTATTCTCATTTAAATACTGAACAGATTCTGACAGATAAATAGCATCTGACCTCCAGACCAACCATTAGTCATCCAGATACCTTCTCTAGATGTCCACTGAATCCAATTAAATATTATGTGAATTATCTTAAATATATTTGCTCCTCCACAAACCCCATAAAGAGGTCAGCATAAATAGGTGCAAAAGATGCCCCCATGGCAGTACTGTTAAACTGTAAATAACATTCTTCCTTGAAATAAAGTACATTCTTCATCAATACATCTATAGGATCACTTCTCAACCCTGGCACAAAAATCAACCCATGTCCAAACCCAGATAAAACACCAGAATAAATAACCGGTGTCTTCAACACTTCATAATTTGTATAGCTAACATCACTGCTAACATTCCACAACTCCACTCTAGTACAAATTATACTGGAATAGCCACACTAACCCATCTCTCTCAATCCCCCTCCTCTACTACCTCATTTCCAGATGAATAAACAATGAATGATTCACCCGCATTCTCACTTAGTACAATCCCAACTTCTACTATAAAAAGGCTGCTTCTCAAGCTAAAACCAGCTTTAATGCAGCAGATACGCTTCCCACTGAATATCTAAAATGTGCTGCAGAAGCCATTGCCTGCCCTATTAGTATACTAATCAACAGGTCCATCCAAGAGGCATATGTCCCAAAACTTTGGCAAAGAGCTTTTGTTCTACCCTTCACAAGGGAGAAAACTCCACTGATATCTCAAATTATCAACTCTTAGCCATTTTATCTCCAATGTCTAAGTTCCTTGAAAAATGCATACCCATACAACTCCTGCATTTCCTCCTTAAGAACCAAATCCTGTCTCCAACTCAGTATGGATTCAGACCAGGTCATAACACTACAACTGCCTTAATATCCTTCATACATACAATCAGTAAAGACAGAGACTCAGGGAAAATTGTATCCACCCTATTTCTTGACTTATAAAAAGCCTTTGCTACAGTATCTCACTTACATCTTCTAACTCAGCTCCCAAATACTGGTCTAGCAGCTCCCTCTCTTTGCTGATTTTCCAGTTACTTATCAGACAGACAGACAGCAGGCAGTTAGATGGCAAAACTCTTTATCTCCATATCTTCAGACCTCTACTGGTGTTTCCCAACTTTCTATATTAAGGCCACTCCTGTTCAGTATCTTTAATCATCTTCACTCTTCATTCTGTCAGGGGTCTCTCATACAATATGCACACATCTCTCCTACTATATGCTCCACAGACACTACATCAGATCTACAACAAACCACTCAATCAGCATTTACTTCCATAGAGACCTGGCTAAACGATAACCATTTGTCTCTTAATTCCAAAGAAAACAAACTTATTATATTCATCCCCAAGAAAAAAACACTTTCATAAACAAATCTCAGTTCACTATACTTTCCCAGAATAACACTAAACGTGAAGTAGCTAGCCACTGTAAACTGCTAGGAGTAATAACTGATGAAAGTCTATTATTCAGCCTGCACATACAACACAACATCAACAAAACACATCAAAACTATATATTCTTTACAGGCACAAATATTTCTTTTCTCCTCCTACTAAACAAGTACTTGTTACCACTTATCTGCTTCCTTGTCTTATCTGTGGTGCCCCCTGGCTTACTAACCTACTATCCCCCCTAAAAACTAAACTCAAAACATGTTATAACAACATTGCCACGTTCTCAACAAATCCTAGACATTCTAACCACCACTGCACATCTCCACAATCTCTAAACTGGCTTGAACTCCCACACTATCTTACCTAACTGCATTTAGCTACAGTGCACAAAATAATTTTTCAGACCCTAAGATTGTCATGCTCTAATCTCTTTATTTACCCACTATTTTCCCAACAGATTCCCTAAATCTGAAAAACAGGACCTTTTGCAAGTGCACAAGCCCAACCTACCTACAGATCAACTACTTTACTCTTGTGTGGTAGCCAGACTCTGGAATTCCCTTCCATTATGTATTCGTACCATCCAGAGTCATGCTTCTTTCAAAATGTCTTTTCATAAACACCTCTCTACCAACTGAATCTGTACCTGTACTAAACTTCCCCCCTTCATAAACTGACTCACATCTTCCTCTCGTATATACTCACATCTCACATTTCTCTGTCAATTAGGTCTCTTTAGATATCCTAACTACTACAATGTCAATTCTTGCATAATATACCCTTTTCACTTTTATCTTACATTTTTTGTAATCTTAAGAATGCATTGCTAATGTTTGTCTTTGCATTCACTTTTCATCTATATTTTATATAGTCTATATCATGATATATTTTTGTGCAAATGTTCACATTGTTTAATACAGTTATTTGTTCTGTTTTATTGAGCTTTTCTCCCCGGGTCTCCACTGAAAATGAGCTCTTAATGGCCCAGTGGACCATCCTGGTAAACAAATGCCAATAAATTAATAAATAAATAAATAAATATACTCAGCATTGTTTTTTAAATTGTCCCTGGTTCTGGGAAAATTCTTTCTTCTTTCTTGATCCTCCCTGACATTTCTTTCTGGAATTTGGTTTACCTGTGTCTTGCTAGGGCTGTTTATTCTGTTTCCTATAAAAGGAACCCAATCTGGAAGGAAAATTTCTATTCTAATTTACCAAGGGGGTGAAAAAAATGGGTAATCCCTGGATTCATTTTCATCTTTCATCAAATCTTTTAAGGACCTCACCAGGGGAAAAAAATAAATAATACATCTTTATCCGGGATGGCATTCAGGATCTCAGCTTTGACATCCTATGGTAAATTCTGGAAATGAGACACAGAGGATATTTAAGAATTCAGAGATGTCTTAGTCTCTGAAGAAGGAAGGTCAGCAATTAA
Source organism: Protopterus annectens (assembly GCF_019279795.1). Lineage (NCBI taxonomy): Eukaryota > Metazoa > Chordata > Ceratodontiformes > Protopteridae > Protopterus > Protopterus annectens. The sequence goes on along the minus strand of NC_056734.1, from coordinate 679,763,211 downwards.
CTTCCTTATATTATCAAAAGAAGCCAGCAGAAACTTTGACATGTGAGCCTGACAATTCACTATTCTGGGCCATCTTTGTCAGAAAGAATAAGGTTAGTTGCTAAAAGATGTTTCTAACAGAAAAAAAATCACTGCAGGGTCTTTTCGGCGGTTTAAAGAAAAACGAAATGTGTATGTCTGAGGAACCTTATATAATTTATCAGACTTCTTCAGGGTAAGAGGAGGACTGTCAGGCAAATTTCTGGTGGCTAAGGAGACCGTAAATGCTGGTAAAATGGGGGCAACTGCTGTAGGCTGAGGAAAATGTTCCTGTAATAAGTCATAATATATTGCTGGGATTCTGGTATTTCTTTTTGGTCCCACTGAAATAACTGTTTCACTTCAACAGTAGTGTCAGATAACTCTTTAGGAGAGGAATTTGGACAAAAAATCTTTCCTCTGAATCTAATCTGCTCACCCCAACCCCTACCCCTGTGTGTGGCATAGGAGCATGAGAAACACAATCTGAATTTAATTCTTGTTCTTCAGACTGAGAATCAGAATCTGAGAGAGGAAAATATTTTTTCTTTAAAATTCAGGTAAGACTAAGAATGCAAAGACTGACAGGCTTGAAATAAGCCCTTAGCAAACCACAGCCTATCTTCCCTGTGTATTCTATGTGAAACAGGAGAAGAAAAACGCTTAACTAGGTTTTCTTTTCTTGAGAAAATCAGCAGAAAAAAACAGTTCTTAAGAATGGTACCTTCCCTGGGAATCAAGCTCCTCAGGGCAAACTGGTGGTAGAGTATTGTCAGCTCCTGCCTCTGATACCAACAAGTGTGGTTCTCCCTTGTAAGAAGAGGTCAACTGAACAGCTGCAGTGGGTAGGCCAGTCTGTCGGTCCTCAGTGGCTTTTCATGGAGCAACACCAGAGGTATTCGGAGAAAATGATGAGCAGTCTAAGGTACTTGAAATGGCCACAGTGGACCCATTCATCGGTAGCTGATGTGAAGAAGTGGCTGGCTTTAAGACCAAAGACTACCATACAGTTTGTTTCCTTTTGTGGATCATGCAAGGAAGAAGCAATGACCCATAAGTCTGCTCTATGCCTGTACTGAAAAAAGTGTCTGACATGTGGGTAGTGAGATTCTGAACTGTCAGTGGTATAACCTGACCGAAAAAATAACTTTTGGCAAATTTTGTAATGATAATCCCCAAAACCACTAGTCATGTAATAGAAAAGTAAAATGTTTTCTCATAAAAAAATAAAATTTGGAAAGGTATTTCCCCAGAGGAAATCCTGACTAAAAATTTACTTTTTTAAAGATTTTTTTAGTGACAACCATTAAAAACACCAATGATAACCCTTAGCAATAATTTCTAACAGGAAAGATACACTTTTATTCACAAAAACTGGTAAAGTGGAAGGTATTCCCTAATGGAGTACTTATTTGCCAAGCCTTGAAAAAGTGTTGGTCATTTGTCAATAACTCAAAATCCACTGGGAAGAACACACTTCAACATAGGGTTGCCAATCGTCCAGGATTCGGCTGGACAGTCCAGGAATTGAAGATTGCCATCCAGTTTTCAGGTTAGGGTGAGATTTGTTCAGGAATCTGGTCCTATTTTGTCATAACTTATGTTATCATACAGTCATTCCTAACATACCAGGGGAATCATATTCTATAATCCTGTACTACTGATCAGTTCAGTCTTGTAAGTTAATGCAAGTCAGGCGACTTGGACAGCAGTAAATATTAATCAAAATTTAAACAACTTAAAAATTTTTGTGTGAAATGCAATTCAATAGTTTTAGCAGTTTTTGAAATTGGTAGGTAGAAGCAATTTATTTTACATTCTTTGGAACTTTGGCACCACAGCTAGCGATGGTTAGTAAGCAATACCTATTTATAATCTTTGGTGGTTAAAAACATTTGTTTGTCTACTCGTTGCTAGACGTTAGTGCCTGTTAATTATAGCATTGTGTTCAAAATTTAGTGAACACTTTAGTAATAATAGTAACAAATCTGAATAATCAGATTTAGATCATTCTGATTCACATAAAATGGACACTCCTAACAGAAAGAAGAAAAGGCTGTGCGTTTTCAAGCAAGAGTGGATCACCAAGGATTTCTCATGGTTATCAGAAAATGATGATCATACAGCAAACTGCATACTCTGTCAACAGTCCTTTGCTGTCAAATATGAGAGGAAGAAGGCCGTTATAACACATGCTGAGTCATGCATGCACAGGAATGCAGTAGTGACACAAAAGCAGTCTCATGTGATTTCTGCATTTTTTGTTTGAAAAAATATGCTGGAGGAAGGCAGTGTTATTGCAATAGAACTAACCACTGCGTATCATGGTGTTATGCATCACCACAGCTACAATAGTCAGGACTGTAGCAACAAGCTTCAGGCAAAAGTATCCCATGATTCAATCATGGCTTCTATAATTTCATGTGGCCATGCAAAAGTAACAAGCTATGTTGAAAACATACTGGGCTTGAAAGGTGTGAAGAATAGACTCATGGATTTTTATCAAGATAATGATGAAACCAGTACAGCAATTGCTGATGGAATTAAAGATATCATTGCAGCTAATAGCCTGTGTTTAGATTCACTCACCTCATACAGTGCAGACAATGCATCTGTAAACTTCGGAAAACACATGTCAGTATTTCAGAAGTTGCATGTTGTGAACAAAAATTTGATACAAGCAAATTGCAAATGTCATATCCTCAACAACTGTGTGATGTTTGGATTAAAGGCATTCAGTTTTGATGTTGAATCATTTGTTATCAAAACTTACAATTCATTCTCAACATCGGTCAAAAAATCTGATGACCTTAAGGAATTCTTCGATTTTTTGCAAATGGGATACTGCGAACTGCTATACCATGTGCCCACGTGTTGGTTAAGCCTGCTGCCTGCTATTGATAGATCGCTGTTATGTTGGCCAGTACTAAAGTCTTACTTTACATATCAAGGTCAAGACGAAGTTGCAGCACCTCTCAAACTCTTAGAGCAAGAAACCTGGACAAAGCCATAAATAAAAGTGGGACAAAGGCCCCAAAATAGGGAAAATTTGTTCTTGCAAACTTAAAAGTTGATAGAATATCAAGTTTTGCATTAGCATGAATTTTCTGAAGGATAGGAAGTCTGAAACAAATGCCTGTCATTATTTTCTAAATTCAGTCTTTAATGAGTTGCCACTAATTTGCCAGAAAACCACAATTTTATGAAAAATGGACCAAAAATAATAAGGCAAAAATCTGGACATTCTGTGAAAATCTGTATGTATGGGATGGGTTTCTTTGTGACAATGCTAATATTCTACCTCAGAGTTCACTCTGTCTGATTCACAGTGTTATGACAATTTTTTGATTATGCCATCTGATGCTTGGAGTCGAATGTAACTACAGCTGCTGAATTGCATGCTATTATGGAAAGTGTGAAGTTCAAGCTGCAATAACATGAACGTGACAAATTCTGTGGTTCTTCGGTGTATCAGCTACTACAGTCTGATGCTGCGATTGCAGAAATAAAATGAAAATTTGAACAGGAAGCAACTAATTTTTTTGATCACTGTTTGTCATATTTGCAGAAATGATATAACTACGATGAATCCGTTTTTAAGCATTCTGCTGTTCTCATGATAGACAATGATATCCAGTGGCAGGATATGTTGACAATACTTGAACATATTACAATTAAGTATGCATATAACTGACAAAAGAGAGGTACAGGCACCAAAAGAAGGTCAACAGTCACATATCAAGCAGTATTCAGCAACAAAGTCACGTATAATCGTTTTGTTTGTATACATATAACTGTTGATACTGACAAGTTGTATGAAGAATTTTGCATTCTTTGAAAAGTTAGAATTGACATTGTACAGTAAACAACACAGGCCGGTGATTAGTGGGTAAAGCTTTTAGTGTATTGTCTCTCAATGACATTCAACTGCTTCATATTGCTTCATATGTTCTGCCAGTTCCGGTCTCAAATGCTTTCTGCAAGACAGTTTTCAGCGTAATGAATGAACTTTGGTCCAACAGCAGAAACAGACTAAACACAGATTTAGTGCAAGGAGAGTTAATGGTGAAGATAAATTTCAGCATGTCATGCAGTGACTTACGTGAGTTTATTCACAGTGGTTGTCAGCTACTGAAAACTGCCTCTTCTCAGCAAAGGTACAAATTTAAACAACAGTGATTAATGCCTATGTATTTGCACAAAACTGGACATTGAATTTGAATCATTTACTGGTGACTGATGTTACTTAACACAATTCAGGTTAATCATTTATCTTGACTATTCAAAAACTGCTTTAAGCCTGTAACCTATATAATGTAAAATTTAAGTAATAGTTATACTCATGCACTATTGCCATTATGTGTTAATATTTGACTATTCTTGTGTCAACAGCACTAGGTCAAACCGTCATAGCTGTCAAAATTGTCCGATGTCCTAATCATTCAGTATTTCAATACTCTCTATTTTAATGAGCATAAACAACCTGTGGGGCTCAGTATGACAATCTGACTGGCCATAATGATGAATTGACAATGATGGCCGTTAAGCATCCAGGAATGGCAAATTCCAGACTCGGCAACCCTACTTCAACAGCAAAAAATGTTTTGAAGGTTTGATGTGTTAACTAACCACTGACTTTATACTGTTCTCCTTGATATGTTCAGTGATTAGGGGGAGAGGAAGGTGCCCTTAATCTTTGGAAGCTGGCCGGTTGTCATATTCTGGGTAGGATATAATCCTTATAGCTTAGGCTACTGGAACAGTGAGCAACAGTGATCTAACGATGAACATCAGCAATAATGCAAATCTACTGAACATGAACTAAGCATTTATAGAGAACTTTTCAGATAATGTTTGCAACAAGGTAAACTAATGTACATTAGATAATTGCAATGTGAACTCAGACAAAATAGATGGCAAACAGCAAGTACAAATCTGACAGGCACAGAGTACAAGGGTAAATTAAACAAGCATTAAAGATTATTATGCAGCATTTGTATCTAGCATTTGGTAGAGTGAAAATTATCACTTCAAAAGTAGGCTAAGGCATATTCAAACAAGTTTAATCAGTATAAAATGAGTATGTCCCTAAAGACATACACATGCAAGAAGGCAGAGGAAAACTGATAGACTTTCTAGACTGCTCAAGTACAGTAGAAATCTCTTGTAACCACTTTTCACATTGTGTTCCCCCATATCGTTTCATAGCAATCACTTATTGCGCTCTGTACTAACTTGGTCATGAGCCCAGTCTATATGTACACCACTCTCTCAGTGAACTAGTACAGTCCTATGTTCAAACTGAAGCTTTAACCTTCAGTTTGGAACTCATGATCTCTACTACCACAACATAGTCCTTTCTATCTAGATAACTTTCTTTATATTTTATTCTAATGACTTTGTGAACTTAAATCATATCGCCTTTTCCTTTGGATGTCAAAGGAATACAGCTTTAGCTCATCAAGCCCCCCCCCCCCACCCATTCAAGTTTTCTTCCATCCCATGTATCAGTTCATTGGATTTCTGCTGTTTTGTTTTTCCTTTTCCTGCATATAGTCGCAAAACTGTGCCTTCACAATAACCTACTGAGTTTGAGAATAAAGACATTTCCCTTGGATATGCAGATTGTCTTTATGTTAGCCTAAGTTGATGCCTTTTCTCTTTGTTGCTGGTGGTTCTTTGCTGTAGTTACAACTACAACTTTATTTTGTCTTTCTGACTTAAATGCCCAGTACCATAGCTAAGGCAGGATGAAGCAGGTGGCTGCCATGGGCACAAGCTGTAAGGAGGTATGATCAGAATGGCAGAAGAGTTGCTGATCATTCTCAATTACTGTATTGGAAATCATTTACCGGTTCTTGTGGATAGGGGAGGAGTGCCATTCTGGGGATTATTCAGGGTGCCAAATGACCTAGCTATAGCTCTGTATATACTATTCTGAGGATAGTACCTTTTAGGTGCAGCATCCTGCATTTCTCCCCTATTTGCCCATGCTAATAACTCAATCTCCTACTGCAGCCCATATTTTGAGTCATTTATAAAGAAAGCAGTACTGTTTCTGTGCCTTTTGTGATACATACTGAAATTCACAGGTTCCCAGTACCAGGTTTGACAGCACTCCAGTGCTTCCCTCATTTTCCATTAATGAAAACCCCCCTCCTGCTTGCCTCTGCATACTGTCCTGAAGATACAGGTTTTCCAGCCATTTGTCAAGTTTCTGTCATATTTACAATCTCAGCTTTCTTACCAGCCTTTTTGTGTGTTTACAATTTGAAGATTTTGTTGAATTCTAAGAATATGGCATTGCATGGTTGCTCCCTACTTACCTTTTTTTTTTTCATCAAATCATAGAAATATTTTAATCTTCTTTGGTTGTGAACCCATGCTGTATGAGGTCCTGGAGGTTGCTGTCATTCAAAAATCCAAATCTTCTCTTTCCTCAGTATTTTTAGAAGCTGTCCCATATTAATAATCATAGCTGGCCTTAGGCATAGGCCAACTAGGCAGATGCCTATGGCGCCGGTCTAGCAGGGGCTCTTTTCTAGCATTTAGTTGATGTAGGTAGACCAAGATGGAGGCACCAGGAAGTGTGGTGGGGGGCACTGTGGAGTCCTTTTGCCTAGGGCACCAGTTGACCTAAGGCTGTTGCTGTTAATAATACTAGCTTTAAACTGATGAATTGATAGTTTTGCAAGCTGTTTGGTACTTCCTCACCCCCCCCAGTCTTTGTATAATGGCATTTCAGTTTTACATTTCAATTTCCTTGGAAACAACCCACTAGCCAGGTATTTGCCGAATAGCTCCATTTTGTCCACGCTCAGTTTGTTAAGGATCCTGGGAAGTCTCCAGTCTAAGTCTTGTGCATATTCCTCAAAAAGTATAAAAAACACCCTCTGATAATTTTCCTGATCAGTCATCTGCACTCTCTTTATCGTCTTTCATATTGATCCCTTCCTATGTCTTCTTTAGTGAAGATACAAACAAAATATATTTAAAATGTCTGTTTGTTGTTTTATAGGGTTACAAGTTCATAGGTGATTACTGGACTAACTACCTCTTTTAAGCCTAGTCATGCTTGCCAAAAGTATCCTAGGTCTATTTTAAGGGGTATATGAAGGCTTGGGCATGGGTGTCAAGGATTTATAGGCTGCCTCTGTCTACTAGAGACAAAAGTACCAAATCAATAGTACATTTCTGATTCCTCATCTACGGATCCAACTTACACCTGAATTGGGTTAGCTAATACCTCTGCTTTATAATGATAGGAAGCCTCCTGAGAAGTGATAGCCTCTGAGACAAGCATTAAGGATTACTATGCAGCATTTGTATTTAGCATGTCCTATTTATGTTGCAAATGAGGTTTAGGTCCCTAGATCAGGTAATTCTGATGCAATTTGTTTTGTGGATGTGCAATAGTTTGACATCAGAGAGGAATCAGAGGATGCTTTTAGGCCAGTCATAGATCGCCCCTCAGCAACATGTCGGAAACCAAGTACAGGGACAGGGTTTCAGGCAGTTGGTGTAGAACATGTTGTTTAGGCCACATATTCTTTTTGTGAGTAACATCTGTGGATACTGCAGTTATTGCACATGCCTAATCTGGTACATACTAAAGGTAGCATTGATTTTTCTTACTTCATTACTTTTCTTCACTAGTTTTCTAATTTCTCTTTCTGTCTTTCATCTTCCCGTTATACACAAAATATGCTTTTAGTTTCTTTTATTCCTTTTGCTATATCTATTTCACACTTGACCTTTGTGACTCAAAAGCTGCCTTCTTTTTTGGTGCTTTACATTCATGTCTGACTACATCTTCTGATGGCTTTTTGTTTCTTACATGCCCTCTCCTTTAGACTTATTATTTTCTGGCTTCTCCTTTGAGCCTATGTGGCCTTGGCCTAATTCTCCCTCCTAGTACATTTACCCCTATTTGTTGATTTCCAGTCTTCGCGGCCATTTCTCACTATATCATTCAATCTTGTTGTTCGTTACTTAAATCACACTAAAGCATTTTGGTATGTAGTCTTGCCTGTTTTTTGTTCATAGTGAGTAACACCATAGCATTGTTACTGCTAACATGAGCACCAGAGTATGTATCTGATAAATCGCAGACAAGTTCAGAGAACCTTAATGAATAAAGTTACGGTACTACTTAGTTTCTATGAATGTCACCAGGTAAGATACAAGGGTGCTTATTTGAATAATTCGAGCTTCACTGCACTCTACAGCTATGTTGGAACTTTTCAGTGAATGGGGCTGTAGTACAGTTTCAAGGTGGCTTTGCCATCTTGCGAGGCAGTAGCTGATTTCAAGGTACAGCACTAGAAATAGGCTCTATTCAGTGTAAAAAACAGAGGAGTTAGCTGTTTAACTGAGGGTGGTAACGTTATTAAATGATGTCACACTGGCAAGTTGTTTTAGATTTCAAATAACTGGGAGAGCTGAAATGTAATGACGTTCATCCAAGTACATATTATTTATTTTCTTTACTTCCATTTTTTAATGTGGAAGTTCTGACTTTGTATTACCCATTTTCAGCATAGGTCCAAGCAAGTATATGCTGTGAGATACAGATTTATAGACCATAAGAGAATGAGGACTATATATTGTCACTATGTGTTCTAAAAGTCTTAAATTCCTTCAAACTAAAGCCAGTTCTACACTTCTGCCCTCTCTGTCATGCCCAGCAATGTACCATGCTACTATTTTTAATAAGGCTTGGGGCCTTTGACAAAAAGAGTTTGTGTGTGAAACTGAGTTCGGTATAATGAACTGCATCAATTAAGTCGATCAATCCAAGCCTTTTTTTAAGGTGTACTCAATGAGTAATCAGATATGACCTGTTGCAGAATGTAGTAAGCCTGTTTGTATTGTATTACATTTGATTAGTTAGTATCATAGAGTACAAGAGTAGTAAAAGTGTCCTTTGACAGTCTTCCTGGTCAGCCATCATCTGCATAGTCTCTGAACATGTTTAGTTCAGTAAATATTCTAAAACAAAAAAACAACTGGCATTTGAAAGGGAAATTGTTTATGTGTAAAAACAGCAACTGAACTCTTGATTCCTGAGGCAATGGCGCACATTGTGTTTTTCCAGCAAGTTTCTAATCCTGTTTGATAACATGTAATGAAAAGACAAAACCAAAACAGTCCTATGTGGTATGAGAAGTCCTGTGTACTCCTGTGTGGTCATTTGGTAAAGAGGTTTACAGCGCTTTTATGTTAATCAGCACATGTACATTTGTCCTGTTGTCATTCAGCTGAAAAGCATGCATTCTGGCTAAACAGAAGAATAAAGGCATTGTAATATATATCAAATAAGTGGATAAAGAAAGGGAAGAAGAGACATTTGATACAAGTGAAGACAAATATGTAAATTGGCAGGCAGCAATAGGAAAGAAAAAATCCACAGGAAAAAAGAGCAAAACAAAGGAAAAGAACATTTAAAAATGTAATAGCAAAAGAAAGAAAAAAGGTAAAGGCTGAGAAAGATGCTATAACTACTTCACCTAAAAGCTGAAGATTCTTGCTTTGAGTGTTAATAGTATGAAAAATATGAAAAGAAGAATAGGGATGTTGGAATGGTGTGCTTTATTAGATGCCCATATTATTATACCAATAGAGATAAGATCATTGATGGAAGAAGAAAGGTCGCAAACAAAAAAATTATGGGGTGGACCAATTGTTTGGAACATGGGCAAAGACACATGTTCAGAGATATGTATATTATGTTAAGACAATATTAAAATATTAGATGTCACTATAGTTGAACTCGAACGAATAACAATACTAGTATAAAATAGAGTACAAATGTATATAGGATTATAGCTATAAATGCCTATGTTACTAAGAGACAAAGAGAAATGATTAAAAAATTCTTAATTATGTCTGTGTAAACATGGATATAATACTGGTAGGAAACTTTAACTGCAGTTTAAGAATAAATAAAAAGAGTAGTAGTGATATCAAAACAGTAAATGAAATAAAGTAAAGTGGTGAATTATATACATGGGATTAACATTGGACATATACAAGAAGTGAGATTAGGACTGAAATTGATTATTTTCTTACATCAGATAGTCTAAGAATTATACAGAAAGGAATAAAAATAACAGGATTCTCAGATTATGTAGCTATATGGATAAAAAAGCACATGGGAAAGAAGAATACATAAGAATATGTAAAGGAAGCAAAAGGTTGAATGAAAGAGACTTAAAACTAGATGAAAGTAATAAATAAATTATGGAAAGATCACATATGTATGAGAAGATTTTATGAAAACTGTACAAGTTGGTGGATAAGTTTCAAAGAATAGTACAACAAATGCATTTGGAATGCTTAGAGATTAAGAGGAAAAAAATATAATACAAAATATTAAGTCAAGATACATTTAGAGAAACATTGCAGGATAAGAAGACTTTTTATAAAAAAAGAAAAAGAACTGTACGAAATAAATAAAAACAATTAATAATTTGTTATATAAACAAAGATAAAAATCTTATAAAAACCCTACACCACCAACTCAAAACTTAAAACTGAAGACTCAAACAAACTCCACTGGCAGTGATGAATATCCACAGACAAAATATTAATTTTAAGTGCTTTCATTCTTTACTTTCATTAGAACTTCATCTGATAAAGTTCTACTGAAATTAAAGAACAAAAGCACTTAAAAACTAATCTTTTGTCTGTGGAATTTCATCGCTGCCAGTGGAGTTTGTTTGAGTCTTCAGTTATATAAACAAATATATTGTTTACAAGGAAAAAAAGAAGTAGCACATTATTTAAATAAAATAGGGATAGAAAATAAAAAGTAATAAGGGAATTGAAAAATAAATACGGAAATAAAGTTACAATACAAGAGGGAATATGTGAGGTAATTAAAGAATACATACCACAGTCTTTTGTTAAGAAAGAAATAAAAAGGACTCAAAATTGAGAAGTTAAATTAAATCAAAAGGATAAGGAAAGTTTGGAACAAAATGTAAGTACAAAAGAACTAAATGAAATATTAAAAGAGATCAATATGAATACAGCTACAGGGTTTGATGAATATCATATGTATAAAGATAGAGAAAACTGACAGAAAGATATATTTGTAGAAGTATTAAATGAATGGTTAGAATTGTGAATAACAGACACAAAATATGTACAAGTATTTATATGAAAAAGATTATATAAAGAACAGGAGACTAATAGTATTAATACAAATTACAAAATATTTATAAGAATAGTAACTAAGAGATTAGCAAATAAAATAAACAAACTACTTGATTAAACAGTATACAGTAGGAAGGGAAAAGGAAGTGAAGACTTATTATAGTTGATAAAAGAGGTAATAGATGATAAAAATAAAAAAGTAGTGGCAAAAATTATGATAGGAGACTTGAGTAAGGCATTTGACAAAATACAATACAAATCTTTATGGGATATTCTAGAGGCATATAATATAGAAAACAATACAAATAATCAAGTCAATATATGAAAGAAATAATGTTAAACTAAATTTAAATGGATGGATAAGTGAAGAAATAAAAACAGAATGCTGAATAGCACAGGGTTATTCAGCTAGTAGCATTATTTTTTCTCTAGTTATGAATACAATAGTGATTAAGATTAATAAAATGACATATACTGCAGTACATATGACAGTAAATGAAATACAGCTACCTATAATGCACACATATGCAGATGATATTGTGTTAATAACCAGAAACAAAGAATGGATGGAAGAAATCAATAAAAGATTAAATGAATTGTTAAAGATGATTAGCTTATGTATAAACAATTAAAAAACAAGGGTTTTGTTTACAAAGGAAATATAGCGGACATAAAAATATAGCAGACAAAATTTTATGAATAATCTATAGATATACTAGGAACTGTTTTTGCATTAAGTGACTATAAGTAAAAACAATGAGGGGAAATTAGCACAAGAAATAAAAGACATATGTATTTTTTGGAAAACATATAGACTTTCACATAGAAAGAAAAGGTATTTGATAAATTCCATTTTAATAGGTAAAATAGCATATACAGCCAATACCTATATGATACCAAAACAATATCAGAAAGAAATAATGTATGTTATATTTGCATTCATATGGGGGCCAAGACTTAATCCAGGCAAAAGGGGAATTTTGTATATGAAAGAGTAACAAGGAGGATTAGGCCTAAACCACATTGTGCATGTAGCATCTTTAAATCTATACAGAGCTTTAATAGGTATATGAAAGAATGTAAGACTGATATAATCTATACTATATTATAAATATCAACGTTTTGGGAAAAATGAAAATAGGAAAAATACTCAAGGAAGTCATGAATGAAGTGATAAAAGAATATCAGAACAAAATTTTATCATGGAAATTAAAAGTGAATAGGAGTGAAAAAAAACAAAGGAATGGTATATACATTTTTTGAGACAATATTACTTTATTAATCCCTGGAAACATTTAGAAATAGGAAAAAAGAATGCAATATTAACAAAATATAAATGATACAAGAATATTCATGAATGTAGAGATTTTTTATGGAGACTGTTTATAAGTAAATTACCTGTCAGGGCAAACATGCCTTATAACAGAAAACAAGACAGAATGTGTAATAATTGTGGAGAATTTGAAACAACAGAATATGTATTATTGAATTGTTTGAGAGTTAAACATTAATGGGAAGAGCTATGTAAATGTAAAATGTTAAAAGGTTTTACAAAAATGGAGCAAATCAATATGGATATGATCAAATATGTTTTTTATGATAAAAAAAGAAGAAATGAAGAAAATCGATAGAAAAATATTTTTGTTTCATGGACATTGTGAACTGAAAGACTTAATGCAATTAAGTTTAATGGAAATGGGTACTGGAAAACATTCTAAAAAATATGTTTTGGTTATGAAAAAAAGGGTGTGGGGGAAATGATCATAAAAATGAATTTAAGTAGAATTTGTTTAAAGTGTAAATAAATGTAAATATTATAAATATGTATATAATTATTATTGTGTAAATAAGTGATGTTTTATAATAAAAAAAACACCTACTCTTTAACAGCAGGGGCAATCAGTGAAGTAGCACTTCCTGCTTCCTGCCCGAGCTAGGAGGCAGCTCAGAGAAGCAAGAAGAAGTATGGAAAGAAACAATAGTGGTGAATATGACTTTGGGAATATAGTTAGTGATTCTGGATTACAGATGAAGGCAGTCGGGCCTTCGCAAGAGATCTTGCAATAGGAAGATTTAATAGCAAATCTAGAGCAAAGGAAGGTGGAAATAGGCAAGACTGTGGTAATGCAGGAGGAAAAACACAAGTGAATGTGTTCAAGCTTTCATAGAATACTGAAGTGTTTTTTCAACAGAAGCTGTTCGAGGGAGATGCTGAATCACAGCTGGAATGTATTGTTACAACCCTCTAGTCAGGAGTGTTGTGAGATGTATATTTAAAAGATTTAACTGAAGAATGAACTGGAAAGTGAGACGGCAGTGTCATGGGGTGAAATAATGGAGTGGATATGAGAAGAAGAAGGAGAAGGTATAAGAAGAGAAGGGAAAAATTTGTATGTGCAAACCTTAAGAGAAGGAGAAAGAAGGGAAAAACAGAGGTAAAAAAAAGAAATATTGTGTAAGAATAAGCAGTAAGAAGGAGAAGGACCTTGATAGGTATGAAATCTGCGATAACATTATTGCTCCACTGGGTATCACTTCCAGGGAGGTAAGAGCGTTTATTCACATTAACAAAAACTCTTTTGTAATTTTTTTTTTAACCAGGACAGTATATGGAAAAATTCCTAGAACAATATGAAATAAAAAATATATATATTTAATAGGAAGGCGAAAAAGAAAATTTACATACAGTTTCAAACTGAGGTAGAAAAAGAAACATTGAGAGTTTATTTAAAGAATGTGTGCGAGGATGTCATGGGCATTTCAAAGATGGACTTGGGGTTAGAATGTGGTGTAGTATTACAAATAAAAACACAAATATAATACATGTACCAAGTTTGATTTATGTGGATAGAAATAGAGGGTTTGTGAAATATTGGGGCAGCCAAAGACCTATTTCTTTTCTGGTAAAAACAATCAATTAATTATTAATTGTGATAAGAAAACATGTTATATTTGTGGCAAATCAGGTCATGAAGCAAAAAGATGTGAACTAAAATGTATAAAATGTGAACAAATTGGGCATTTATAGATGGATTGTGAAGGAAATGGGAAGGGAAAAAAGAACATGTACAGAACTTGTTTTTCAGCATAAGAGTGGGACAAGAGGAAAAGAAAAGGAAAATATAACACTAGAAGTCAAACAATTAGGAAAAGATGAGAGCTATAAAAGGGGAGAAAAGAACAGGAAGAAGAAACAATTAATGAGATGAATATGTTAAAAAGTGTAAATATTTGTAAATAATTGTAAATAATTTGTATATGTTGTATACATAACGTACAGTACGGCTTTTAATAAAGAACTCCTACTCTTTTCTTTAGGTGTTATGGGATCTTTTACATCCACCTGAAATACCACAAACTCAAGCAAATGGGGACTCAGTTTAACATCTTATCCAAAAGTAGTGCAGCACCCCCCTTGTGCTGCACTACAGTGTTCGTAATTGATCTTCCTGGTGTGGAAATAGAACCCACAGCCTTCTGCTTTAAAGGTGTGTGCACTACATCTTGTGCCACTGACACTAAAAATCAGATATTTCAAAGCTATGGTTCTACTGCACAGTATACAACCTTATTTCTGAACCATTGAAGATTAAACATAAGCACTGCAATATCACCATGAAGAGAGAGAGTCGAATGTGTATTCAGCAGATAAAATCAAACTAAAACCAGCACAATTTAATAAAAAACAAATAAAATCCTTCAAGCAACAGGATGTAAATCCTCACAAACAGGATGAGCAATTTCAGCTATGCCTTCATCAGAACCTGTTCACATTAAAACACCTCCCTTTTTTATATTGTTGCTAATCCAATCAAGTCAAGTCATCTCCTGAGCTTCCTGCTTTTTAATATAGTTTTTTTTTTTTAAATATCTTTTTATTAGTTTGCACATCAAGAAATCACAACAGACTTGTGTTAATAAACTGTTAGATACATTGCTGAATGCAATAGTTTTAGATAATATAAAAAGTACATCTCTTCAATACAAAGTAATACTAACTATGTACAATATATACACTATTGCGGTAAGTTAAATGTGATAAATATACAAAGAGGCAAAAAGGCCATTTTTTTATATATATACTTCTGGGTCCTAAGCTTCACAAGGATACCAATATATTGTCGTCATTTGTTAACCCCAGTTCTATGCCACCCAGAGGGACAATATGTAGTAGCCAATGCCCAGTAATCAGGATTTGTCTGTTGAATATTTAGGCTGTAGTCAAGTGAGTAAAACCTTTTCAAAGAGTAACTTACTCTTTTCAATATAGGTTTTAAAGGCACCACTCCATTAAGACCAGGGCTCCTGTCTGCCTGTAAATCAGCTATCCGGTGTGTTTCCAAGACTTCAATTTTATTTGATAGATCTCCACCTCTTATTTTATCTAGCACTCTTTCCAAGGCTAGGAAGGAAAATTTATGTCCAGGATACTTTTGAATATGCTGGGACAAAGCATTAGTCTAATGTCACTAAGATGGCACAGAATCCTCTCCTTAAAAGGCCTTTTGGTTTCCCCAACATAAAATCCTGGGCAGCTGTCACAAGTAGCTGCATATATTATGTTCTTAGTACTACAATCCACATATGTTTTTAATTTGTATGTCTGACCAGTTACAGGATGTTTGAAACAACTGCTTGTATCTATATAAATGCATGCTTTGCAACTTCTACATGGAAAAGT
This sequence comes from Protopterus annectens, assembly GCF_019279795.1. Classification (NCBI taxonomy): domain Eukaryota; kingdom Metazoa; phylum Chordata; order Ceratodontiformes; family Protopteridae; genus Protopterus; species Protopterus annectens. The sequence goes on along the minus strand of NC_056734.1, from coordinate 679,747,352 downwards.
GCTTGTCTTAAGGCTATGTGGAACAGTAACTTGTTTGTGACATAACAATCTCTTTAGATTCAACTTATTCTTAAAAGGGAATCTGGGGATATCACCAACAATATGTCTTAGGGTATCATCTGAAGTTAAAATCTTCCAATTCTTCCTAATAATTTCACAAATGGCCAATGTCATCATCTTTTGTATTCAGAGAGTTAATTTCTTCAGAACAACACTAATTACGTGCAGTGATGTCTCATCATCTATCTATTAAAAGGAGGGTTACATTCTGATTCCATTCCAGAATGTTCAGGGCTGGAGTTGTCAGCCAAGAAGTACAGGAACTCATACAGGAGCAAATATGGAAAATACCTTATAAAAAGTCTCACTAAAGAATTGCTGAATTTAGACATACCTAATTTTAGAGAACAAATCATATTTTGTGGAAAAATCTTATTTTATACATGCAGCTTTGGAATCTGCTGTATTATGTTTATGATTTAGGAATTTAATCTCAACATGCCCAAAGAATGAAGTATAGGAAGTCCATCCTTGCTATAAAAGTAGTAAAGTAACTCTGTTCATAAGCATTTCTGTCCATTGTTATTACTGACTAGACCCCGGCTCTCCTCTTAGGCTTGCCAAAAGACTTTAACACCTTTAATTAATCTGATATAATTTCCTGTCATTTTATATTCCCACTATGTCCTTGATTTCACCTCCAAGTTGTTCTGCACTTTCTTGATTTCTGCCTTGGCAATTATCTAACATAACTTTATAGATTTTTGAGTCAACAAGGCATATGGCCTTAACAAGTCTGAGGAAGAACAAGTATAAATGGCAGTCATAAATGGAGTTAAGAAACTTTAAACTATTCAGATCCTTACCCTTCACTGTACATGAAGAAAAATCAAATCTGAATGAGCAACAAATTGCAAGGCATACAAAGAAACAAATTATACCGCATGGAAACATGAAAGTTGTAAAAGAATGAAAGGGGCATGATATAGTTTAAGTGAACCGAATAGACAAGAAAGAACAATGGTATATAAAAGAATAAATATTTATTGCTTGTTTTCCATTCCCCATTGAAGATTCTTTTGTTACATACAAGAAACACAGCTGCAGAATTTTAATTACCACGTGTCCCACAATCACGTTACCAGTTTTTTTGGAGATGGTACATCACACGTGACATAATACTGAAGTGTGATGGATAAATGAATGCAGTCTACTGTTCTACATCAGAGACAACAACCACACAGTATCAGATTATAGCAAAATACATGCAGCATTGAACATTCCCATCTGAAATAATGATCCCAAAGATGAGTGAGTAGAAAAGATAATGACGAAAGATCACAAAAGCAGTTGAAACATGTTAGACATAGTGGCATGTTTAACACAGCTTTGTAACAATTTAGTCACAGAGAGATTCCAAGGCTAGTACTTATAAGACGGAATAGCTCCAAGTCTGACTTCTGGAGAGAAAACTCTGTAAGGTAACTGGTTTTGCAGGACAAATCTAGCCCCTCTAAGCTGGAAGGAGAATGGACTGGGAACACAGACAGAGCCTCTAGTATAAAACACATGGCTGATTTCTTTGGTTTACATGTGATTAGAATGGCTACTGCAGTGCTGTTGTATATGAGCACACTTATTTAAAACCTTTGCCGACTCTTTGCTTGCATGGATAAAGACTAGTGGAGGGATGTCACAATCTAATTCCCTGGACCAGATGCAGCCTTGCAAACACTTTTAATCTGATCTACAAAAGTTAGCCCATAATACTTTTAATCTGACCTGCAAAGCATTTTTAATTTATAATTATATTAAAAAAATGAAGGCCGGTTTGTGATCTGATCCAATGTGACAAATGTTTGTTTTTGCAGCTCGGATTGCTTGCACAGCTTCTCTCCCTCAATGGTTTGACTGTCAAATGAATGAAAGAGACTTCCTGAGACAAACAGCATAAGGGCTTAAATATTCTTAGTTAATTCATTCAGAGGACAGGAATGGTCTCTAGAAAAACAGTCCCATTCACATCTACACTGGAACTAATTCCTGTGCACTGCAGAGCAGTTCAGTCTTTCTGATATTGCCCACCTGATGTCACAGGAAAACTCCATACAAGTGAGAGTCTGTCTAAAATTACCACCTAGGAGAACATGATTAAGGAGGAATACAGACAGGAACCAGAAAGCATCCATGTAGGCAGCAGGAAGAAGACTGAAGAACTGCCAGGAACAAACAAATTCTCCTCTCACAAGATAAGTAGGGTTTGCTCTAGGACTGCATGGGTTTCACAGCTTCAAAACTCTCTACATTTTCTTTAAACGTCTGTACTTCAGAATGTTGCATTATTAAGTAATCTACATCTATATTGCCAACACATGCAACTTCACTGGTGTACATGTTTTGTGACTGTAAGCACATTACTCTGTAATATACCCCCTAAATTACAAATGTTTATCCTCACTATTTATGTCTAACTGTGGTGGTGGTGCTGCGGTAGCATTGTCGCCTCACAGTAAGACATTGTCCTGTTCGATTCTCAGCTAAAGTGTCTTCTGTGTGGAGACATGCGTGAATGGGCATACCTTCGTTGAAGGTTGTACGTCAGGGCTGGCAACTCAGTATGTAAAAATCTACTGCCAATCATTAGCGGACCTGAGTTACGCTGTGGCGACCCCAAACCGGGAAAAGCCGAAAGATACAACAACATCCTCACTATTTATGTCTGTGTACTTCTGAAAATGCAGTGCAGTCTGACAGGACAGATAACTAAAGTACAATGTGCCACACTTTTCTGCTGTTTATGTTTATGTTAATGGTGTGGTGGTCTCCATTTCTACCTATATGAAGGAAAAACAAACAATATTTTACCACCTACATAATTAGGTAGGCATACAGTTTTTCTGGGAGGACATGCAACATGAATTAAGACTTCTATTCTGGCTAAGTTATATCTAAGATTAATTGGTATATTTGTTTCATTACCTGACAAACCCAATGTGAAATGTTTTGTTTTCTGTTTGTTCTGAAGATCTTACCACCAAAGCTGATATACTGCTACTCTTGACCGTTAGCTGTCTGTATGTTGTAGCATCGACCCACTGCACTGATTACATTTACAAATACAATTTCTGACTTCTTAATGCCAGACAGTGTAAATACAATATATGAATTACATGCCATGTAGATAATAGGTGTGAGTTTTAATGTATGAAACTTTTATACATCACCTGAGTAACTAACAATACAGAAAAATCACTGTTACATCAGTTGCATGTTATTTGGGGTGGGGGTGGGCTGTCTCTGAGTGTTTTCTACATTGTCAATATTTTGTTTTCTATGGTATTCCAGATAGGTATAGTGCAGTTCATCAAGCAGGTTGCATTTAATATATTAAAAGTAGCTTAGACAACACAATTTACTTTTGCATGGGGTTGTATTACTGAGCTTTTTTTCCCCTCCTGGCCTTCAGCAGAATGTAGTCAACCTCAGGTGACCCTCAAGTCATTTCAGTCTGATATATATATAAGTATGTACATAAACTTAGAAATTCATAATACATAGCAGGTAGGAACACTGGCTATCAGGACTTGTTTGCACTCACTGCAGCTCTGTTTCTAGCAGACTAGAATTACAATATCCCTATATAGAAAATACATTTATCCAAGTTACAGCTCTTTTTTCATATTCACAATTCTTATTTGATTTAGTTTGATGGAAGACCTGCCTGGCACTCAAGATGAAACATGATGACAGAAAAAGTAAAAAAACAAACAAAAAAAAAAACAGATTTCGAGCAAGTCAGTTGTGGAATTGTTTATTTATGTACTCCTTTGCTGTTCCTTTTGCTCATTAGAAAGTCTAATATGTGACAATATAATGTTTAATGGGCTCAGCATCTGTTCTCCTAGCAGCTAATTTTCCATGCCGCCCTAGTTCCTCAACAAATCTATGATAGAAAGTAACCCGTGAGCCAGCACACAGTACTGTCACATGCATTGTACCTACCAACATCAGGTAAACAACAATTTAATTAAATCAAAGGAGAATATTTAGTGCCTTAGTTACCAAATCTGATGGCTACTGGCTTCCAAGGTACACAACAACATGCTTATGCTAGCTAGTTCATTTTTAGCTATGTGCATCAACACAGCATACAATAGTTATTTTATTCCTGCTTGTAGAAGAAAAAAATTATATGTGAAGGTTTTTGATTCTCTGGAGCTTTAAAACGGGATCTTCTTTAGAAAAGTGAATGATCAGATGATAGAATGCTATTACATCGACCCCTAAATGTCGAATCGACAAAACAGCGAACGGCCGGAACAACGATTTTTTTTTCTGAGGGAAAAAATCCCTGGGCCATTGTCCGGGTTGTGCCATTTCCTCCACTGTAGTGTGATCTTGGAGTTGGTATATTTAAGTAGGGGGGTGTGGGGGGTGAAGTGTTAGTGTTCTTTTAATTTTTTTTTTTTTTTGGGACCAGTGATTTTTTTCCATGGGAAAAAAAATCGCTGTTTTGGTGATCCGAAGTTTAGGGGTCGATATAACAGTATTTGATCATTTGATCATTCGTTGTTATAATATAGACCCTTAAAATGCACCTGAAAATTACTGCAATACTGATCACCTGCACAAAGGATGTGTGGGCAGGTTATTATGATTATTTATTTGTGTAGTTTATAGTATCATTTTATTTCCATTAAGTAGTTCAGAATCATACCATTCCAGAAAATACAAATAATCTTTCATTCACAGCATGGTTCTGCACTACTCTCTTGTATCACTTCCATTCAAATGGACATTGCAGAACCATGCTGCATATGCAGCAATGAACACTACTGCAGTAACAAAAGTTACACTGGAGCAGAGACATGGGGCCAGATTTCAAAAGAGTTGCTCTCAGTGTTAAGTCTACCCTAATTCCAAAAGACCTGCTCTCAATGTAAGTGGCCTTAATCTGTATAAGGCCTAGGGGGCAGATTCCAGTAGACTTGCTCTCAGGGTAATTGACTTACTTTGATGTAAGTTCTGTCTATAAACTTGCTTGCTACATGGACAAGATTCCCAAAGACCTGCTTTAAGAATGTAAGACTGCTCTTAGTGTAAGTGGTCACTTGCACTGAGAGCAAGTATTTTGGAATTGGGCCCATGCGGTCAAGCATGATAGCAGTCTGCTCTCAAAAGTATAGCAGTGACCATTCTCTTGTGGGTATGGTGATTTGATAACAAGCAACATTCATTCTTAAGACTCTGTGTTATACACATTAGTTTGGAGCTTATATAATTTACTTAAATGCAAATAATATGCTTGAGTCTGCAGCACTGCCTAGCTCACAGGCCCTTCCACAATAAGAAAAGGCTTATTCCAGATAGCTATACTGTGTGTGTGTGTGTGTGTGTGTGTGTGTGTGTGTATATATATATATATATATATATATATATATATATATATATATATATACATATATACATATACACACATACACACACACACACATATATATATATATATATATATATATATATATATTCATGAATAGATAGATATGTGTCTGTGGGTGTATAATATATATATATATATATATATATATATATATATATATATATATATATATATACACAGAGAGAGAGAGAGAGATTTAGCTACAGATATTTAGATATACTTTAAATTTAGATTAAGATTTTTTTTTTCCAGAGGCAAGCCCGTTTCCTCCAATACCCTCTTTAAATAAATATACTATCTCTATGGCTGTATATCCTCAGAGAAAAGACAGACTCACACAGACAAACACACACACACACACACACACACACAAAATCACAGTGACCAAATGCTGGCGCACAAACAGATCTTTTCTCACATAATCCATCCAACTCTTTTCTTGATACCCTCCTTTCCTCTTGTCTTCTTCCTGTCTGTACCAAATCTTCTTCATCATATTGTCTTCTACTTTTCTGCACGTGCCCAAACCACCGTGATCTGATCTCTTTAACCTTTTCTGCAATTGGAGCTACTTTGACTTCCACACTTATAACCTCATTTCTTTGTCTGTCCCAGTGTGTGCATCCTACTATAAATCTTACGTACTTCATCTCCATCTCCTCTAACTTCTTCAACTGCTGTGCCCTAACTACTCAGGTTTCTGTTCTATATAGCAATACTGGTTGCATCACTATTTTGTATAACTTACGATTCAGCGTCTTTGGCATTCTTCTGTCATGCTCTTCCCCTGACACTCTGCCAGTTATCTGCAGCCTTTCTGACTCTAACTTTGAAATACTTATTCAAACTTCTCATCATCTCAATCACCCCTCCCCGATACTTGAAACCATTAACCTGTTCCACAATTTCCCTTCTATCTCTGATTTTCCCCAACTGCTACCATTACAGCCATGCTAAGTGTACTCAATTTCATCTCATTGACCTAAAGTTTTTCATTTCCTTCCCCTTCTCGTTAATGAACTTCTTGCTCAGAGTCTACCAGTAATGCCACATCATCTGCATATAGTAACTATATTGATCTGTCCCTTCCAACCTTTTTGCTAATGTAGTCTATCACCAGAACCACCAAGGGCCTGCCTAAATCACCTTTCTTAGGACCTTGTCGTATGCTTTCTCCAAGTCTAAGAATACCCATTTGGACTCTTTCCTCATCTCTAGCTTCTTCCCAAGTACTTGTCTCACTGCAAATGTTGGGCCACTTGTGCTGCATCCTGATCTGAATCCAAACTGCTCATGTCCTGTGTTACTTTCTACTACCCTGCATATTTATTTATCACTCACTCTTTCCAGAACCTTTATGCAGTGTAACAGCAGTTTGATACCTCTGTATTGCCCACAGTGAATGCTCCCTTTGTTCTTGTACAGTGGAATTAGCATTCTTAATTTCCAGCCAGCTAGGATATGCCTTTATCTTCACATGGCTATGAGTACCCTCAGGAGCCATTTGTCCCCTTTCTCACCCAATATATTTTTCATATCTGCTGTGACCTCACCTGAGCCTGCTGCTTACTCTAACTTCATTTTTATTAATGCTGTTTTTACTTCTTCTAAGGTGGGCTCCTCCTCTTCTTTCACTGTAGGCTGTGTTTGGGGCAGTACAGCTCCTGTGTGTGTTTTTTAGAAGCTACTAGAAGTACTCCTTCCATTTTCCTTTGATGCCCTGTGGACTGTGAGCAGGATGTTGCTGGCATCCCTTATGAAGGGTGTCTGACTATCTTTTTTTATCTTTCTGTCTTTGCCTTGCAACTTTCCAGAAGTTGATAAAATGTCTCTTATGCCTTGTTCTTTGTTATACAACTCCTCTCTTAGCATCTTTGTTAGCCAACCAGTATTCCTTCCTAGCCTGGTCTGCCTTTTCTACCTCCCACTTTTTCCTGCACTCCTTCTTTCTTTTGATGACTTCCTAGACTTCTACATTCCACCACCAGCTTTCCTTATGTACCTTATTTCCGTACCTGGCTCAGACATATGTTTGTTTTGAGGCACTGTCACTCTTCTTCTGCTTAACCTATTTCCTCTTCTTCCTAATGAAATAAAACCCTTGTGGCAACCAGTGGTTTATGCTGTGTGCTGACTGTTTCACTAAGGAAGACTTTGTAGTTGCTGATTCTATCCCAATACCCTTTCCTTACTAGGAGAAAGTCTACCCGAGTTGCATGTTGGCCACTGTTGTGTCTGATCTTGTGACTGTCTCTCTAGCTGAGCCATGTAATGATCACCACAAAGGCATTTGCCAGACAGAAATTTTTAATGGCTTCTCCTCCTTTTTTGTGTTGCTGCACCCATTTGAACCCAGTCTTCATTTCCTGTTCTGTCTGTCCTGATATATGAATTCAGGTCACCCATTATCAACACCAATTTATGTTCCTGCTTTATTTAGTAGGTCCTGCAACTGCTGTCTGAATGCCAACTTTTCCTCACCATCACAGCCATGCTGTAGGGCATAGGGTGAGATTATGAATACTGCCCTACTGTTATACTGGAGTCTGATTGTCATGAGGCTGTCACTAATTCTGATGACATCCCTCACTGTCTTCTGAAACCTGTCCCTCACCACAACACAATTCCCACACCATTTATAGCCTGTCCTCCTGAATAGTAGATGCTAGATCCCACAATTGTATACACACACACACACACACACACACACACATATATATATATATATATATATATATATATATATATGTGTGTGTGTGTGTGTGTGTGTTTTTTCTAGTTGGTAGGTTGTTACATTCTATCCCTAACTCCCAACTTCAAGCTTATTTGATCCAACAACTTCTACGTCCCAAATATCTAGGATTACAGACGAGGCCCAGTGTGTGTGTGTGTGTGTGTGTGTGTGTGTGTGTGTGTGTAGATATATATATATATATATATATATATATATATATATATATATATATATATATATATATATATAGGTTTACTATTAAAAGGTGGAAAGGAGAATCTTTGCAGATGGAAACTTGAAACATGGATTTTCAAATTTCCATCTTGCTGAACATCTCTGTGTTCAAAAGTTTATATCAATGAATGCACAGTTCATTCACTAATGTAAACTTGAAGTACTGTACAGAGATCGCAGTGCAATGCGGTTTGGGAAATTCATCCCTTTCTTCACTGTAGTGTGATCTTGAGTTGGAATATACAGTTAGCAGGGGGGTGCAGGGGGGCTTGCCTCCCTGAAAAACGTGATGTTAGGTATAGGAGTTTCATTTACCTGAGCTACTATACGGACATCACGTAATCTGCTTGGCAACAATGTTGAATCTGCTGAATTCATTTAGCTAATTTGACATTGTGCCGTGCTGTACATTTTAACTTTCGTTTTTTTTTTCGCGGTGTGTCGAAAGGAAAATATTTTGCCATTTGACATTTTAATAGTAAACCATATACACACACACACACACACACACACACACACACACACACACACACACACACACTTCTAAGTATTTACATTTTATACTTTTTTAACGGCGCATAAAGCAGCATGATAGACTCACAACTGAGCTGAAATGCTTCATTCTTAAATAAACTGAAAATAATGGTGGCACTAGTTGGCACATGAGATAGTAAACATACTTACCGTTATGCCAGTAAGGTTCAATTTCCCAGATGCAGGTCAGAATTCAATTTAGAAACTAAGCTGCAGATAACTACAACATTAAAGTGACAGGAAGTAGGCCTGAACAAGTACAGCATGTATAAATAAGTTGTGTGTGGTTCTCCTTCAACAAATCAGTATCTGCCATCTGAGGCATGGCCTAAAGGTTCACCTACTACTTTTCAGAGGAATATTAAATTTAATAAATGTAAGTTTCATTGTCATTATCTCTTTTTGAGCATCATTAACTACGGGCATGTGTTGTGGTATACCTTTGAACTCTTCAAATGAGACTTGCATTCAGTAGGTTTACTTTCATTGAAAACAAAATCAACGAGAAATGTGAAATAGTGCAGTTTCTTTACTGGAATTTTACTAACTCTAGTTAATCCCCATTTTTTTCAGAATTTGGTGAGTCAGTTGGCTGAGAGCTAGTCAGTGCTAAGCAACAGTCTGTGTAACTTGGCACTTTTGGCTGTTTTTTTTTTTTTTATCCTGAATCCGGTTAACAGATCCTTTGTTTTGTTTACCGGGGATCTTTCCTTATACCAGTGTTGTAATGACTCTGGATTTGATTTCAATAGTAGTAAAGCTGCAACAATCAGTGTCAACATTGTGGGGTGTAAGGGGCTTTACATCCCTCCAAAATAAAAACAAGTATATTAAGTGTGGTTTTGATAAGTTTGTTGTTGACTGAGATTGCATTTGGTGAATTTATTTTCACACAAACAACATGGTTACATTGACTGGGAGCCAGGCAGTTCTTCACTGGCCATATGTATGAAGTATGCCTTCCACCTTCATCCAGTTCATTGACAGTACTGATTTCTCCTAATAGGTCATTGCAAGGGGACTTACCTTACCTCCTCACCACTGCAGTGACCCTGGAATTGAATACAGTAGTTTAAAGGGCACATAGATGTTATGGGGTGTGATGCCTGTGCCCTGGCCCAGCAATCAAGGAGCCTCAATCCTCACCACTAACACCAGAGAGGGCGTCTCATATATGAGAAGAAAGGATAACAAATACACACAGTAAAGTGAAATTTCCCTTAAGAGCACACAGACGATAGTCAGTCTGGGGCTGGTCATTCCCTTGCTCCCCAGTAAGACTCCCCACTGGCACAGCTATAGGGCCCAGATCTCAGCCTAGCTGGCAAGCTAAAACCTCCAGTACCCTCTCTGTCCAACCAGTGCTTCATATCCCTGCCCAAGTAGCTGACAAGCAAACACATACACACACTTAGATAAGTACTTATACAACTTCACAGACACTCCTGGGAAAGGCTGACACAGATTTTCCAACTGTGCCCCTTTACCCATACTATATGGTAGTAATTACTGCCACCACCAGCTAATATTTATCAGTCACTAAAAGGCCCTTAAAAGGGTGTCCAATTATTACTGTGCAGTATTAATATCCAATAGTAGTGTAACTTAAGCAATCAAGGCTTATTGGAAGGGCTTAGTTCAGGATCACTTATAAGCATGCAATGTACTCTAGAGCTTAAAATATCTCTACATAAACCAGCCACAGTTGAAAAGGGTTTAAAAATATTTAATAATAAATACTAAAAACCCAAGACAATACTACTACATCACAGTGCTATTCAAGAGTTCAGAGATCACAAAGACACTTAAAATGATTCAGTAGTACAGTTCTGATATAACAGAAAAATACTTAGTCTAATCTTTATAGCCCTAGCTATTTCTACAAGAAAACACACTTCTAAGATAACTTACTTAAGAGAACAGGCAGTGCTGTAGATTGGATATCAAGACAAAAATGGTCAACAATCTCTGGTTCTCACTGTTTAAATTGAAACTCCAGTTCTGATAAATGTTACATCATCTTTTTCACCCTTCCTGGAGTTCCCAGGCTACACATTAACTGCATTTACATTATTTTACACTTGGAGCAATAAAGGACATTCATGTAAATTCTGGTCATTAACTTTAGCCTTAAAACAATAGGCAGGAAGCTTCCATCCATCTGGACTGGAGCCGGCTTGTAAAACATCAAAGGCAGTGATGAAATAATTTTAATTTCAAAGGACCAGCAAGAATTGCTTGACTTAGCTTTCTTTACAACAGATGGCAATGTTGCCACATTGTTTTAAGTTCAGCATTCGCAGTATTTACAAATAATAGAATTACGTACCACATTCAATTTGACTAGGCTGGCAGCCTTCACCCTTCTCTACCAGTCTTCACATGGGGTATTTTGCCCGTGGCAAAACTAACATTTATCAGAAACAGTTTTGATGTTTTTTTTTTAATTAAGATGACATTAAATTATTTATTTCATGCAGCTGACAAAGTTCCTTGGGTGGTTAATGGAAAAGCAAACCTTCCAAGTTGTTTTATAAAAGTTAAGGTTGCACATATTCTTAAATATTCTGAAACTGCAGTTAGGTGAACTGAATGGACTAGCATATTTACTCTATATTTAGCTGACATTTTCATTTCTTCATTTCCTAATACTTGCTTTATCCAAGCCTGTGTTACCACTCAGAAAGCACAAGCCAGAGAAACTAATCACAGGATGTCACAATATCACAAAATGCACATACTCATTCACCGACAACTTGCATACCTGTAGACACTTTGGAGGATTACCATCTACCTGTAGTACACCTTTGGAATGTGAGAGGAAACTGGAAACAAATGTCATTCTTTCCTTAAAACACTGAAAATAAAAGCCTTGAAATGATTTAGCAGAAACCAAAATTTTACACTCTGTCCAAAAATGTATGGGTTCAGTCCTGTCCCTGTGAGATGCTGTTCTAAATTACTTCTAGTGTTAGAAATAAATATTTGTGCATTATCTCAATAGCAGGATCAAAAAGGTTGGGAGGGAGGATTATTGTTTGCCAGGCAAATTATAAATCTAATGTCTTCCCAGATTAGAGATGCAAACCTGACCACTTGCCAGATGACTGAATATTTAAAATGATGGTCAGTCGTCATTTTCTCTTTGTCATCATCATCATCATCATCATCATCATCATCATGATCAGATTTTGCCTAGGTTAAAATGTACATCTGTGCTGAACACCTTTTCCATCAAAGTGACATACTTCTATAGACAACAAGCAAGTCATAAGTCAGGGAAGCAGCAGTCTTTTTTTAGATACCATACCACTTTGATGGCCTCCATCTACTCCAGAACTTTCGTTGGTCTGGCGAAAAGAGAAGCTCTCATGCTGCTTTGTTGGTCTTTATAAATGGACCAGCAATACAAGGTATACATAAAATATAGCTTACTGAAATTCCGCAGAAATTATTCTTCACTTTGCTGGTGGAGTAGAAAACTGAATATAGAAGCTATCCTTTTTGTAATTCAGCATTGACACAACATGCTAAAGCTAAGACATGCATTCTCCTCCTATCCATTTTTAATAGCAGTCATCAACAAACCACTTTAAAACATGGACTATAAATGACATAATTCATATAAGTCAAATATTTCACAGTGCCACTGTCCTTTTTTTCAGTAGCCCCTCATGAAGAAGTGTTTGGTGAGCATATGTTATTTGAAATGATTTGTTGGGTCGATCAATGCCATTTGTCTTTAGAGAGAAAACAGAAAACTAATGCATATCATTCTAGATTATGATGTACAAGTCATAACCTTATAAAACACATATAGTGGGCTGCTCTTAGACTATGATACTCCATCATGGGAAACCACCAAGGCCACTGGGGCTGTCCATTTATTAAGCTTCAAATATCTCAAGCGTCTCGTTTTACAAGTTATGCAGTGCACTGGCTCAGATTTAGTTTCACTACCATACATCTGTCCCAATACTCTGTGACTATGTGCTGTCTTGCCTCTAGCAAGACAAAAGCAAAATCCTTATAATTCATCACTCAAATAAGGCAAGAGGACATATTACAGAAATGAGGTGTACACCCCCCAAGGATTGCAGTGAAGGAAGCATGCTCTATGCAAAGGCTTGCCCTAATTACTAGAAATTCACCATGAAATGGCATTAATTCTGCAACGGAAGGCAGATATCTCTGGCGTTGCTAGTCAGCTGGGGGGTGGGGTGTAGAATATTGCCTTTCCCTAGCAGTCATGAAAACGAAGAAGACTTGGGAAAAATGAGTGTCAGACCAGACAAAACGATGTAAGATAGGACTGCATACTGTTGCTAGTGCTTATCAGCAGGCAGGAGGAACAGTAAAGCTGTAGCTAGCAGAAATCAGCAGTGTGACCTCTTTAGCTTGTCTGCATATTTAAATATCTATCTGTGTCACAATGACAGGAAAAGCAGGCAGTGACTTATATATTAAAAGTAGAAACTGGGAATATTTTTTGTGAGTGAAGATAATTTCACTAATAAGGATGAGAGACTAGTAAAGTATTTAAAAACAGATGCTGTCAGCACAGCTGGCTAGAAACAGACTTGGGCTATAAGCATCTAAAAGATTAAGAATTTAATACTGTGAAATGGCCATAAAATACAAAGACAAGCAATATCCAATCATTTGTGAGTGAAAACTTCACAGACAGTTTCATACCCTATCTTTTTAGAACAGAACAAATGAAACGTTGCACTTCTTTTAATGTTTTTCTTCAAGAAAATAAAAAATGTAATCTTTCATTTATATTTGTATAAGGATAAAATCCTTTGGTTGACCAGTGATAAAACTTAAAACATTTTGTTTACAAACAGTTGCAATTTAATTAGTCCATTAGACACAGGTTATGCATTCATAAAACTGTATATCAGTCTTTACTTATTTGTGATTCATACTAGAGGCCACAGACAAACTCTCCTGAACAGCACTGGTTAGCAGCCTGTCTCGGAAAAGGAAGAGGCAATCTCTTTTCAGTTTATTCTTCACAATTATAGTTATCCTTTCCCATGACAGTGATTTGCAGCAAGGGCTTTCATTTCCTGAACAGCATTAGGCCATCTTAGGGGAAAATCAGCTATATTTATTTTAATCGCTACCATTAAAATTTAGAGTAATAGTCCACAGCTGGAAGTCACACACTTGTACTTTCTTTCATATTCCAAGGTTTGGTGGAACAACTTAACTTCAGTGGTTTTGTTCAGCAGGTTTTTAACACAAATGGTTCGGTGCTTACATTTGAACACAACTCAAATTACCTTTAGCTCTCCTCCATTTAGTGGGGTTCTACTTAAGTTTGTTGAAGCCTGTTTTGCTAAAATGTATTTTATGTGATGTATGTCTTCTAATTCATATTTCACTTGAAATGGGTTTGATAGTTTTGCTTTGCAACCATGCAATTAGGAGAGCTCTTATTCTTTCTCCTTTCTCCAAGAAGATGAGTGTTTGGAGTTAGAATAAATAAAAAGTGGGGAGGGGAGACTGCTCATTCACACAGAGAGTGTAGGAATGCTGGCATAATTGCATCCTTGTATGGCACCCCCCCCCCCCTTGGATGCACAGTAGCAGGCCCCGTCCAAACCCCGCTCACCACCCAACACCCGATGAATGTATGAATAGACATAGGCAGTCCATAATGAATTCTGGACACTAAAATGGTCTTAAGATGTTTTCTTTGTTAAAAGGCTTTTTTTTTAAATAGGTGACCATTTTCATACATTCCAGGACCCTTCCCATGCAATGTAAAGGTATGTAATTCCAGAAAAAAAAAACTCTACAGTGTGGAATTACATTTTAAAAGCTAGAGTTTTAGTACTGCTGTCTTACACCCAATAACTGCTCAACAACTGCCCATAAAGGATCTGATTCCCCGTGACGCTGAGCAGAAAACTGAAAACAAAAATAAACACCAAACAGAACAACAATTTTGCTATGGCCATACCTCTGACATCCACTTTACTGTGAGGAACACTCATTATTTTGACTTAAGAGTCCATGCTCCTCTCAGTTCCACACTGACAGAGTCATGATAAAACAACACTGCATCATATTACTATTAGTATAAAGTCATATAGTTTAACCATCATATGGGCTTCTTAGTTGAAATTGCTAGCTGTTATTAAATGTCCTGTATTTGACTTATTTATTCATTTATCAAAACTGCAATGGCACTGAAAATCAAAGGAAAGTGAAGAGCATTCTAAGTGGAAACAAATAGAAAAAAGCAGTTTTGCAGGCAGAACAAGCCACCTGCTTGTCATATATAAAAACTCTAAGGTGCTGCACCCTTGATCTTGTAAGGTAAGCCACACACTAGAGATCACTTACAAGTGGAGCTGATCATTAGTGTGTAGAAGAGAAGTGCGTCACCTGACTGTAGCATGTAGCTATGAAGTTGCTATTGCAATGTTGTGGAGGCTTACAGACAAACTGAAGCATAACACATCTACAAAAGTGTATGTCTTATTTTAATGACAGGTCTGTATGAAGTAATTACTACCAATATGGATATGATATAAAATGAAAACAACACATGCTTACAGCCCACTCACATGGAGAGTGCAGGGATGCTGCCCCCTCCGCCGCCCTGGGAAAAACATTTTAAAAGTTTATCAGTGCATACACTGTTAAACTGTACAGATACTACTATGCTGTGTGTATTGTATTTGGTTCTGCTTTATTGCACTGAATAGTATTTACTTTTTAGCTCACTGATAGCATATATATATATATATATATATATATATATATATATATATATATATATATATTCTCTTTAAAAGTTCGAAGTTTCAAAACTTCGAATTGCAAATGGTCGAGACCATAAGATCAAAGTGTTGAAACTTTGAACATTTTGAATGGAGATCGCCATACAGTGCGGAACAGGAAATTTACTGTTTTTCTCACTATAGTGCAGTCTCAGAGTTGGTATGTTTATTTAGCAGGAGGTGTGGGGATGCTGGGGGTTTGCCACCATGCAAAAATGTACATTTTTATTATTACAATTTCAAAGTTTCAAAACTTTGATTTTATGATCTCAGCCATTTGCAGTTTAAAGTTTTGAAACGTTGAGCTTATGAAGTAGATCTATGTGTGTACAGCATACAGTTTTATATATATATATATATATATATATATATATATATATATATATATATATATATATATAGAATCAGACTTATTAGCAGCACCAGTGCATAACCCTATTAGACCATACAGCTAATTTAATCTTCTTTCAATCTGTATTGTGCACACACTAACGTTACTGTAATCCAGCTGGTTTAGTAACCTTAATCATAATTACTTAAACCACATCCCCAGCAGACTGGTTACTATGGTCGACATGGTACCCCTGCATAATGAACCCAATCAACCCTTACCTCATCTGTTGCAGCCTATTACAGGTTCATAGGTAGGTACTAGGCTATCTGCCCAAAGGCATTTATAAGCCTAGCCGGAATATGTTGGTTTTTGCCACCCTCCTTAGATTAGTTCCCTGTGCCTCTGTCCAGCAGAGCCATTGAAGTGATCCCCGGGGTAAACTTTCTGTTTCCCATCCACTTATCAAGATTTCTCTTGAAAAGGGTTAGTGAGGAGCCCTGCCTAATGTAGACTGGAATCTTGTTCCAGAGCATTGGGAAGTCTCTGGGACAGGAATCTATCCCACCAGCACATTCTATTTATTGTTCTGGTGAGGTTTAGATCCCAAGAGCGTGCGGCTCGCAGGGATATGGTTTTCTTTAGGTGGAGCATGTCCATCAGTTCTGTGTTGGACATGGCTTGTATGTCAGGCAGAGATTACCTCTGCATAGGTGGTATGCAACCGACTACAGCTGGAGTTTCTTCAGTCTTTTTGAGGCCAGTGATCCTCTTAGTGAGGTACTTCTGTGGTCTTTCCAGCTTTTGCAGGTGTCTTGTAAGGTACATCCCAAATAGGGTGTTGTACTCTATGATGGGTCTGATGAGTGATGTGTAGAGGGGCATAATGACCTCTTTTGATCTGGATACAAACCCTTTTGTGATTAGGTGGGCCACATAAAAGGATTTTCTAACTACTTTGGCAATGTGATTATCAAAGGAGAGGTTTCTATCTACTAGGGCCCCCAGATCCCTTATTATGTCTTCCGTATTTAGGGGGCTACCACCTATGTGGTAGTTTGTGGGTACTTTGTTTTTTTCCAAAAGGGATGATTATGCACTTTTTGGCATTTAGCTTGAGGCCATGGTTTTGACACCAGGTATCTGTCTCAGTGAGACCCTTTTGGATGATGTCTGTGCCCACTGGAGAGTCAATTATAGCCCCTAGTTTGCAGTCGTCTGCGTACTTGGTCAGCCATAGCCCTTCTGTGCTTGCCTGTACCTCTGAGACGTATATGCCAAACAGGAGGGGTCCTAGGACTGAGCCCTGGGGAGCACCACTTGTAACCGGTTTAAAGTCAGACTTAGCTCCCACAACTCTTACCATGTGGGTTCTGTCCATGAGCCAGTTGGCAACCCATCTTGTGATGTAGGGGTTTATGTTTAGGCTGGAGGTCTAGGTAGGCTGTGTGGACCACCTTTCCCTCATCTATAACCTTGGTAACTGTCTCAAAGAATTCCACCAGGTTTAGGAGGCATAATCTGTCCTTACCAAAGATGAACTGGGTAGGGTCCAGTGTTTGGAGGTTCCCAATGTCTCTGTTTATGAGATCCATGATGATGCACACCATAGCCTTGCAGACCAAGCTAGTCAGGTTTATAGGGTGATAGTTCCCGGGGTCTGTTGTGGCTCCACCTTTGTGGAACAGAATAACCATTGCTGTGCGCCACTCTATGGGCACTCTATGAGCACATAGCCTGTGGAGAGGCTGAGTTTGAACAGTGTGTTTAGGTGAGGGGTTAGAGCTTGTGTAGGATGCAGCCTGGGACACCGTCTGGTTCCATTGATGCTGTGTTTTTGGCTTTGGAGAGGGCTGTTTTAACCTGAGTGTCTGCAATTTCAGGGGTACTACACTCTTCTGGTATGTTATGGGCCCTTTTGGGGGTGAGAGGGGAGGTGAAGTTTCCACTGAACCTGTCTGCCAGGATGTTGGCGATATCGGTCGGTTCAGTGTATTTTGTGCCATTCTGCACTAACTCCAAGCAGATCTGAGAATTACCACTTAGATTCTTGACATAGCTAAAGAATGCCTTGTGGTTATCTTTGGAGTCCTTGGCAATTTTCATTTGAAGCTAGCCTTGGATGATTTTAAGAGGGATCGTAGTTTCTTGCTGATACTGATCAAGGATGTCTTCCCTTCTTGGGATTTTACTCTTTTCTGTACTAGTTTCCTCCTTCTATTGTATAGCTTGTTTATGGCAGGGGTTCACCAGACTGGTTTCCTTTTCTTGAAGGAGCGAGTCTTGGTTTTGCTTGGGATAGCACAATCCATGCATTCTTGTAGGTGCCCATAGAGTGCATTAGTAAAGGATTTTGCAGCTTGGACAGCATTATCCTTTGGCATAGGGGGTTTGAAACTTTCGATCTCAGTCTTAAGTAACGTGAAGTTTGCTTTTGAAAAGTTTTTCATGGTGGTTTCTTTGACCGGGAGTGGGGGCAGAATGTGGATATCCAGAGTGATTAGTTTATGGTCAGATCTAACCAGCGAGGGGTTGACCTCCGGTGTGGAACACCGGTCGTCCATGTTGGTGATGACCAGGTCCAATATGTAGTCACCTCTGGTGGGGGTGCTGACCAGTTGATCCAGGGTGTTTGAGTTTATAAATTCTAGGAAATGTTGGGCAAGGGAGTTAGTACTTGAGTAGTTCTCCCAGTTAGTGTTTGGGTAATTGAAATCACCTAATATCAGGGTGTTTAGTAAGACCTTTATGTTTCCCAGTGTTTCCAGAAATGCATAATGGGGGTCCTACGACATGGTCGGTGATCTGTAGCAAGCTACAATTTGAATTGCAGTTTTGCCCATTGTTAATTGCATGTGGATGATCTCTGAAGCATTGTGCTGTGACACTAACCTGGAGGTGTGGGTATCCTTGATGAATATGGATACTACCCCACCTTTTGTATTTCGGTCTGAGTTCTGTGGCCAAAATGTGTGGTACGAGTTGTAGCCTGGTAGTGCTGGGGTGCTCTCTGGAGCCTTAAACCAGGTTTCTGTTACTGCACATATATTGATTTTCTTCATACTGAGGAGTGCCTCGAGTGTGTGTATTTTGAGATTTAGACTTCTGGCATTGAGTAGCATTACCCTCAGTTTTTTGTTACTTGTTCTATTTATGGCGGTGGGTTTGTCTTTTGAGCCTTACCTAAAAAAGGCACTATGGGGGTGGCAAGAGCCTTGGCCAGTATGTTTGGTATCTACTTCTCTGAAGTACAGGCCAACACTAAGGGTCTCTGGCTAACAAAGTTCGCAGATGACTGCAAACTGGGAGCCATTATTGAATCCCCAAATGATGTGGATACTCTACAAAAGGGCCTAACAGAAACAGATGCTTGGTGCCAGAGCCATGGGCTCAAGCTCAATGCCAAGAAATGTATAGTTATCCCCTTTGGGAAAAAACATGTATCTGTGAATTACCATATAGGTGGCAGTACACTAAACATCGAAAGTGTGATAAGAAACTTAGGGACACAGGTGGACAGTGGTCTCACCTTCGATAACCACATTGCCACAACAGCCAGAAAATCCTTCTATGTGGCATACCTCATCACTAAGGGCTTTTCATCCAGAAAAAAGGAGGTCATTGTCCCACTGTACTCATCCCTCATTAGACCCATTATAGAATACAATGCCCCATTTGGTATGTACCTCTCAAGACATCTGCAACAACTGGAAAGGCCGCAGAAATACCGCACTAAAAAAATCACAGGCCTAAAGCAGATGCCCTACACTGACCGCCTTAAAAAACTCCAGCTATACTCTGTCACATATCGTCTACTCAGAGGTGATCTCTGCTTAACATACAAGGCCATGTCAAACTCAGAGCTGTTGGACATGCTACACTTAAAGAAATCCCAATCCCTCAGAGCCACATGCTCCAGGGATCTAAACCTTGTCATCACAATAAACAAAACATGCTTGAGGGATAGGTTCCTGACCCAGAGACTCCCCAGACTCTGGAATAGATTGCCCATACATGTCAAGCAGAGTGCCTCTTTGGCCCTCTTCAAAAGGAACCTTGATGATTGGATGGGAGAAAAGAAATTCACCCCAGGGATCACATCAGTCACCCTGCTAGACAGTGGTCCAGGGAAGTAAATAGTGTGGGAAGAAATAGCCAGGGAATTGTTATGGCTAGGCTTGTATAGGCCCTAGGGCTGATAGCCTAGTACCAACCTATGAACCTATGAACCTATGCAGTGGTGGCTGGTGAGTTCAAATCAAAGGGGGGCTGCAGGAGACAGCTAAATGGGTGGGGCCAATGGGAAGGGGTGTGGTCAACTAGAAAGGGGAGGGGCTATGCTCAAAACCACAAAAACTGGAACTTTAATTAAATATGCTGCCCTGGGTGCCAAACTGTCATTATGAGAGTCCATTCAAGACAATGTGAAGTGCAGAAGAATATTTCAGTGCATTAGCTGCATGACAGCTTACTTAATATCTAGAGGGAAACAATAAGGCTTTGAGGCATGAAAAAATAAATTACTTTCTAAATACATTACTGGAATGCCAGTCAAAATCAAGTACAAGAAAAACAAGCAGCACTCAACTCAAACCACTTCTCCTTGCACTGCAGTTCTAATTATAATTTATATTCAGCTTTATTAAAGCACCAAGTAACATGCTGAAAGTAGCAATCTCTGTGATACCCCACTTGTAAAAATGTTTCTTATCCAAAAAAGACCTGCTGCCTGACAACAACTATCTACTTGTTTCATGGGGAAAACATGATCAAAGTAAAAAATGAAAAGCAAACAAGAAACGAGCTCAAGATACATTGCTTAAAGGATTACTGTACAGGTAATGGACCACACATGATAGACTGGCATTCTGTTTGGTTTATAGGTAAAGCCTGCAAAGATGACTGCAAGTCGCCAACAAATGTAATGAGCTTCTTAAAATAATGTAATCCTGTCCTTTATTACAAATACTGTCATATGCATTTCAATACTCAAGGCTTATACATTATCTAGTTATGCAAGTATTCTCTGCATGGCAACAACAGAAAGGCTTTCGCTGTTGGCAATTCTTTAACAGTATGCTTATTAAAGCTTACTTGCATCTTACAATCTCAGACAAGCTTATCTGATGGTCATTAAAGCATTGCTACTTAAACACAGAGCAACAGGCACTTTGAGTAATAATAAGCATAAATCAACAGTATAAAAAACTATGAAAGCCTAAGGGTGACAGGTGCAAGCCGTCTCTAGCAAAGCAGTGTGGCTTGTCGAACATGTCATCCCAGGCTGACAGACACTGGATCCCATTTAAATTACACCAGAAGCCTAGCCAATTGTTGAAATTGATAATTTTTTTCTTTATACTTTGGTATCATTCTTGGTGAGGGCAGAATGCTAGTCAGGGTCAGGGTCATACCAGCCTGTACTATGTGATCAGAGAGCTCCGCCATGTCTCTCTTCATGTAGTCCAGGGAGGTACGGCTCAGGTCATTCAACCAACATGGACAATTACAGAGTCGTATTTGTACTTGTTCTGGAGTGACCTGAGTGCTTGTGTTATGTGGCGGATCCTGGCACCCGACAGGCAGCTAGCAGTAACCTTCTCCTTGGTCAGCCTAGTGAGTGGGATGTCAATGTGCTTGACTATAGAGTCACCTATTACTAGTGTGTTGGGTATGTTATTTTGCCTTAAGGGCTGTGATTGCATGGCACACTGGTTTTGTGAAGTATGTGTTTCTGTTGTTTTTGCAGATTTTTATTTAGAGCCTCCGAGTATGTTTTTGTGTATTTTTTGCCAGTGCTGGTTTCATAGGTCTATGTGAGACTGGTGGTGTGATGCAGGTAATTCCCTTCTCCTCTTGACTGTCTGGTCCAGTCTTGGGTTGAAAGAGCTTAGCCTCCAGTTTGGCTGTATAATTGCATTTCTCGCATGTATTGGTGTTTGGTGGTAGGGGGAGTGGGTTGTCTGTGTACATCAGGCAGTTGTAACATTGCCTCAAAATGCCCAGATTCACTAGTTGGACCAGAGAGTACTCCTGAAACTGACCTTTGGACATGCCTGAATGGATACAGTGAACTGTTTTACTGATTGGCCTTGTCCTTCTCTACAGTATGGGGGGATCTAGTTCTAAGGTTTATTAGTGGTTGCTATGAGTTTTGAGCAAGTGCCAGGATGAGAAGTGAATGGTTTGAATGCTTAAGTTGCAAGTTTGTCTAGTTCCAAGGGAAAAATTTAAGAGTAGACTTTGTGGAGCCAGGAATAGTTATACCCTAGCTAGCCGGCACTGCACGGCGCGCAAATGTGGGTTTTATAGCAGGGAAATGAAAGGGACATTAGGAACTTTGAGGAAGTGTATAACTGCATCCTGTTCACTGACAACTAACACTGTAGAAACCTATTTATACTGGTAGCAGACCTCTCATGTCACCCATTTGTTAGAGCTTACCTTACTCCAACACAACCACAGCAAAACACTTACCTTAAGCTTACAAATGCTCATCTTCTAACTAAATCCCATCCATTTACCATTCACTGAATACTGTCATGCTTGCCAGGAGCAAAAATAGAGGATGTGAGGCAGGCCTTAGAATGCCTTAATGTAAGGAAATGTAGATCTGTTTTTATTCATATTGGTACAAATTATCTCATTTGTAAGGACCCTCTGACTGTTAGCAGGGAACTTACAGTCCTCTTAGATAGCATACCTTGTACAGGTGTTAGGACCCATTTTTCACAAATCACATATAGAAAGGAGAGTCATGTCACCATGAATGAAAAGATTTTTTGGGTAAATCCTAAATGAAAAAAATTCCCCATTTTAAAAAATGGAAATGTGTACTGCACCCAAGCCTAATTTTGGGCAAACATATGTTAGAATATGCACATATGTGCATTTGTTAAGATCAGGGAAGATAATTTTTGCAGCAGATATTTTGCAATATCTGACAAACACAAGGCAAGATTTCTGTCAGGTCGAAAATTTAACAATTCACAGTTAGCAACATTTGATGCATCGCTGATGGTTGTTAATGCTAGGAGCACTAATAATAATGTTTTTTTCCTTGGAAAATTTGCTACATTTCCACAAGATTGATGTTGTTACTGTTTGTGAAACATGGCTAAAGAACTGGAAACCAGTTCTGTTAGGGTATAAATGTTTTTACCGTAACAGACATTCTAACAAAAAATGAGGTGGAGGTGTTATGAAACAGATTAAAATAGTTATAAGACCTGTGCTTATTACATGTTTAGTGATAACACCAATACTGTCAACTTTGTAATTGTGACAATAATATATATTTAATATCAGGATCTAGGCACACAACATCAAAAGGATGCATTTCCATAAGAACAGACATCACTGACAGAGTAGTGGATACATTTAGTTCAAACCTATCTCTCCACCAATCCCTACCTGATTTCCACTCAGTCTATTCAGTCCATACCACCAACTATAATTACCCTTGAACCAGACATAAAAGTTCTTTTGGAAAAACATAGCAGGCTGTCTACATTTTAGCATTAAACATTGCCTCACCAAGTCCTTCTTAAACCTATAAAGTCTCAGTCTCTCCACTTACTGTGCGTCCCTGACCTGGAGAACAGCTACAGTGGGACTTCTCACAAGCACAACCCTACCACTGACTCTGGAATTACAGACCACTTATTCTTACCAGCAGCTTTGTAGAGACTGGATCATTATGGAGCTCATTAACAATGACACTATCAACTTACAAGTCCTTGTTCCTAACCAACCTGGCTTTGTGAAAGGTAAGTTTTCCCTACTAAATGTGGTGACTTTCTTTGAGAAAGTCACTGAAGCACTGGGTGGCAACAAATGAATGCACATTGCCTACCAGGATTTAGCCATGGTTTTTAGGAATATCCTACATAGGATCATAGGAAGTTACTAGGCTATTGGCCCTGAGGCCCTTATAAGCCTTGCCAAGAATTTAGCCGATGTTCCAGCAAGTTAGTACCTGATGTCACTGTCCATCAGGGACACAAGTGGAATCCCAGAGGTGTATTTTCCGTTCCCCCTCCAGTCATCTAGGTTGCACTTAAAAAGGGTTAATGAGGTACTCTGCCTGATGTGGAGAAGGAGTCTATTCCACGAAAGGTGAAGTCTCTGGGACACAAATCTGTCCCGCCAACAAGCCCTGTTGATATCACAGACTAGGTTGAGGTCACTCATGAGGTTACTCGAGTGGAGCTTGACTTGCAGATATGGCAATCAAGGCAGGGTCTGAGACTGATTTGTATGTCAGACAGAGGTCAGCTCTGAGGAGTCTGTAGGTGACTGAGGAGAGGGACAGGGCCTTTAGCCTATTTGTGTCGGGTAGATATTTGAGGTCCTGGATTCTCCTGCTGAGGAACTTCTGTGGGGGTCTCCAGCTGCTGCATGTGTTTTGTGAGGTACATGCTGAAAGGGACACTGTACTCAATAATGGGTCTTATAAGGGAAGAATACAGGGATGTTATGACCACCTTGTCCCTCAATGAGATATCCTTAAAAATGAAGTGGGCCATTTAGAAAGCTTTCCATACAATGGAGACAATATGGTGGTCAAAAGTCAGTTTGCTATCAATCTGGGTGCCCAAGTCTGTCATGACTGATTGTGTGCTTACAACCTTATTATTAATGTGATAATTTGTAGGATGTCACTTTCCCCAAAGGGGATGATGATGTATTTTTTGGCATTCAGTTTGAGATCATGTTTCTGGCACCAGTAATTTGTTTGGGTGAGACCCTCTTGGAGGATGTCCACATCACTAGGGGAATTGATGACAGCACCCAGCTTGCAGTCATCTGCAAACCTGGTGAGCCATAGCCCACTGGTTTTGGCTTGCACCTCAGAAAAGTATATCCCAAACAACAGAGGCACCAAGACCGATCCCTGGGGTACACCGCTTGTTATTGGATTACTGCTTGAGGTGGCTTCCCCTATTTTGAATAGGTGGATTCTATCAGTGAGACAGTTTGCTACCCATCTGATAACATATGAATTGATGCCTAGTTGAGAGAGTTTATCTATTATACCTGAGTGGAGAATAGTATTGAAGGCTTTGACCAGATCAAGGTAGGTGGTGTGCACCATCTTCCCCTCGTCCATGGCTTTGATGAATGTATCAAAGAAGTCGACCAAATTTAACAGGCATGACCTCCACTTGATGAAACCAAACTGTGTGGGATCGAGAGTTTGGAGGTTGCCATTGTCCTTGTTAATGAGGTCCATGATAATCCCCTCCATGGCCTTGCAGATCAGGCTAGTTAGGCTGATAGTTCTATAATTTGCTGGATTGGTGCTTCTCCACCTTTGTGCAAAGGGATGACAGTGGCTGTCCTCCACTTGGCTGGGATGAAGCCGGTACTCAGGCTTTGGTTGAATAGGGTGCCTAATGGTGCTGCAAGTTCCTGCCTGAGTTCATGTAGGATGCAGCCTGAGATGTTATCGGGTCCCATGGAGGCTGTATATGCTTTGCCTTTGAAAGGGCAGTTATGACATTCTCCCTGGAGATAAGGGGAGGGGACAGGTGCTGGGGATGTCCTGATTTACTGATGGGGTGACAGAGGGGTGAAGTTTTCACTGAATCTGTCTGCCACCAGGTTGGCTATAATCTACAGCATTTGTGTATATGGTGTCCTTGACCACCAGTTCTGAGCAAATCTGGGTGCTTCTTTTGAGACTGCGGACATATGGGAAGAAGACCTACTGATAGTCTTTAGTAGATGTGGCCAGTTTGAACTTGACGTTTGCTTTGGAGGATTTCACTAGTGCTCTTATTTGCTTGTTCAGGCTAAGGAGAGATTGCTTCCAATTAGCTAAACAAATAAAAAACTGCACCAAGCTGACACACCGAGTATTTATTGTAAAAGTAAGAAATGCAAAATTGGTGAGCGCTTTCACGACAGAACTCGTTGCTTCATCAGACACATGAATAAAGATAAAACCAGCATTTATAGTGTAGCTAATAGTCAGCTGACAATTAAAATCACATGTTTGTTAAAACCCATCACAAACTCTAATGGAAACCAAATATAACATTTACAGAATACATATGTATGAAGCAAATAAATAACTTTGGCACTAGCTGTTAAAATTACTAATAAAAATACCCAATATACCATTCATAAAAATACAGGTATATATAGAGTGTATATGCACATAAACACATATAAGTTACATATAAATTAAATATAGGAAGTTATATACATATAAAAAAGACAACTATAACTGTTAGCATTTCAAATGACAAGACTTCAAAAAAGGTTTCAGAGAAGAAATACCATTGAGTCCAGGATATCTCTCAGCATTTAGCGAGAGAATCCATTTCTGCTCAATACTCTCCATTAAATTTTCTATATCACCACCTCTTATATGAGGCCAGTTGTGTCTGGACCGGGTTGGTGGACAGAACCCCTTTCTAGATATGTGGAAGACATTTTACATTGTCATTTAGAAGGTTGTTACACTATACTAAAAGATTTCTAGAAAGACTGCATGATAGTGTTATCACTATAGAAGAAGACTATAGTTTTGTTACTATGGATATAGAGTCACTATTCACATGCATACCCAATGACTGGGGAAAGAGAGAAGAGGGAATTCCTTA
The DNA here is from genome assembly GCF_019279795.1 of Protopterus annectens. Classification (NCBI taxonomy): domain Eukaryota; kingdom Metazoa; phylum Chordata; order Ceratodontiformes; family Protopteridae; genus Protopterus; species Protopterus annectens. Next base: position 679,720,666 of record NC_056734.1, on the reverse strand, counting down.
CATAAATTGATGTTACTAAAATGATAACATCTTCATGTTTGAGAATGAGGTCTAGAGGGGTTTATATGTGCATTGCATGCCATGTAAGCTGCCCACTTCAAATTAACATTGTTGATTAGGAACAACAGACACTACTTTCTATTAACCCATTCCTATATAATATTCTATATGTAACGCTAGTTTTGTAGATGATGTTTTTATTATGGAAGGGAACAGATTTGGATGTAAAACTTAAAAATCTGATGAATATAAGGTTAGTAGTAGTAGCATATATAGAAACCACCCGAAGGAATGCTACTACACAAAAAACTAGCAGTACCCCTAGACACATTCCTAGAATGTACTTAAAGGCCAGGTCTATTGGGTTTTGTGGTTACACAATAGGGATGATGAACACCTTGAATGGCATGAAACCTAAAGGTGTGTGTAAAGTCGTTCTGTTTAACATGGTTAGCTAAAGCATTGGTCTCCTTACCACTGTTCATATCTCAGATATGCTCAAGGATCCTATCCTTGAACATTCTATAGATGGCATCTACATCCTCCAAAAGGGCCTAACACACACAGTCTCCTGCAGCCAGGACAACAATCTTAAACTAAATGCAAAGAAATATAGTGTAGTTCTTTTTGGGAAGCAAGAACACCCCTGCCACCTTCTACTACACTACAGATGCTAGTCTTTCCCACGTAATACACATGGATATTGCCCAACCAGAAAAAACACATTTCCTCAGTTCTGCAGTCAACATAATTATAACTTGTGAAGATGAAGCTGATGAACTACTCAGGCCCCTGCTGTGTTTCAGAGAATTAGCATGGTGGAACTCTACCAGCCTTTTCTGTGCAATGTTATCCATAAATGTTCACTAGGAAGGCATGAGAGGAAGAGGAAGAAGATAAGGAAGAGGAATGTAAGTGTGTGCCTGCAGCTTTCAGTTCTTTAGTGTCAGTCTGGTTTCTGTGAGAGACCGCATAGGACTGCTGCCAAATGTTTAGCACTGAGTGGGATAAATCACATCCAGATCCTTTGTTTTTCCCTCAGGAAATCCCTAATGTTCTTTCCTTTAATTCTGCCAGGTAATTTTTATAACTTGTAAAAACTTTAAATTTAACTGTACTGCCTTCCCATGCAGGAACTAATGTTCTAGATGATGTAATGTATCAGAAGAATTGATTTTGCCCATCCATCACCCATCATTCCTCTCTGCAGGCTATTTTCATATCCTCTTTGCTGCTTCTCATCATCCTATGTTACACACTCAATGCTGCACCCCTATACCTTCATCTTCAGCCAGGCCATTGTGGCTTCCTTTCAAATACTATATTTGTTTCCCAGTGCAAGACTTCATTCCTCCTCCTCATCTCAAAATTCCCAGTGTGGTTTTTGCATCATTCTGAATTCCTGCTATTCTGTAATATAACTTCTTAAAATGTTTCATAAAAACTTAATTGTATACTAATTCAGTTCCAGATGTCTGTTATTGTAATATTTCCAGCAGTCTTCCAGTAATCATGAACCAGAAAGTAGCATGATTGAGAGTATAACATGTCTGCCTCACTGTTAGCCTCGAGACCACAGACACACTGGTAAGGATTATTTCATTTCAAGTATGTTCCTCTTTCTTTTAGTGGGTCTGAACTTTTGTTTGACTCCAGTTGCCTCAATAGGGATTTCCACTATATCTCTCCATACCCTGGGTGAAGGTATTGCCAATTTACTGCTTACAGGATTAGATTTACTACAACAACAGCTATACTTCTCTCTGCCAATTAGTTCTGTTCCTGAATCAGTTCTTCTCCTTGGTATCATCCTCTTTTGCTGCATATGCTGCTGTTTATACAGCAGGAACCAATAAGAGTTTCCCTGATTCCCTAGGGCAATTATCTCAGTTTGCTCTTTTCTTCATTAGCCACTGGGCAAAAAATAGTCTCTGAGACCATTATTGTTTATTAAGAGGTTTCATGGTGCAAAGCTAACACGACACTCAACAGAAGAAATAAAATCAACTGTAAATAATTGACAGCTGGGGACAGGATATCTTTTTATTCCTTATCATGTATTACACACTACATATACACTCCATATGTACCGAGGACATACACCTGGGAATGTATATCTGCATATATGTTTTATAACAACATCACAGTAAATCACAACATCAGAAATGTGTCATGATTAATATAAATCCATCAGGCAACAAAAGAACAAATATGCCTGACAATGGTACTGAAGGGACAGCTCACCCTTATTTGGAGTGAATCAAGGTTTATAAATGGTAATCTTATCTGGAGTAAACCCAGGTTTATGACTGGCTTTGAGAACAAGCAACCTCTTGATATAGCAGATATATATATATATATATATATATATATATATATATATATATATATATATATAAGCCCTAAGGTTATAGAGCACAAAGCCATTAGCATAAAGTTTATTAAATCAGTTGATGAGGAAAATCTGTAAAATAATTTAGTCTTACAAGTTGTAACGATAGGAAGTACTGTCAGCCATGGCAGAAGTAAGGCTGTGGATGTATGACTTGTGCTAACATAGCTAGCTGGAATTTTGTAAATAATTATGTCATTTGTATATCAAACTTATGTGCACAGATGCTTGTGCTGAAAATGTATTTGTAAGGTTTGCTTGTGTTAAAATGTATTCCAAGTGCATTTCCCTCTCCAGTGTCAGTGGTGAGGCTTCAGGCTCTTTGATTACTGGCCAAACTTGTGGACGTCACTCAAGTCAATATGGAGAACTCAAAAAATGTAATATTTTTGGATGCTGTTAAAGATACAGTTCTAAATACAGAGCAGGATATGCACGTTGAGGAGTGTTATCTTGGGAACATTGGGTATGGTTACTATTCAAATAAATAACAAAATACTGAATACTGGAACTGAAAGAAAAGCAGTCTAGTTTGATGGAAACATAAGTAAAAAAAGAAAAAACTAATTATGCTTTCATGTTAGCAAAGAAAAATACAGTAAAACAAAAAAATGGAAACACGGACTCACTGAAAGAATAATAGAAAATATAAACATAAATTGTTATGAACAAATAGAGAATTTTTTTGTAAAAAGTATTAGAAATAAAAGCTTCTTGTTATGGAACAAAAGATTAGACTGCAGTCTGGTAGAGGGTAACTCGAAGATTGAGGAGGCATGTATATTTAACATAATAGCTGTTTTATGTAGTGTGACACCTGATATTGTAATTACTGTTACCATCTTGTATCGATAACCCTGAGCAGAAATGTTCTGTCTCTCCAAGCAAACAGCTGAATTTTATCCATTTTACAGAACATTAAACCAGAAGGAGCATTCAATCCTTAAAGACAGACAAATTACTCATTAAAACAATAATGTGCACTAAAGCAAGGAAAAGTGCTGCCTTCTAATTTATCTCATTTTAACTGTCTAGATTTAGAATTACTTTTGATATTAATTTATTCATTTAGAGCTGCAGAATTTATGGTGATAAGGGTCAGTTGCCAATATAGTTTTCTCCATTCATGTTTATTAATGAAGTCATCTCTTCTCACACTGCGATTCAGCTTTTCAACTACACAAAGAAAATTTCTTGAAATATGCACATCCTTTTGAATGTTTGAACACGTTTTTATTGCATAATGTTTCTCATAAATACTTTGCCTGGTCTCCTCATAGACTTTCCCAAGTAGAAGCTGTGATAAATAGAACACCAGCCAACAAAACAATACCAATTGTATTGCAGTTGTAGTGCCCATTTGTCTTGATAGTCTTGTCCTTATGTGGCCTACTTTGGTGGCCCTTCATTGCCAAACCTATAACAAGAACACAGCAACAAAGAAATAATTACCATGTAACTTAATTTATGCAGACTATGTCAAGCTAGGAAACTGATGCCTAGAAAAGCTTTGGTTTCCAAACCCATGATTTTTACACAGCTTAATTCTCATTGTGGAATTGATCTTGTGCTTAGACAGAGCAGTGCCAATAGAAAGCACATTTTTTTTTCTGAACTAACAAGATCACTTAATGAAACTTGTTTTTTAGTGACTGTTGACGACAAAAGGACAGAGGAGGTTGCACACAACCACCTGCTGTACTGCAGTCAGATGATAGATGAGAATTTGCAAGACCAGTAGTAGAAGTCATGCATGCAGACATTGCACCGTAGTCAAAGCCAGGTTTTGCCTGAGCAAGGAAATCAAGATACCACAACCACAATATGCTAATTAGATGGATGCAAATTAATAACTCAAGTCACTGGTTGGAAGGCATTCAATTTGTACAATTTATTAAAACTTGTTGCTACCACCAAGGCATTCAAGCAGTCACTGCACAAAGATATATTTGCTAGATTAAGAATATCTTAACTGCTAAAACACACTTTAGAGAAGCTTATAACAGAAGAGGATTTAGAAAATGCTGAAAAAGGAAGGAAAATGCTTTGTCTATCTTACGTAATGAATTGAAAGTCCAAGAAGCTGCAGAAAATTTGGAACCAGAGACCACTTCAGAAGCTAAGTGCCTTGTATACTACAAAGACTATTGTGGCTATCTCCTGCATGAAATGCTCAGGTAGTGTTTAAGTCTCTTCAAGTAATTTATAGTACATCCAATGCAGACATGATGGGTACATTTGCAAAATTATATACTTTTGTGCAAGTATAAAGAAGAAAACAATAAAAAAGTCTGTAGCACATTCCAGTATAAATCTGCAATCGGCAAAAGTGCTCTGACAGAAAGTTTCCAGCTACAAAAGTAAGTGACGCATTGTGTGAGGGTACTAACTGCTGATGAAGGCCGTACTCAGCCTAGAGGTGGCTTGGCTGTAGTTATGGCAACTGAAGATAAGTGCTGTACTCTAGAAGTGAGTTCTCCATTCTTAAAGAGATGTTGATCACTTTAGATTCAGATCCAGAAAATGAAAACCCTTAAGAACTGTATTATTAAGCTAAGGCATTTCTTTAAAAAGTGCAGTAATGTTTTCATAACTATAAAGCAGCAAAAATTCTGTGCAATTATAAGTGCTAAAACAGTACAAATATGAGGAACATAATATTTTGAGTAAAATACATGACACAAAAATCATTTTTGTATTAATGATTATTGTGCCCTTTTAAAAGTTGTCAGCACATTGACAGAATTATATTTTTTCTAAAAGTTTATTTTCCTAATTACTGATGTTACAAAATGTTTATTTCAGCTTTGGGTCCAGTGATTACAGCCTATTCTAAGATTGCGAAAACTCCAAGGAAAGGGTGCCACAGAACCAGGAACCAATAAAACCACAACAGGCATCCAAAGAGGCAGAAGGTAATAATAAAACACGAGCCTGTAGGTGTATGATTAAACCTGCTGCTGCTTACACCTACAGGCTCGTGTTTTATTATTACCTTCTGCCTCTTTGGGTGCCTGTTGTGGTTTTATCTATTCTAAGATTGGCCAAAGTCTGGTGGTCAGTGGCTTAGTTGATAAGTCATTTTTTGGGACGAGACAGTTCATTGGTTAAATATAGAAATGGTAATCTTGTTTCCTATTTGTCACACAACTGGAGCCAGCTTGCATTGTGGATAAGCATAGGATGAAGTTGCCAGCTGTCTCTTTATAATGTGGCTAGTTTGATCAGACAAATGAAGAAATGAGTGGCCTCTCTAAAAACTGACCATATTTTGGATTTTGTCCATATGCTTGACAGTTGCTCGATCAGCCTTTTGATTGAATGTGTGCACGGCATATTTTAATATCAAAGTAGAAATCATTTTATGTTTGAATATGTCAACTAATGCTTTTGTAGCTTTGCTCATTATTTTTTTTCATTTTTCCATTTTTTTGTGCACTTCATTATTGATGGCAAACTATGAAAGTCACTGCTGGTGTGGTTTGTAAGTGTAAGTCAGCAGTGACTCATTTTTTGTGTGGATTTCTCCCTCTGTGTTTATGAGGCTTTGAAGTTGGAATACATAAATTCAGGGGGTATTTGGGGCTTGCCTTCTCATGGGAGTTACAGGTGGCCTTACTTCTCATAAAAAAAAATTCTTGTTTAGTTTTCACTTTCATGTAAAGTATTTAGTTTTACTGAAAGTACCACGTGATGATTTGCACTTTGGATGTTGTCCTTCAAGATGTGCATTTGTTGCACTTTTACTTTGAGATAGTGTCTAATAATCATATATATATATATATATATATATATATATGTCTGTCTATCTATGTATATATTCATATATCCAGAAAGTGAGAGATCCTTACACATCGTTTCTATAAGTTTAACAAATTCCTTAAATATGAAGAGAAATTACAAAGGTAAAATATCAAAAACCTCTGGACAACTTCAGATTTCAATGTGCAACATATAAATGTACATCTCCTTCATGTATTATGAGAAGGAGAGTCCATCCTGTGCCCTACAATAGTTGAAGGGGGGGGGGGTGCAGCCTTCGCACTCATCTGGTTTGTTGTTTTCATTTCAAGGTTGAGTGATCTTGGGAAATGGTTGCAATACACTGAAATAGTCATTTACTTTCCTGCAGTCATCTCAGAGTAAGGAGAATAACGGAAGTGAGGGTGGGAGGCACTGCAGCCATGCTGTATAGTTGGGGTGTAAGGGGGCCTACTTCACCTGCAGTGCATGACATCATTATACATAAGCCATTCTATAAGACTAGTATTAGAGCCCCTATGCTGTACATGTACTCTATAATGAAATATCACATCTCTCTATGTCAGCAAAAAAACATTGTGACCAAACTATGTTAACACACCAAAAGTCCAACATTAAACAACAGATCTCACAACATAGGTTCATAGGTGTGTACTAGGCTAATGGCCCTGGAGCCTTTACAAGCCTAGCCTATAGGATTACCCTGGCACCGTGCCACCCGACCTTGGTTCCCAGTGCCTCTGTCGAGTAGAGCCACTGGAGTGATCCTGGGGTGAATTTTCTATTTCCCATCCACTCATCAAGATTTCCCTTGAACAGGGACAGTGAGGTGCTCTGTTTGACATGTATGGGAAGTCTGTTCCATAGTATGGGCAGTCTCTGGGTTATGAACCTGTCCCTCCAGCTTGTCCTCTTGATTGTGATAATGAGGTTGGGGTCTCTGGAGTGTGTGGTGTGGAAGCATGCACTGACCATGGAGATTATCAAAACAACTAATGCAACATTTTTTGCTCCATCCTCAGTTCCCCAAATAAGGGGTTCACCCTCCTAGCCCTGATTTCTAAACAGAGCATGACCAAAGTCACACAAAATCAAAGAAAAGGCAAAAAATGCACACCTCTTCCCTTTTATCTAAATTATGTAAGCTCAGGTATACGATTACAGCACCAATGACAGATCAGCTTCTGACATGCTGAGACTGTAGTGCTATACATGTGCATGACGTACATGACAACATGGTTCATCACAGATAGTGATAAAGTGATAGTGATAGGGATAGGGATAGTGCATAAAGCTGCATGCATTGACATTCATGCCTTCCTATGTTACGTTTCTTGTACTTGTGGCTTCTTAATATCATATTTCAATTCACACTTAAATGTCCAGATTTTCACAGAATGTCCAGATTATTTTTAGTCTGTTCGTCATAAAATTTATAGTTTTCTGGCAAAATCCCTGAGGATTGAACTGACTAAATAATTACATAAATTTGAGTTACAGACTTTATATTCTTCAGAAAATGCATGCTAATTCAAAACCTGTTATGCTAGCAACTTATTAAATTTATAAGAACAATATTTAAAATCTCTCCTGGATTTTGGGTCTTTGTCACCCCCCCACTCATTATATTTGTCTTTGTCCATATTTCTTGTGCATAGATGGTCTTCATGTAAAGATCCCATACATACATATGCACATGTATACATGTGTATGTGTGTGTGTGTGTGTGTGTGTGTGCGTGTGTGTCTATATATGTGTATATGTGTCCCAGCACTCCTAGACCCAGAAGGTTGCTTCATGTGGTACTATAACCTGTGTGCTGATCCCAGAAAAAACAGAACCATTAGGAAGATGATAATAACAGAAGATAGTTAAAATAAGCTAACTGTTTAGCCCCAGCACTGAAAAGGGATCAAGGTACTATCCCCTGTGTGCTGCTTCCAGAAAAACTGGCACCATTAGGAAGATGACAATAATAGAAGATAGTTAAAATAAGCTAACTGTTCGGCCCCAACACTGAAAAGGGATCAAGGTACTATCCCTTGTGTGCTGCTCCCAGAAAAACTCGCACCATTAGGAAGACGACAGTAACAGAAGATAGTTAAAATAAGCTAACTGTTCAGCCCCAACACTGAAAAGGGATTGAGGTTAATACATCTACTGTATGAATTAACGACTAACACAGAAAGCTAACCCTGGGTCAATAGCACTGCGAGGTATCTCCGGTTCTCAAGATAACCCCTACTAGAATTGTTACATTTGTATAAAAGCTACTTAAACAAGCTGGCAATTTGTAAAAACAGTTGTAAGAGCATTAGGTTACATAGAAGCCGTATTAAGAGGCTGTATGTACTTAGAAACTGTAGGAATCTTGGGGTCCAATTAGGAATTAGAAACTTTGTTGGCAAAACCTGAAATTCACTGCAAAACTATATAACCCTTCAATCCTCCCTAAGTCTCTTCAAAAAAAGCATCAAACAGTATTTCAAAATGAACTGGCTTTTGTCCCTGTACCAACCCTGATTAAGCTACAAAATGATAATCCTACCTAGATAGTATCATAAACATTTAATACTCAACACTGTTTGTTCCAATCTGATGATTTTTGTTTTTAATGTGACAGACCATGTAACTTGTGAGTCCCTATTAGGGGCATTACTAAACCAATATGCGTGACTCCTTGTCTTATATTTTACTATGTATCTAAATTTTGTGTAATCTTTGTTAATTTTGTCTATTGGAGCTTTTCTCCCCAGGCCTCTGCTGAAAATTGACATATATCCAGTCGGATTATCCCGGTCAACAAATGTAAAATAAAATAAATACTTGTGTGTGTGTGTGTGTGTGTGTGTGTGTGTGTGTGTGTGTGTGTGTGTGTGTGTATTCATAAATGACAGCAGTGGGTTTGATCATTCATTCGTTAGATTGAACGTTTTGTTGGGAAGGTTGCTTTTTTGAGCTGTAGGATGCCAGCTACTATATGCAGTGTCATTATACAGTGGACTGTGTGAGTTTGCCCTCTCAGGGTTGGTATTCATAATTAGCATGGAGTTCATAGGTTCATACTAGGCTATCTGCCCTAGGGCATTTATAAGCCTAGCCAGAATGTGTTTGTCTTTCGCCACCCATTTTAAATTAATTTTGCTATGCCCTTTTTCGAGGTTAGTATACTGTGCCTCTGTCTAACAGTGACACAGAAGTGATTCCTGGGTTAAACCTACGATCTCCCATCCACTCATCAAGATTCCTCTTGAAGACAGTCAATGAGGGACTCTGCCTAACCTGGACTGGGATTTTATTCCAGAGTGAATGGAGCCTCTGGGTTATGAATCTGTCCCTCCAGCATGTCTTATTTATTTCAGTGCTGAGGTTCAAGTCTCCCGAGCGTGTAGCTCGATGGGATTTGGATTTTCTGAGGTGCAGCATGTCCATTAATTCCGGGTTGGACATGGCTTTATACGTTAGGCACAGATCGCCCCTGAACAGGCGGTATGCCACTGAGTAGAGCTGGAGTTTCTTTAACCGGGCAGCATATGGCATCTGTTTGAGCCCTTTGATCCTCTTGGTGAGGTACTTTTGGGGTCTTTCCAGTTGCTGCAGGTGTCTGGTAAGGTACATCCCAAAAGGGGCATTGTACTCAATTATGGGCCTGATGAGGGATGAGTAAAGAGGCACGATGACCTCCCCTGATCTAGATGTGAATCCCTTCATGATTAGGTGGGCTACATAAAATGTTTTTCTAACCACTTTGGCCACGTGGTTGTCAAATGAGAGACTGCTATCAACTTGGGTCCCCAGGTCCCTAATTACTTCTTCTGTACTTAATGGATTACCACCTATGTGGTAATTTGTGGGCACTTTGTTTTTGCCAAAGGGGATGACTATACACTTTTTGGTGTTTAGCTTGAGGCCATGCTCTGGCACCAGTTGTCTGTTTCTATGAGGCCCTTTTGGAGGATGCTTGTGTCAGCTGGAGAGTCAATTATGGTGCCCAGTTTGCAGTCATCTGCGAACTTGGTCAGCCACAGTCCTTCCGTGTTGGCCTGTACCTCCGAGAAATATATACCGAACAAGAGAGGTCCCAGGACTGAGCCTTGTGGGACGCCACTTGTAACTGGTTTGGAGTCTGACATGGCTCCAGCAATTCTAACCATGTGGGTTCTGTCCTTGAGCCAGTTTGCAACCCATCTAGTGACATAGGGGTTTATATTTAAGCTGGTGAGCTTATCTATAATGCCCAAGTGGGGTATTGTATCGAAGGCTTTGCGAGGTCCAGGTAGGCTGTGTGGACCACCTTCCCCTCATCAATGGCCTTGGTGACTGTTTCAAAGAAATCAACCAGGTTTAAGAGGCAGGATCTGCCCTTAACAAAGCCGAACTGGGTAGGATCCAGTGTCTGTAGGTCCCCAATATCTTTATTTATGAGGTCCATGATGATCCTTTCCATAGCTTTGCAGACCAAGCTAGTCAGGCTTATAGGGCGATAGTTTCCAGGATCCGTTGAGGCACCACCTTTGTGGAGAGGGACCACTGTTGCTGTATGCCACTCTTTGGGTACATATCCTGTAGTAAGGCTGAGATTGAACAGTAGTTTTATGTTTGGGTTTAGCTCTTCTTGGAGTTCATGTAGGACACAGCCCGGGACACCGTCTGGTCCCATTGATGCTGTGTTTTTTGCTTTGGAGAGGGTGGCTCCTACCTGAGCATCTGAGATGTCAAGGGGGCAGCACTCTGCTGGGATAAGATATTTGCCCTTTTGGTGGGGAGGGGGGGGGGAGTTTGCGCTGAACCTATCAGCTAGGATGTTGGCAATGTCTGTGGGTTCGGTGTATTTTTTGTCATTTTGGACTAATTTTGAGCATATCTGGGAATTCCCACCCAGGTTCCTAACATAATTAAAGAAAGCCTTGTGATTATCCTTAGTGTCCTGTGCAATTTTTCTCTCGAAGCTGGCCTTAGACGATTTTATGAGTGCCCGTGGTTTTTTGCTAATACTGATCAGAGATGCCTTCCCTTTTTGGGATTTTGCTCTATCATTTAGTAGCTTCCTCCTTCTATTGTATAGTTTGTTTATGGCTGGGGTCCACCAGACAGGACGTCTGCCTTTGGAGGATTGGGTCTTGGTTTTATTTGGGATTGCATGATCCATGCATTCCTGAAGGTATTCATAGAATGCATTTATAAAGGATTCTGCAGTCTGGGCCGTATTTTCCACAGGCCCGGGGGCTTTGAAGGATTCCACCTCGGTTTTGAGGAGTGTGAAATTTGCTTTAGAGAAGTTTTTCACTGTGGTTTTCTGGGCAGGAGGTGGGGTCGGGATGTGAATATCCAGTGAGATTAGTTTATGGTCTGATCTTACCAGTGAGGGATACACTTCTGGTCTGGAGCACAGAGTCCCCATGTTGGTGATGATCAGGTCCAGTATGTTTTCCCCTCTTGTGGGAGTGGTAACAAGTTGTTCCATAGCATTTGAGTTTATAAATTCTAGGAACCTTTGGGCTAGGGTGTTGGAGCTAGAGTAATGCTCCCAGTCTATGTTTGGGTAGTTGAAGTCGCCCAATATAATGGTGTTTGGAGAGACCTTCATATTTTCCAGTGTTCTCAGGAAGGCCGAGTGGGGTTCCTGGGTTTGGGAGGGTGGTCTGTAGCAGGCTATAAACTGGAAGGCAGTTTTACCCACTGTTAGTTGCACATGGATAGTCTCTGATGCTTCGTGCTGTGCCACCAACCTGGAGGTGTGGGTATCTTTGACAAATATTGATACTCCCCCTCCTTTTGTGGTTTGGTCCAAGTTTTGGGGCCGAAAAGCATGGTATGAGGTATAACCTGGTAGTGCTGGGGTGCTCTCAGGAGCCTTGAACCAGGTTTCTGTTACTGCACAGATATCGATGTTCTCCATGCTAAGGAGAGTTTTGAGTGCGTGCATCTTGAGGTTTAGACTTCTGGTGTTGAGTAGCATTACTCTTAGTTTCTTATCCCTTGTGATACCTATGGAGGTGGGTTTGTCTTTTGAGCCTTGCCTAAAAAAGGCACTATGGGGGTAGCAAGAGCCTTTGCAAATATCCAAAAGCCCAGGGGTGACAGGTGCAAGCCGTCCCTAGTGAAGCATCGTGGCTTGTTGAGCATGTCATCCCAGGCTGACAGGCATTGGATCCCCTTTGAATGACACCAATACTTAAGCCAATTGTTGAAATTGATCACCTTGTCTTCATATTGTGGCATCATTCTTGGTGAGGGTAAGATGCTACTCAAGGTCAGGGTCATACCGGCCTGGGCCACATGCTAAGAGAGCTCCTCTATGTCTCTTTTCATGTAGTCCAGGAGGTACGTCTCAGGTCATTCACACCAGCATGGACAATGACTGAGTCATATTTGTACATGCCTTGGAGTGACCTGAGTGCTTGTGTTATGTGGCGGATCCTAGCGCCCGACAGGCAGCTCACTATGACCTTCTCCTTGTTCAGCCTGGTGAGCGGGACATCAGTGTGCCTGACGATAGAGTCACCTATTACAAGTGTATCAGGTGTGTTGTTTAGCCTTAAGGGCTGTGACTGTTCGGCACACTGGCTTTGTGAGCTATGTGTTGCACGTGTTTTGTTTTGGGGTAGCGGTTGCTTGGGTGTCTGCTTTGGAGGTCTCTGCTGCTTAGGCAAATTTTTATTTAGAGCCTCCGAGTATAATTTTGTGTGTTTATGTGTTTGGTTTGCTGTCGTGGTAGGTCTATGTGAGACTGGAATTGTAGTGAGTGTGGTTTCTTTCTCCTCTTGACTGGTTACGCCAGTACTGAGTTGAGAGAGCTTAGCCTCCAGTTTGGCTATATGGATGCATCTCTCACTTGTGTTGGAATTTGTTGGGAGGAGGAGAGGGTTGTCTGTGTACATGAGGCAGTTGTAACATTGCCTCAAGATTCCCAGATTCACCAGCTGGACCAGAGAGGAGATTGACAACTGACCTTTGGACATGCTAGAATAGTATTGGGAATTCCTTTATAATTGAAAAAAAAAGGGCCAATGGGGAACAAGGTACTCAAGGGGAGTTTGTGAGGGTGTAGTGCTTTTAATTTTTTAGTGCTGACTTATATAATTGCTTTAGTGAGCAAGTGCCAGGTAACTTAAATGCAATGTGTTACAGGTAACTTAAATGCAAAAACGACAAACAGTAACTTTCTTTTAAGTGAAACAAGGAAATAAGTACAGTAAGCAATGCAGATATGACTAGGGATCCACAGAAGCTCTGAAAAGCCGCGTTTTAGGTGGTATTAGCGTTTCAGGGAAATAACAAGCAAACAAACAACAAGCATACAAACATAGCTAGATTCAGCAGGCCTGGATCTAGTCTATGCTACAGCAAACAAGGTGTACCAATTTCAGTAAGAGGGATTGCAGCCCCACACATGGGGGACGGGGTGCAGGGAGGCCTATCCCCATCAAAAAACAATATATTTTTTTCTTTTTGTTTTTTGTTTTAGTTTTGCATGTACTATGCTGATGTAGTCTGTCAGTGATCCAGGTGAAAGCACCCTTGTCCACTTTAGTGATGCATACTAACCCAACCCTAACCAAGTCCCTATCCTTAACCTGCATTTTAAATAAAAAAAAAAACTCTTCCCATAACACTACCACTATTCAGACAAACTTTTGCTAAATGTTGTCAGGTTTTGGACAGCACATTGGAAAGAAAAGAAAATTTGTTTCCTTTTTCAGTGTGTTGTGTGTCTATATGTTTTATGAGAGTATATAATAATTGGCCGACACATTTTGGTTGCTGTCTTGTTTTATATATATATATATATATATATATATATATATATGTATATAGGTTTATTATAAGAATATCGAAGTACAGAACAAAATCCATTCACATCTTCAATTCAGATTTGCGACGTGGAGCATATTAATTAGGACAGACTTTCGAAGTGCAGATAGCAAAACATTTGAAGTTGCACTTTTGACATTCTGTGTTGCACGTCACCACTACATATCACATAATGTAATTTTTTGCCGGGGGATGCACCCCCCCGTACCCCCTCACACCCCCCTGCAAATAATATATTCCAATTCTGAGATCGCACTTAGTCAGGATCGGGAAATTTACTGTTTTCCTCAATGTAGTGCAATCTCTCAGTTGGTAGATATAATTAGCAGGCAGGTCGGGAAGTACAGGGGGGGGGGGTTGCCTCCTGCAAAACCATAAAAAAGGTAGATTTTTTTTTAATGTTTTTCAGTTTTCAGAAATTTGATTATATCATCTTGACGATATGAATTTCAAGTTTCTGAAAAATCGATCAACTGACATAGATCCATATACAGATCCACACACACACACACACACACACACACACACACACACACACACACACACACACACACACACACATATATATATATATAGCTATAGATATAGATAATTAATTGGGGAGCAAAACATTGAGACAAGAAGCCCCTTGAAGTTTGAATATGTTGTCTGTCTGACTTAAACTAATAAGTCTGCAGAAAAGCCATATAAAGGCAGAATAATTACTCACATGTATCTGGTTGTGTGGAACTGGAGTGAAGCTAAAGTAAAGGATAATATACACCTGCAGTCCAGGACGATACGCTGGATGGAATCCTCAGGGATGAAAATTAACAGGAATAGAGTTTTTGTGCTTATTTTTAAAATTCTTAAATACGCAATTTGCTGGCTGTTTCCATCATAATATGTCACTTCTATTTATATCCCTTTCCAGCACTTACTTTTGTATCTGTAAGCAGTAGTTATGTGCTGATTTAATAATTGTTCAGAGTGAAACTCTTCCATTAGACAGTTTTGATATATGATCATATAACATTTTCTGTTTATTTTGTTACTACTTGCAGCATTGGACTCGATGTGATAGGGATGGGGGTCAGCAGATCCAGGTTCATTGCAGAGTAAGTTGAGTATGTACGTGTGCTTCTATGTGTATGAGTGCATGTGCATTGGGGGCTGATAACAATGGGATGCTTTCCTTTTTTACAAGCACTTATCATAGGAGCATTTAATCGCAGTGTTGCAACAAAGAGAAAAATGCATGTTTTTGCATAAATGTATGTGTTATGTGTGTATGTCATGCAAATATGTATATATGTGTATGTATCTATGTGTGGAGGGAAAAAGGAGTGTGTGTGTGTTTGCAGTCATGCGTGGGTACATGTCTTGGCATATGAGTGTACACATGTTTGAAGGTTTTTATTAAAGAAAGTACCAGTGTTTTGACATTAGGGCACTGGGTACCCTATTACCATTTTTAAGGGCAGAACAAGACAAGGGAGCAAATGACTTTTATCCTTATCTGTTTGGATGCATCAGAAAAAGATTTCTGGCTGGAGACTGCAATGGATATGGATGAGGAGGCATTACTGAACATGCTTCAGAGGAGGGAAGTCGTCATCGGTGGACACCAAAACCTAATGTCATTCTTTAAAGACATGACTTGGTGGAAGAGAGAGAAAGAACAGAATGAGAACGTAGTATGTCAATTTACTTCCTTTCATTACATTTATTATTGGGATATGGAAGGATATGCTGTATGAAGGAAAGTGGTGGAAAATAATAGTTTATAAAACAAACTATCCAGTATGAAGGAAAGTGGTGGAAAATAATAGTTTATAAAAAAAATTATCCAGTATCTGTTACTCCAAAACTTTTGAACAAATGCTGGAATGAGTGCTCCTAAGAGACATTCAATTCCATCCAGTAGCATAAGCAAAAGCCGAAGCATTGCAACAGTTTTGTCCTATGCTTTCAACACTATGTTCAGGGAATACCCCACTGGATAGAGAGGTACACTTTGGTAACCCTAATACACCCCTTACTCATTACTCACTCAGCAATATATTTCATATGTAAATGTGACATAGAAAGAGGTGAGAATTAGTATGCTACATTAATATAATAACAAAATAAGTGGTGGGGATTTAACTGTCAAATAGGTGAAATGAGCAAAGAAAAATCTGATACCAACAAATAACGGCAACAAAGCAGGGGTTGGGATAATGGTTAAGGTTTTTAAACACAAAGACAAAGTATAGAAACTGATTCACACCTTTGAAAGGGAAATTGGCTAGGCTTAAATGACTTGCATGGGCAGCTAGTACTTTCTATGAACCTATGAAGACTTCAGAGGAAAGACTATTAATAGTATTCTATAGTGGCCGGTCACCAGTGGATTATACTTTGAGCTTCAACTACCTAAATTACAGGCCAAACTCAATTCCTTATATTTACTAATTACATTATAATTTTTTTTTTATCAAATTTAAAATAGTTTTTTTTTATTAGATGCTACACCTTTTTAAACCTAATTTTACCTTGGCCATTGTACTACAGTTATGACCCACTTCACTTCTACTTTTGACTAATTAAGGAGTTAGATCACAAAGTATCATTTCATCAGCTCCCTTATCAAAAAGACAAGATAAAGAATCAATGCAGGCAGTTTAAAGATGCTGAATGGAGGTGGACATCAGCTCTCATATATGGAAGACAAACCCAAAAACTCAGTCTAGAAAGTAAAAACTCCACACAGGAAATATCTGAAAAAATTTAGGAAAGTGTAAAAGATGTGCATACTCAGTAAATAATTTTTTATGAAAAGCATTTCAGATGACAATAAGTTGGAATCATGTAGAACGCCTGCTCACTTTGCAAAATGCTGTGCTATTTACTGAAACCCACTGTGAATTTCTAATGCTTCATACAACAACAAAAAAATGACGTGCTTATATACAGACTCTTCTCCAAGAACATTACAGAAACCCCATATTAAATTTCAGCATGATCTAATGAGTTAGTGAACTACAAAGTGTAACTCAGCAGTCTGGAGGCTTTTCATAGACATGTTTCATTAAGCATTCTATCGCTATATTGCCAGATTAGCAAGGTGCTATGCACTCTGTCCAACTAAAGCCTACTGGGAAATACCCCTCCTTTACTGAGAGGAACAGATGTAAAGGAAACACCTGGACTCACAGCTGACTGCCACTTTGCAACGATAATCGCAAAAATGAGATGTTTTTGTTAGGGAACAAGTGAGGGGCCACAGGACCACCGAGGCTGCACCATTTGGCTGTTTGCTATAACATTATGGCTTGTAGCTAGCTTCTGTTCTACAAGGCTCCTCAATTTCAGAATAGGAAGCAGGTCTGATATATCACAAAGGAATACATACTGTTTAATTTCACTATAGTACACCTTCATTCATAGCACAAATGAGTTTATGTCTTTAGCAAAAACACGCATTCAACAATCTCACTGCCACACAGCACAAATCATTCTAAAGGATTTACACAATTTGTACTATGCAACACTTGTTTCTGAATTCTACCCTTCAACTACAGGAGACAAATATAGAGAAAAAGGATCACTGATCCATAACAACCAGTAAGAAATACAGACGTATGTTTATACATTTTTTTATCATAGTGGAAATGTAGACAAAATCATAAAGCATAGAGGTCAACAGCTATAATAATACATTAGCAATATGAACCACGGACGTTAATAGCTATGATAATGTAACATCATGGACAACTACAAAAGTCGACAGCCATAATAATGCAGTAGCAAGTTGAGCCACGAAGTCAACAGCTATAACATCGAAGTTCTTAAACATTGAATGTTATAATATCGAACCCCAAACACTGAAATCTGAAAACATCGAACAGTCAGAATAGCAAATTTTTTCCCAGGGAAAAAAATCGAGAAACATACACACAACACAAACACACACAAAAAACAGCAATCCACACACATACACTTAAAATCCTACACCTAAACCTAAACTAAACTTTACATACACTACTAGCTATCCACTTACCTTAACCCAACCCTAACCCTAAGGTCCATCACTATCGCACACTCACCTCACCCGCACCCTAACCCTAACTCACCTAACCCGCCCCCTAACCCTAACCTACACACAACCACATACTTACCTGACCCGTGCCCTAACCCTAACTCACCTAACCCTCCCCCTAACCCACACACAATCGCACACTTACCTGACCAGCGCCCTAACCCTAATTCACCTAACCCACCCCCTAACCCTAACGTCCACACAACCGCACACTTACCTGACCCGCTCCCTAACCCTAACTCAACTAACCCACCCCCTAACACTAACCTACACACAATCACACACTTACCTGAACCCGACCTGTAATGTTCCAACATATCGAATGCTGAAAACAGTGAAGCCATAGCAACGGCCCACCGAATTCTTTCCCTGGGAAAGAATTCGGCGTCCTGCACCTTCGCTGTTTTCAGCGTTTGACATTATGGGTTCGATATTATAACATTCGATGTTTATAAAATTCGATGTTATAACATAGACCCATGATAATATGGTATCATGGACATCTACAGAAATCAACAGCCATAATAATACAGTAGCATGAAGAAGCCCTAAACTCTGTATGAATTAGTCCTTGCTTGAGACAGTACAATTATTCATGACATTAGTTTCTGGCTGTGTCCCATGGCATTTCATGAGACATAGGCAACTACTCTTCCACAAAAAGAGGAGAGCTCCAAACTATTTAATTTATTTATTAGTTTGTTACTCAGCCAAGTAGGCCTGCACATAGGTGATTACCATCCATTACCTGTGTCAAAGTCATAAATAAAAAGAAACCATTCTTACAGTACATGAAGTACATTTTACATAGAAATGGATAATATTAAGGCTATACAAACAGTGTAAACAGGATTACAGTATAATAAGATTAAATGAGATACAACTATTTGTACTCTGCATTACCACTAACAAAAAAATGTATAACATTTCTACTCATAATTATTGTATGAAATATGCAAAATATAAAATCAAAACAAGTAAATCCACGACAAACTGTAAAAGCCACAAAAGGAACGCTGCCACAGGAGTTCATGCCGTAAAGTTTAATGATAACAAAGAAACACAGAGATAAGCACTTTCATTTTTAAAGTGAAAACTTCATCAGATAAAAACAATGGTTTCCCATTACATCTTATATAACACATTTAAAATCATGTAATGACCAAGCCCCCAAAGTATATCCAATCCATTTAAAGAGCCCAACCACCTTTTTTCAAAATGTATCCTGTATAGTCAAAACTTAAAAGCACAATTAAAATTTGAATACTAGAAAAGTCATCATTTATTTTCACTGTACGCATACAAAATATAATACATTTATTTTACTTGGAAATAAATAATATTGCCATCAGCAAATGGAACAGAATGCTTACGGAATAGCATAGCCTGATCAGAGAGACAAATACGTTTTTGGAAAGAATCCTTCGGTATGTGTAGAATTCTACTGAATGGAGTATAACATATACTTTTATTTATTTTTGGAAACTTTTTTATCATACAATTCTCAAGTACTTAAGGATCAGACTAAGTCTGAATTAAACAGATTCAGAACGCAATTTAATTTACATTACCAGGGAAGAGAGATAACAAGTATGATCGTTGTCCCCTACGGATGTGCCGCTGTCCCTCTCCCAACAGTTTTACATCATCTACAGATGTTCCTCTGTCCCTCTCCCAACAGTTTTACATGGTACTAAGCTTTATGAATTAATGGTCAAGATAAGTGAATGTTAAGTGCACTTTCTTTGAATTTAGCAGAAAAACATACCAGTCTTTGGTGATCCTGGCATTGTACTGTAGACTGGAAAATGCATCAGTATATCAAAATATCTAGAAATAGTTAACTAGTCCTCAAAAATTGTGAGGAATATGGTTGGGTATAGTAGTATATTATGTGGGGGTATATTCTCATTTTCAAGGGATGGTTTTATATTACCATCTTTTAGAATACAGTAGTACAGGAGCAGTGCCTTGGATCACATGGCAATGGGTCAGCATAAGTAGTCTGATTGTTTGGTATAAAGGCTGTGATATGTGCCAAACTTATGAGCCCACAGTATGTCTGGTGAGTATTAGCTATTAACTGTGTCACTTTTCAATATCTTTGGCCCAGATGCAAAGCATGCCAATCTATGAGGCCCCATTACTTAAGGAATTTGGGGTCCATTGATATCACAGTCGAAGTGGCACAAAAATGCTTGTGAATAGCAAATTAACTAACAACTGAATTGCAGAAGTAGACAGAGCAGTGTGTTTCTTGTCTATACATATTTTACAAGTTTTAAAGGAACTCCAATCAACTGCAAAACAGTTAGCTGGAGTGGAGCATATGTAGTTGTGCGTCAAAATATAATTTAACATGTATTTTGCAGAACTTCCTTTAAAGCAAAATGTTCTGGGCCAGATTCCAAAAGAATTCCTCTCAGTCTAAGTCTGCCCTAATCCTGACAGACATACTCTCAGTTTAATTTACTCACTTCAATGGAAGGCCTATCTATAATATGGCTTACACCAGGGTCCAGTTTCCAAAACACCTGCTCTCAGTGTAAGTGGTCACTTACACTGACAGCAAGTCTTTTGGAATCCGGCCCTACATTTTAAGTAAGCAAGATAATAAAGAAGGTAATAATATCAGTATAGTGAAATAAGGGAGACTACTACAGAAAAATCATTAGCCTTACGAGTCTGTTTTATATCTGCTGAATGCCACCACAGCACACTGGTCATTTTCAATGTATTCATTTGAAATTAAGGACATTGTGATTTCCTTGTACTACGTGATGAAATTTTGGCTGGCATTTTTCAGATACAGGCCAGAGAGAATTTTCAGTCAAAATTAATTTCATTCTTGTTTTCCAAAATCATTCAGATAATTACATGTAAAACTATATTTTGCTTGCATACTTGAGAAAGCATCAAACCATCACGTAGTTTACAGTCAAATTAGTTAAAAATATCAGACTTATGAAACATATTTAATTTGTTGAATGCTGCTACCTCAAATATTAACCGATGTTCAACATTGTTTATTGACATTTGAAATATTGTCTTTGCTTCTGTGTGCCTTAGCCTGTGTTCCAGTTAGATGTTATGTAGTCTCATCAGCCATAGTGATATTAGAATGGTACCAGAGCACTACATGCCAACATCGCAGAGTAGCACAGCTGTCAGCATATGCTCTGACCTTCATCATCTGTAATTCCAAAGGAAAATGTTATGCTATAATATGTATACACACTCACACCCATGCATGGCTGTGCACACACATAAACACAAGGACTCACAAACACACACACCCACGTGCACACACACCCACGTGCACACACACACACACACACACACACACACACACACACACACACACACACACACACACACACACACACACACACACACACACGCACACACTCTCTGTATCAGAAGGGACAGAATTTTGAGCATGTTTATGTGTGTGTGTTTCTAACCAATGCAGACAACAGTGATCATGCCACTGTGTGGCTTAGAGTAGGGGAGGGTAAGAACACAAAGGCTGTGGTGTGGGATTTTTGTGTTGTTTTATGTAGGGGAAATGGAAGAACACAAAGGCTGCAGTGTGGGATTTTTGTGTTGTGTTAATGTAGGGTAAGATTACAAAGGCTGTGGTGTGGGATTTTTGTGTTGTGTTAGTGAGGGTAAGAATACAAAGACTGTGGTGTGGGATTTTTGTGTTGTGTTAGTGTAGGGTTAGAATACAAAGGCTGTGGTGTGGGATTTTTGTGTTGTGTTAGTGAGGGTAAGAATACAAAGGCTGTGGTGTGGGAGTTTTGTGTTGTGTTAGTGTAGGGTAGGAACACAAAGGCTGTGGTGTGTGATTTTTATGTTGTGTTAGTGTAGGGTAAGAACACAAAGGCTGTGGTGTGGGATTTTTGTGTTGTGTTAGTGTAGGGTAAGAATACAAAGGCTGTGGTGTGGGATTTTTGTGTTGTGTTAGTGTAGAGTAAGAATACAAAGGCTGTGGTGTGGGATTTTTGTGTTGTGTTAGTGTAGGGTAAGAATACAAAGGCTGTGGTGTGGGATTTTTGTGTTGTGTTAGTGTAGGGTAAGAATACAAAGGCTGTGGTGTGGGATTTTGTGTTGTGTTAGTGTAGGGTAAGAATACAAAGGCTGTGGTGTGGGATTTTTGTGTTGTGTTAGTGTAGGGTAAGAACACAAAGGCTGTGATGTGGGATTTTTGTGTTGTGTTAGAGTAGGGTAAGAATACAAAGGCTGTGGTGTGGGATTTTTGTGTTCTGTTGTGTTAGTGTAGGGTAAGAATACAAAGGCTGTGGTGTGGGATTTTTGTGTTGTGTTAGTGTAGGGTAAGAATACAAAGGCTGTGTTGGGGGATTTTTGTGTTGTGTTAGTGAGGGTAAGAATACAAAGGCTGTGTTGGGGGATTTTTGTGTTGTGTTAGTGTAGAGTAAGAATACAAAGGCTGTGGTGTGGGATTTTTGTGTTGTGTTAGTGTGGGGTAAGAATACAAAGGCTGTGGTGTGGGATTTTTGTGTTGTGTTAGTGTAGGGTAAGAATACAAAGGCTGTGGTGTGGGATTTTTGTGTTATGTTCAAGAAGGTGATCAATGTTAAGTTAGGAAAAAGGGAGCAAACTGAAGGAGCAAACATGCTATAGGAATGATTCAGTGGGGAGACACTCAGCTAAAAAGGCAAAAAGCTAAGAATACCAAGGCAATTAGGGTGTAAAATATATTGCCTGCAAGAGGTAGAAAGGAAAAATAAATACAAAAAATCACATCTATCCCAGAACTCAGATTCCTTAGAAGCAAGCAAGCAAGAAAATCAGACATTTTTCTCAAACCAATATATGCAAACAGGTTCTCACCTGGTGGGTTTAGAGAAAAAAAACATTATTTAAATTGTATTCACTGACAAAGTATATCTTCAGTAATTAATTTTAAAGGTTTAGATCTGAGCAGCCCTAAGAAAGTATAATCTGATACCTTCTGATTGAAAAAGGAACTAAACCTCATGTAAACTCTTACAAACACTTTTGTTTAGTAATAATATCTATGAGTTACACCATTTTTTGTTTATTTACAACAGTTACGGAGTTTGTGGCACACTTAACTGAAACCTTTTGGTGTCAGTAAGCATCATCAGTACATTCTGTAGAATTGAAGAACCATAACAGCCCTTATCACAGCTTTATTTCCAAAGCTGCTATTTCCTGCTAGACTAAGACAATATACTACAAACATATAGTTAGGTGTTTATTCACCAGTGATGCAGCTGATGGTCGTATGAATTTCCATGCCATGTGCAGTTATAATTTGAAAGAATATCATGTGGTGTTATAATTTAGGAATATTACCATCTCTCTATTGAATTGACATCAAAATTCCAGAGAAGAGGAAATCTTCAGCATCACTCATCCTTCAAACATCTTTTTTGCAGTGGGGGGGGGGGGGGCCTCATACCCCCAAACATACTTACCAACTCTGAGATCACCATACCTCGGAGAAAAGGAATATTCCCGGAAATGTCTGTTTCTGACTTGGTGTATATATAAGTCAATCTTTTCGGCCATTCAGTCGTGTTTCGAATCTCACTGTAGCAGGTCCTGACATTTCAGATGGTTACCAATACTAACAATGTACAGAAACATTATCCATCACTTACTAATCAGTGTACTAAAGTGCATTGGATAATTAGACTAATGTGTATTCAGTCTAGGCTGACAACTCTCAGCGTGACAAATCCCATGGATACTATACACCAGACACCACAGCAGCAGAAAAATCAAACTGATAATTGATGCCATGTACTATCTAGCTCTGCTTTCTTCTAATGAGGCTAAATGCTATATAAAATCCAAAGTGGAGAAAGCAAATGGTTTATGAGATGTAGTTTATTTTATTACTTTACATAAATAAAAGTATTTCATCCAGGAACAAGGAGGTCATAACATCTCTGTACTCCTCCCTTATCAGACCCATTATTGAGTACAATGCCACCTTCAGCATGTACCTTGCCAAGTACATGCAGCAGCTGGAGAGACCACAGAGGTTCCTGACCAGGAAAATCCAGGGTCTCAAACAGCTATCCTATACAGATAGGGTAAAAGCCCTGTCCCTCTTCTCAGTCTTGTACAGACTGCTCAGAGGTGACCTATGTATGGCATACAAGGCCATCTCAGATGCAGCCTTGATGTAGTTGCTGCATATCTATAAATCAGACTCCACTCATGTAACCTGCATGCAAGGCCTTAAACCTGGTCTGTGACAACAGAACTTCTTGGCGGGATAGATTTGTGTTCTAAAGAATCCCCCATCTGTGGAACAGACTCCCTTCTCCATGTCAAGCAGAGTACCTCTCTAGCCCTGTTTAAGAGGAGCATAGTCGACTGGATGGGAAACAGAAAATACACCCCTGGGATCCCACCTGTATCCCTGCTGGACAGGGTTAACAGGTGCTGACTTTGAGGGAACATGGGAGAAATTCTTGGCTAGGCTTATAAGGGCCTCCGGGCCAATAGCCTAGTATCATCCTATGAACCTATGAACCTATAACATGTACACCAGGTTAATGATTTTGGGTCTCACTACTGGGGGCATAGAGTTTGATCGAGGCTGTTAATATTGCAGGCAGTAACACTGATGCTGATGTTATGTATGCCTGTTTATTCAAAGGACTGTTGGCGAGGTTGTTTTTTTATTTTTTTAACAATGCATTGTGATGTATTGATTATATGTATAATGGTGAAGAGTTTGGATAATTTCTCTGAAAGTTAGGATTGGTTTGACATGGTCACTGTGTTTACAAGTTTGAATGAATGGTGTGTCACTGTCGCTTCTGCCATTGCTTCCATCTGGCAGTTGTTTACCTTTCTCCATGACTATGTCACTCTAGACAGCTAAGTGTGGGGGGGTTAAAGCCCTTTATATGTGGGGTGTAGGGGTAATTTTACCCTTGTAAGTTTTATTATTTGCTTTATTTCTTGTATTACTTTTATCAACAGTGAAGTTATATTTTGGGTTATTCATATGTCGTGGTTTGTATTTTTGGATTCAGTGTTTGTGCTTTTAGTTTTTGATATGAATCCCTGCTGTTTACTAAACTGAGTTTAACAACTTTCCAAAAGCTGAAGCGACCTGTTTCAGAATAAAACTTGCAGAGCATTTAATGAAGACTATCTACAATAACTAAACAGTATGTACATTGGAGACTACCAACAATAACTAAACAGTATGTACACTGGAGACTACCTACAACTACTAAACAGTATGTACACTGGAGATTAACAACAATAACTAAACAGTATGTACACTGGAGACTACCTACAACAACTAAACAGTATGTACACTGGAGACTACCTACAACAACTAAACTGTGTACACTGGAGACTATGTACAATAAATAAACAGTATGTCAGCTGGAGACTATGTGCAATAACTAAACAGTATGTGCACTGGAGACTACCTACAATAACTAAATGGTATATACACTACAGACTACCTACAATAACTAAACATTATGTACACTGGAGGCTATGTTCAATAACTAAACAGTATGTACACTGGAAACTATCTACAATAACTAAACAGTATGTACACTGGGGTGATGGGGACACAAACTGCACAATGAAACCAGGCCCACACCAGTACATTGTAACTTCTTCAGCAATTCTTTTTCCTCTGTAGTGAAATCTAGAATATTGCAAATTCAGAAAGTTATGTGATTCACTTAAGGCAGATAAGATAACATTTGAGCTAATTACTATACTAAAACTAGAGGATAGTTATGAAGAAAATCTGAGGTACCTTAAGGACTATGCCATATGAAAGACTGAAGCTTGGATTGAACACTGCTTAGGGCAATCTGAATGGAAGTTTGTGATAGCCACAACACTATGAAGTGAGAGTTTGCCAGTAAACATCTGGGAAATAATACACTTTTAAAAACACTGTGCACAAAGTTCCAGTGTTCAGATATTATCGTGTGTTTAAACTTTGAAGTTGCAGGTGCGTGTCTTGGGTTACCCTGATGTCAGGGTATATGACATATGCTCTTATCTTTTTGCCTTAAAATAACATAGACAAATGCAACCACAATATGGCTGACTCCCTTTAAAATATATATGAAAAAAACATTTAACATCACATATTACAACAGCAAACAGCACAATCCATAATCACTTACAGCAACTTGAATATACCTACAATAATGCCCAGCAGTACTGGAACTGCATCACTTTCCACTTCTTACCTATAGTCATTATTATTGTGTTGGTGGCATGAAAAGGCAGTGCCAGTCTTCTCAACCCTCAAAACACTCTTTATTAAACTGTTTTGCAAGTGACTATTTTCTGTAAAGACTGAATGTATACATAATACTTTGCTTTAGATTCCCATCAAAAATGCAACTTTCATTTCTCCCCCTATTCAGACATATAACAGAACACAGAATTGTTGGCAAATAAGGAATATTTGGCCTATCTAGCCAATCATTTTTGTACTAACTTGTAATTCCTTGCTAACCAATATAATTCCTTGTTTCTACATTTAGCCAATAATGCTTTATATCCATCCTGTGCATCAATGGATTCCATCTATGTTTTTAATTCAACAGCCTGAATAGGAAGACATACTGAAAAAAATCCTAACATGATATCTGAGTGGAAGTACCATTCTTTTTGTCTTATTCTTGGACATTACCTCATCTAAAACTAGTATCTTCTTTGATAATTCCCTTCAACTGCAGTTGAGACATTAGGTTAAGGCTGTGAGCTGTAGTTCCTGTGCTGCAGGGTTTGATTCCCTCAGCCCTCTTTTGCCCAATGTGTGACCTTGAGCAAATCACTTAACCAGACAGCACTAGAATTTGGGTTAGCCTCCTCAATGGACTAGTAACTATGAACTATTTACCTGTTTCCTTAATATCTCCCTAATTTCCTTCCTCCTTATAGATACTCAGTTTTTTACTGTTTATCTTCTGGATGTGGTCCTTCTTTGCAAAACCTGCATTCTGTAAGTATGTTTAATGAATTGGGATCACTAGACCACACATTTGATCACTCACCTATCATCAATCATCAAATTCACGGCATTTGTGTGTTAATACTGTTGTATATTATCATACCATCTGCAAAGAGACACATTTTTCCTCAGTCCCTATTTAATGCCTCATAAAAACATTGAGGAGGAGTGGTCCCAGAACTGAACACTGTAATGTTCCTCTTATAACATCTCTTTCTTCACTGTAGATTCCATTTACTCTTTCATACTACATGCAAGTGCTTTGACTGTTATTAACCCATAAGATCATTTTGAAATCCACTCAGGGGTTAGCTAATATTTAAACTTAACAGTGTCAAATAGTTTGATAATAATCATGAATTTCTAGATTAGCCATTGCTTCTGTGAACCAAAGAAATAAAACAGAATTTTCTGACAAAATCTTCCTGTTTTATATCTGTGCTGCCTTATATTTTGACCTTAAGTTTACTGATTTATTTACTTAATTTCCTTATTGGGGTAGAGCACTGATACATTTGGACCTATTTCAGATTCGGCCCGGGAAGGTATAAATAAAGAAAGCATCTGTACATATATAGAGATACATACAGAAAGTACAAATAAGTAAAACATACATTTTTACAAACGACTATTCCACAGAGGGTCAAGACAAATCTAGTGAACAAGGTAGTATAAAAATGCATTACAGGGCATAATAAGATTTGAATGCAAAGTATAATGACTTGGAAAGAAAAGTACAAGTTAAAGAATATGTAACAGTTTGTGACGGGCATAAAAGTTATACATAGTTCTTTTGGCAACCAATCGCATTAAACTTAGTAAGACCTTACTGTGTCCGGGCGCAATTCTACTTCTTTATCCCAGTTCAAAAAAAAATTTTGTTAGTTGTAACTATTTGTTTCCCCAACATTTCAAACAAAATATTCTGTAGGGTTTCTTTTTAAATTTGCCATCTTGTTATATTCCCCAAAAATATGTTCTCAATTACCTTTCTCTGTTCAGTCTCACCTCCAGCAGTTGCTATCTGCCTTACTTTTGTGAAAGAAGTAAATCTATCTTCCTCTATTTCTCTGGTCCAAGTCTTTCTCCAATGATTTACTAAACACACTGATCAAATGTGCAGTTTGGTTAGATCATGGGTCTTTCAGAATGTTACGCTGAATTTTATCCATTTTTGTTGTTTTGTCGACTTTTATTTTCTTGTGTGAATTAAATATCATATCCTACATGCATTAAGAATATGTCTTGTTCACTTTAGATCCACACCTGCCTACTCTCATGAATACTAATCAGAAAAGTAGTTAGGAATGCTTGCCTTTTCTCAATTACTGTCTGCCCACATTGTCTACCTATTGCAAACCCTTGGTTTGGCTCCCAAAATTATCCATAAAAAAGTATTATTTCTGTTATTTATTCATTTGGCTTCTTTTTTCTCAATGTGGGCTTTTGTTGTCCTGAACTTTGTATCTTATCTGATATTATCTTTTCCTCCAGTCCTCCTGTGTTTTCCTAAGCATTCTGTGTGTTTGCCTTTGCTGTTTCACCCACATTATCATCTGTTGTTTTCCTGTATAATTTGTGTGATGACCCACACTGCCAACCAGTAATCAGTGACCCTCAATCCTCACCACTGGCAACAGTGGGGGATGTTCAGAGAGGATAACAGGTACAGACACAATATTTCCAGATGCAGCTGTCTGCATCAAGTGCAATTTCCCTTAAGAGCACACAGAGACCAAAGTCAGCCAGGGGCTGGTTTCTCCCTCTTTCTTCAGATCCCCAATAACACTCCCCACTGGCACAGCTACAGAGCTGAGATCTCAGCTGAGTGACCAAGCCAAGACCTCCAACACCCTCTCTTTACAACCAGTGCTTCATGTCCCTGCCCAAGTAGCTGACACACACACACACACACACACACACACACACACACACACACACACACACACACACACACACACACACACACACCTAAGAAAGGCTGGCACAGGTTTACTAGCTATGTCCCCTTCTGTCTAGACTATAAGGTAGTTATCACTGCCACCAATCACTCCTTATCAGCTACTTTAGGGCCCTTACTAAAGGGTGTCCAATCTTACTGTGTTGTATTAATACTAATACAAATGGTAGTTTGACCACGAGCAAGGCAATTAGAAGTGGCGCACACAGTGTCATCAAATAAATATGCAAGTACTCTTAAAACTTAAATATCTCTAAGCAGATCGGCCACAATGAAAGGTTTAAATACAAAAAGAACAAGACAATACTAAATATATATTGTCACAGTGACATCAGAGTTAAAACACTGAAGGACAGACTCAAATAAAGAAAAAGAATATCTAAACTAAGCTTCACTATATTCCTACTGTATCTAACAGAATTACTATACCCTAAAAACTTACTAAAAGAGCAAGGCAGATGTGGTGAATGGTTTTTGTTTTGTCAGGTCGAAGACAGAATGCAGAATGTTCTGTCTCACTCAGAGAGTTCTCAAAATAATACCTAAAATATTACTGCTGGGATAGCTTGCAGAATGACATCATTTCTGGTCATCTGAATTCTAGTTCCCAGGCAAAACCCCATTGTTGGCAGCTGGTAGCATTCAGCATCTACCTATAAAAATACATAGACAAGGACTTTTGCTCAGATCTTTGGCAGATGCTAGAAGGCATAAAACAATTACATTTCTTCATGCTTCCAAAGTAGCAATTAGTTCACCCCAAAAACAATACAGAAAGCTTCCTAGTACAGACTCTGTGTTTCTACCTACATTGAAACCTGTTAGATAACCTCTTTATGGGCTATCCTATAAAGTGATTTAATTTCGAATATTTTTCTAAAGTTTGCTGGACTGTTAACCCTTCTGTTTCCCCTGTTAACATATACATTTACTTCTGTGGCTCAGCTCGATAGAGGCACAGGAAATTAACTTTCTTGGGTGGTGTAAGCCAGGGAACCTTGTTGGTTAGGCTTACTTAGGTCCTTGGGCCGATAGACTAGTACCTACCTATGAACATTTACAATGGTGCATGTACATTTCTGTTCTCTTCCAGTAAGACACGTTGTGGATACATTTTAAGCGCAAGCACCTTACAAATACCTTTTCAACACAAACATCTGTACAGAACAGGTTGATATACACCTGACATATAGTTATGATAGATTTGTAATACAAACATCTTATAAAAACTACAGTTCTAATTCATTTTTAACACCAGCATCTTGTAGAAATTAGTCTTGATATTCACAAATAACACAATTATTTACAAAATTTCAGCTAGCTGTGCTGGCAATACCTCCGCTTGTCACAATTTGTTTGTGAAATTTATGTCAGGTTTTGTTGTATCTGTGATGGTATTTTGGCTTTCTTTCTTCAACTCCTCCTTCCAGATGTTACCTAACACTTTGCAAGTACTCTTTCATTCTGTCAGCTAGCTTGCCCAAATAACTTTTTTATATCCAGAATTATATATCCAGAATTATCAGTTTGATATGACCTGATTCTGTATCTGTAATACACATACATTAAATTGCATACTACCTACTTCTTTGTAAGTGGCTACTGACATTTACTACTAACTTTTGTACTGGATATTTTCCATCACTATTTGTACCAGCTATAACATTTTTTTTGTAAGGTAAACTCTGAATTAACTAAATTATGCTCTGCAGCTTATCATATTTCATTCTATGTCTGACTGTAGATGCATAAAGATGCTCCAGATAACATCTGGTATACTCAGTAACTGCCAACAGTCTATCACATTTTGTTCCATTCCAAATTACTTCCTACATCTAGTGACACAGGGAGTCTCCTCCTGCATCCACTTTTGTATTAGTTTGATCCCTTGCCTTAACTAAAAACAATTGGTCCACACCTTCCAGTTTTATCCTTCTCCATTTCAGCAGATGTGCTTTTTTTTCTGTGATGTTTGGTTGTCTCTCCTTCAACTAATATTGCATCATTCTTCTATCTAAAATGGAGTAATCTTTCAAATGCAGTTCAGCTACAGACTATATAGTGTGAGAAAGGAAGAATGTCCTGCTCTGAGCTGGAGGTAAGATGAAGATATTACAGTTCAGAAAATATGCAGAAAGATTTGTTCAAGAAGATATTAGGCTAGAGGGGGCTGGAGTTTATTGAAGAAAACTGGCAAAGGGACCATGGTATCAGGAGCAAATAACTACAAAGGGAAAGGTAATGGAATGGGAAGAGGCCAAGAATTTATATGGATTTCAGGTTAGAGATTACCTTCCCTATCAAGGATTGATATCAGAGTATTGGCAAAGGGAAATAGATGGGGGGTCCTAAATGAAACACCAGCACTGGTAGAGTTTTTAATATCATCTAGAACAGAAGCTACAAATAAAAAAGGAATAATTAGTAGAGAATATAAAATATTGCATGATAATTATAATAATCAATCAGAGGAGGTTAGAAAGGATTGGGAAGATTGACTGGATAAGCAATTCACAAACAGACAATGGGGGATATATGCATATCTCCCAAATATGCAACAAAGTCTAGAAGATTTAGGATCTTTGCCTAGAAGTGTTTGCATATGTATTTTTATACCCCAAGTAGACTCCAAAGAGTTTTTCTCCTGTGGATAGCAAATGTTGGAGGTGTGATGGGCAAGAAAGAGGTGGCTGGGAATATATTTTGGGAGTGTAATGAGCTGGCAGACTTTAGGATTTCATGTGAACTGCTCTGTTGAAGATGCTGGGTGAACGGATTGAATTGACTGGGAGGATGATTTTTTGAGCTATGATACAGAGTTGGAATTGCCTAGACACAGTAAAGCCTTGCTGAGTCTAATTATGGTGGCTGCCAAAAAAGCAATTACTAGAAAATGGAAATCAAAGTCTAGACCAACTTTACTGGAAGAAGTGAATATAGTAACAGAGATAAAACAACTAGAATTGGGATCTTTAGAAAAGGGATGGAGCAAACTACACAGGAAAAATGTGAATTGTGGGAACAATATATGCAGATCAGGAATAAGGTTTAAGAGGTAGGATTTGAATGAGACATATAATGCTTAACTGACAATGACTGGATAGATTACAACTGATGTATAATGTTTGCAACTACAGTTGTTTCAATTGTGTCTGTGATGTACAATATTTGCAACTAAAGTGGTGTCAATGTTGTTTGTTTTTCATTTACTTCAAGGCTGGTCAAACAGAACAATGCACTTGAGCTGCTCCATGTTCAAATCACCATATGTAAAATCCAATACCACTTCCTTGCAAGCTATAGGTTCCCCTCTATGACACAGGAAACTCATACCATGTCTTTAAACTTATTAGAAACAGTAACCATCCAACTCAATACCGCATTGATGGGTGAATTTAATTACCCCACTATTAACTGGGACTCCTATACAACATCAAACGTACATGCAAAGAGATTCCCGGATTTTGTAAACACAAGCTCCCTGGATCAGATAGTCAATACACCACACTGGATCTGGTCCGCACTAATATGGAAGAGTGCTGCACACTCCCTACTGTAATGCCTTCCCTGGTGTGGTTAGACAACAGAATGGTCTCCTTTGAAGTAAAAATAACACCTGGACCCCCCAGCTAAACTGGGAATATTCAGGAACTATTCTAAGGCTAACCTCCTGCTATTAAGTGAGAACCTGGCAAAACTGCAAGCCCCTATAAACCCTGAGAACACTTCTGCCTATGCAGAACTGTTCACAGAAGCCCTGTACAAGCATGTTAATAGCTGCATAGAGGCATCTGTACCCACCAGGAAGAAGTACAGAACTAACTCAAGAAACAAGCCACTCTGGTGGAATCACAAAATCAATCAGGTTTATAACAGGAGGAAGAAAATCATGACAAAAATTAGGAGGTGCAGCACCCAGCAGGATAAAAGCACTCTTATTAAACTAAACAAACAAGTCAGAGGACAAATAAAGTCTACCAAAGCCAGATTTGTGGTACATGTGGCCTCCCATGCCAAGGACAACCACAAAGCATTCTTTAGCTATATCTGCAACCTCAAAGGCAATACACAATTGTGTGCAGAGCTCATTGTAAATGGAGCCACCTATACTGAGCCAGAAGATATATCAAACCTCCTGGCTGATAAATTCAGCTCCAACTTTACTCCTCTCTCCCCCTCATCCTTCCCTCAGGAAATATCATCAAATATAACTTTCCCTACTATTACTAGGGAACATGTCCTTAATGCTCTCTCTAAGACCAAGAACACTGCATCAATGGGCGCAGACATTATCCCAGGATTCCTTTTAAATAGCATGAAACATGACCTATCAGGACCTCTGGAATTACTATTTAGCTGTAGTCTCCAAACAGGCTTCATGTCTCATGAATGGAGAAAGGCAACAGTCATCCATCTGCACAATGGTGGGCCATCTACAGACTCTCTAGTCTTATATGTAAAGCCATGGAAAGAATTATCATGGAGATGATCAATAGAGATATAGTAAACCTCCAGACACTGGACCCAACCCAGTTTGGTTTTGTCAAGGGCAGATCATGCCTACTTAACCTGGTGGATTTGTTTGAGAAGGTCACCAAAGTAATAGATGAGGGCAAAATTGTTCACACTGCCTACCTTGACCTGGCCAAGGCATTTGACACAATACCCCACTTGGGCATTGTTGACAAACTCAAGAAGTTATGTACAAACCTGTATGTCACCTGGTGGATAGCTAACTGGCTCACAGACAGGACCCTGGAAGTTAGAACTGGGGAGTCCACTTCTACAATGAGGCCAGTCGTAAGTGGCGTCCCTCAGAGATCAGTGCTTGGACTGCTCCTTTTTGGCATTTACTTCTCAGAAGTAAAGGCCAATGTCAGTGGTCTCTGGCTGACTAAATTTGCAGATGGTTGCAAATTAGGAGCTGTCATTGAATCTCACACTGACACATATGTTCTCCAGGAGACAGACAAACAACTAGTGTCAGAGTCATGGACTAAAACTAAATGCCAAGAAATGCATAACAGTATCCTTTGGGAAGTCATCTATCCCTGGTAACTATCATATTGATAATACATCCCTTAGAGTTGACCAAGTAGTCAGGGACTTAGGGACACACATAGATAGTAATATTGCCTTTGATCATCACATGTCTACAGTGGTGAGGAAATCGTTCTATTTTGCGCAACTTATAAACAAAGGTATTGCATCTAAGTCCAATGGAGTTATTGTTCCACTGTATTCGTCATTCATCAGACCTATCATTGAGTACAATGTCCCCTTTGGTATGTACCTAAGCAGGCATATCCAACAACTGGAAAGTCCACAGAGGTTCTTCACTAATAGAATACAGGGCGTAAGTAATATATCCTATTCAGACAACCTCAAGGCCCTATCCCTGTAGTCTGTCTCCTACAGGCTTTTGAGGGGAGATCTATGCCTGACATACAGGGCATTGTCAGACCCCACTCTGTTGGGCCTCCTGCATATCCACAAAACAAACAGTACCAGAATTACCCATTCTAAAGACTTAAACCTTGCCTGTGATATAAATAGGACCTGCTGAAGAGATAAGTATGTATCCCAGAGACTACCCTGTCCATGTGAAGCAGAGTTCCTCCCTAATCCAATTCAAGTGCAACTTGGACAATTGGATGGGAAACCATAAATGTATCCCTGGTTTGGCACCTATGTCTCTTATGCAAACAGGTAACCTGCAAATGGTTCATCTCCCAGGCCCATGCTTGCACTTATCAAGGGTATCAGAACTTGTCAGAGATTTGGGATGCATGGCTAGGCTTAAAAAGGCCCTTGTGGTTGTTAGCCTAGTAAACACCTATGAACCTATATAAATGTAAAATTGCCTATGACATACATGATAATTTAATAAAGATGTTTATTGAAAATCTCTGAAATATTTTTAAAAGAAAAGGTATTTTTTATTGAGAAAGGAAGGAAAGAATCATGAGTGTGGCACACATTTGGAAGACAAGGTTAAAATAAACATGAAAGTTAAATAAACTGGGAATACACCTCTGTGTCACCTGCTGGATTGCAAACTGGAGGTTAGGTTATAGAGCATGTACATAGCTAGAAAGAGTTGAAATGAATTTTCAGTATTTGTTTGAAGGTGATGGTGCTGCCTGTGTTTCTTATAGAAGGTGGAAGTGAGTTCCATAGTTTGGCGACGGTGAAGGAATAGAGGAGTTGACTAGCATGTAAGGTGGGCTTTTCTACTTTTAGAAGTAGATGATTTTCAGATCTTAGATGCCTGCTGGGTTGGTATTGGATGACTAATGTCTAGAGAGCAGGATGGTCTGTGGGTCTGTAGATCATTTTATTCACTGTAGTTAGTTGGGTGAATGAGAGATGGTGGGGGAGTTTCAGCCGGCCTAATTGTTTCAGTGAGTTACAGTGGTGGGATGAGAATTTGGCCTTGGTGACACATTTGGCTATTCTGTTGTAACACATTTCAAATTTGGATTTTTCAGAATTTTGGATATTGGTGACTAGAGGGGTGCCATAAAAGAGAGAGGTTAATAAAAATGTGGTTGCAAGAGTTTGTTTAGTAGAGAGGCTAAGAAAGTGTTGGTGCCTGTAGAGCGTACCAAGCTTTTGGTGTATTTTTATGTTACTGTTTATGTGTAGATCAAAGTCTATAATAATGCCTAGTAGTTTAGTGTATGCGACAACATCTATAGTGGTATTGTCTTGGGCTGGTATAGTAAAGAGTATTTTTATTTAGGGGAGAGGTTTCCTTAGGGGTAAAAAGGTACTAGTTTAGGTTTTTTTGGATTTAGTTCAAGATGATTGTTAAGCATTCAAAATTCAGTAGAGGTAAGGGCATTCTGGGTGATTTGCTAGAGTTCAGAGATGGAATTTGAAGTGTATATTATTGTAGAGTCATCAGCATACTGGATTACTGAGCACTGTAGGGGAGTGGAGTGAAAGTTGCTAATAAAGATGTTAAATAAGAGAGGACCAAATATGGAGCCTTGGGGTACCCCTGTGGAAGTACTGAGGAAGGGAGAGTAAGACTGTTGGCATTTGGTTGATTGTTGCCTATTGGAGAGATGGCTATTGAACCATTGTAGGGTAGGCGGGGAAATGTGGAGAGTGGATAGTTTAGAGAGGAGGATGGTGTGGGAAATGGTGTCAAAGGCTTTGGAGAGGTCTAAAAAAAGAGAAGCAATTATTTTGCCAGAATCCCATGCCCGGTTGACTGTATCTGTGAAGGAGAGGAGGGCAGTAGTGGCACTGTGTCCTGGTTTCAAACCATGCCGAGTGGGTGATAGAATTTAATTTTCAAGCAGGTGGCTGAGGAGTTGGGCATGGATGCATTTTTCCAGTATTTTAGAGAGGGGTGAGAGAATTGCTATGGTCTGAAACTTTGTGGTGTCTGTGTTGGTGCCGCCTTTGATGATATAAATGATGATATATGCCACCTAAGATGATATAAAGGTCAAGGTATTAGTTATTTCAAGGTACCATCCTAATTACTGAAGTATGTGATTCTATAACTGGACTTCAAACCATCCAGCCAGTGATACTGAAGGCATCAATGTGAAGCAATACAAAGCAATATGCTTAGTGTTTAAGTATGTCAATTTAGAAAATAGAACAAAGATGTGCATAAATGAACATATAACATGACATGACATGACATGACATAACATAACATGACATGACATGACATAACATAATTCCACATACACGATCTGCTCTGTGGAAGTGCTGCAGTTGCCTGTCTCTGTTACAAACTCATCTTCTCACTGCAGGTGCCCCAAGCTGTCTTTTAACAATTTTAGTTTCTTGTTACCTGTTGTGACAGCACTTTCTACCCTTCTTCTACTCTTCCCGTGAAAGATGCACTTCCTAACGTCAAACCTAAACTTTTTTTTTTTATTCTAGTAGTCATGCCTCCTTCTGTATTCTCTGTCCTTCCTACCCAGTTTAATCCTATTTATTTATTTGTTTTACATTTGTTAACCGGGAATGTCTGACTGAGCCAGAGCCCTTTTTCAGCAGAGTCTCCAAAATAAAATTCTAATAAGATGAAGTTATACAAACAGGTAAGAGACTAAATACCCTCAACTATAATATTAAGAAAGCAAAGTTAAAGTTTAAGTTATACATTCAAAAAGAAAAAATCTTAAATATGGTAATTCCTGACTATAAACTCTTTTTGAACAATACAAAGTAAAAAGAAAAGAGACAACAGAGAAGAAAAGCAAGTGTTTAAAGAACAGAAGCAGTAATGATGTCTTAAGAGGTTAATTTCATAGAAGAAAGGAAAGTGAAGTGTAGAGATATTAGGAAGAAGAAAGACTGAAGGAGTAGGATAAAGGAGAGTGTAGAGATGAATAGATGGGAGGAGGGAAAGCGAGGAGTAGGAGAAAAGGTAGTGGTGCAAAGAGATGTGCCAGTCGGATGGTTATAATCAGGGAGGATGAGACCAATGGCACATCCATTGTACTTTGAAATATTCTTTCATGGCCGACTTAAATTGTTTGGGATTCATTAGGCTTCTGATTTCAAGAGGGAGCTTGTTCCATGCTATCGAAGGGTGGTAGTTGTATATGTTTTGACCTGACTTAGTTTTGGGTTTATAAATATCTAACAGATCACGGGATTAACTTCTGAGATTTCTTATTGGGTTGTAGTGTGAGATTAGAGAGGACAGGGCAGGGCATTAAACTGGCTGATACAAAACTGAGTGTATGGTTTGGAGCTGTGTGAGCTGAAGTAGGTGGGGTAGTTCTAGCCAGTTTAAGTGTTTCAGGGATAGACAGCGGTGGGATTTATAAGTTTGTTGAGCTGCAAATCTAGCTATATTGTGGTATGTTGACTCAAGCTTTGATAGTTGGAAAAAGTTTAGATTAGTAAGAATTTGGGAGCAGTATGTTAAGCATGGTAGAACGTAAGCATAAGTAAGTCTGATTCTAGCTTCATGGAAGAGAAACATTTTGTTTCTATATAGGAGTCCTAGTTTCTTATGAGTTTTCTTGATGCAATTATTAATGTGATGGTCAAATTTCAGCTGGTCATCAATGGTAACACCTAGGAGTTTTGTGCTTGATTCTACTGCTATAGGGGTATTGTTTACCAACATTATAAAAAAAGAAGTTTGGATATGGTTAGCTATTTTCAGGAGAAAGAGTAGTAGTTTTTTTTTTTTTTGGGTTAAGGATTAGTTGATTGTTGGAGAGCTATGTCTCTACTGAATTAAAGAAAGATTGGGTAGCAGTTAAGAGTTCAGAAGGGGATTTAGCTGTGGTTATGACTGTGGAGTCATCGGTGTACTGGACAACTGAGGAATGTGGACAGGAGGTATGAATTAAGTTAGTAAAGATATTAAAAAGTAGTGGGCCAAGAATGGATCCTTGAGGAACACCCATTTTTATTGGAAGAAGAGTAGATAGTGCAGAGTGTCATCTGACTGACTGCAGTCTGTCTGTGACGTATCTAGAAAACCAGGCTACAGTGTCAGGGGAGAAATTTAGGTCAGTGAGTTTCTTAAGTAGCAGAGAGTGAGAAACAGTTTCAAAGGCCTTTGAGAGATCAATAAATAGACAGGAGATAAGTTTGTGATCATCTCTTGTTAAAGAAATAGTGTTAAGGAAGGAGAGAAGGGCAATAGTGGTGCTATGTTTTGGTTGGAATCCATGCTGTGTAGGAGTGAGTAGTTTTTCCTGTAAGAGGTGTTGTATAACTTGTGTGTGTATGCATTTCTCTAAGACTTTAGAGAGAGGGGACAGAATAGCAATAGGTCTGAAATTTGAGATTTCAGAGGAGGTACCTGGGTATGGTATAGAATTGTTTCCAGATATATGGGACTTGATATTCAGAGATAGAGCGATTAATAATAACAGATATAGGCAGGGCAAGAGAGTGAGCAGTAATCTGGAGAAAGTATTATGGGATGTAGTCAGCTGATACAGAGCATGGTTTTAACCCAGAGAGCAGAGTTTTTATGTAGGGAACAGGTTTGAGGGAGAAAGTCTTAGGAGAGTTTGCAGTAGAAGAAGTTTCATGGCAGTTTGGAGGGGTAGTGCTAGAGAGGTTGGGATTAAATAGTTTGGCTATAGATTCTATGAAGTAAGTGTTGAAGGTGTTGGCAGTTTCTACTGGTGATTTGTCAGGGCATGGGATGAGTGAGGTAGGATTACCAGGATGTAGTATTTGGTTTGTTGCATTCCAAAAATTTTTAGGGTCAGATTTTAGAGTGGAAGGAGGGTTGTGGTAGAAATTCTTTTTGTCTTTATTGATGAGTTGTTTAACCTGACTTCTTTGTTCTTTCTATCTTTACAGGTGGGCAGGGTCTTTAGATTGTAGCCATATTTTCCAGGCTCGGTCTCTGGCTTTCATAAAGGTATGAGTAGTTTTTGAGAGCCAGGGGGGCTATATTTGCCTTTATCCTTATTTTTCTAAGTGGTGCTGTAGAGTTTAAGATATCAAGGAAAGTTTTGTTGACAGCTTGGACAGCATGGGAGTGGGAGATGGGTACGGAAGTACCAATTTACTTTAGATATAAGGGTTTTAAATGTTTCAGGGTTAACTGGAGAGATTGTGGCAGGATGTGTATCTATGTCGCTTAGGGAGGTGGCTAGTATATCTAAGAACTATTATGGATGAGTGGTCACTCAGGGAATCAGAAAGTGTTTGAGGTTTATGATATTTTGAGGGATTAGGGATGAGTATCCAATCAATAAGGGTACTTGGAGAGTGAAAGTTATTCAGATGGATTGGTTGAGAGATGAGCTGGGTAAATCCATACAGGTTCAAGTGATGAGACGAGATAGGGTTGTTAAGGTTTAACCAAGTAATATTTATGTCCCCAAGAATGGTGGTTTCATTTGAAATGTTTTGAGAGAAATAGGACAGGATGCTTTCCAGCAGGGGGATATTATCACCTGGTGGAATGTAGATAGCTGGTATGGTAATAATAGTATAGTCATTGAGTAGGAGGTTGGCTGATAGTATTTCAGCTGGAGAGAAGGATGGGATAGATTGCATAGGATGGTTGATGGTGAGGTGGTTAGAACAGATTATAGCAATTCCACCACCCTTTTTCTTTGTACAGTCTAGGCATTTTATATTGTAGCCAGTGGGGAGAATATCACTGTCAAGGTTATGGGGTTTTAGCCAGGTTTCTGTTACTGAAATAACATCTGGGGTGTGATGAGCTATCCATGCATGGCATTGGCTGACTTTGTTAAGGATGCTTCGGGTATTAATAGAGTAGAAGGATATTTGTTTTTTGTTGTGAAAAAGTGGGCAGGGTTTGGGGAGGTATTAGAAAGTAAGCTAGTGTTGGAGGTTGGTCTGGGATTTGGGTGCATGTCACCTGATATGAGTAGTGTAGTTGGGTAGTATAGGATTCTTACTGCAGGTGAGTAGTATCTAATACATTTTAATTTGTTTTAGAAGTTAGTAAGTGAGAGGGAGGAATTTTTATTTTGGGGAGTTGGGTATTTATTGGCAAGACAGAGGCAGAGATTATAATATGCTGATGTGAGTAGTAGAGATCATGTATGTGTGGGTAGGTAGAACTTAAGGAAAGCAGCAGTAGTGTAGGGAGGAGCGAGATGTGCATAGTAAAAGAGGAAGTATATATGTGGGTGGGGTTGGAGGTGCAGGAGGGTAAAAGTGACAAGTTACTGGTATGGAAGTTAAAAAATGGAGACAGATAGGTTGTTAATAGTAGGTTAGAAGGTGTGGTATAGTCAGTTCACATGTATAAAAATACTGATTAGGGAGAAAGGTAGTAGGAGCATACAGAGTGGTAGGAAGAGAGAGATAAGATAGAGGTATCGGAAAGAGGCATGTGGGGTTTAAGTGAGGCAGGAAACAGGTGGTTAGGTATAAAGGAAATGATACGGGGGTGGGTGGGAGGGAACAAACAGAGCCGGGCTACACCAGAAGCAGAGAATATACCCAGAACAAACAATCAGTAAGTATATTTCACAAATAGAAGGGAGGACAACTTTCCAAGGTATGATGGTAGGTAAAACAGTCCTAGCCTTGCTTGGTCAGTTTTTCAAGGGGGGGGGGGGTTAATCTGCTAGTAGTTTGGACAGGAATGAAAAGTGAACCAGATCAGGTATCAAGTTATTGCATGATTTGGGTTAGGGAAAGATACTAATTGAAGTGAGTCAGGGGGTAGGGAGGCTTAGCGAACGTGATATTGTGCTCACTGCAGCTGCCCTGTATTAACAATAGGCTTTAGACTAGGTAAAATTGCATTTTACAGAACTTTAGGAAGATTAACTGCTTCTCATACTTTGTAAACTTTTATATTTCAAATGGTGAGGCTGTCCGTTGGATACTTTTAGACGCACTGTTACACGGTTCCTTTATTCCACTGCTGGCACTGAGTTGCAGGTTGCCAAGGGGTCGAGGGGAGCTAGAAGAGTTAAGAGGGAGAAGAAGTAAAGAAGAAAGAATGCAGAGGGTATAGCACATCTATCAACAATGTCACACTATGTTTATATTTCCTCTATGCAGCTCCAAACAAACAGATCATTTGTGTAAGGCATGCATTTTCAGTACAGATAAAACGATAACCAACTATATTAACTGCTTATTTCAATAAATATATACTTAGTTTGTAATTTAAAAAGTTAGCATTCTAGGATACACTCATTCCCCACAGACAACTGCGAGTGCATTACACACTATCTAACAAACACTGTATATACATTGTAACAAGGTAAATACCGCAGAGATTCTCAATTAGAAATTGTAACAAAGGAGTTACTTCCAATATAGTCTAATATTTTCCAGCCTATATTTCACAGCATGTCTCAATTCTTATCACTATAATTACTAATAGCTGGTACAACTATGTGATAGAGACACGAGGTTAACGCTATTCAGTACAGCTGCATCACAGTTAAATAACGTGCAGCAAACTGCCACTCATTCATTATTCCAAGACCATTAAGTAGCAAAAACAGAAGAAGTAATAGCTGTTGCAGGATTACTTGTTACTATAAACAGCCAAAGGTTGTAACACTTTGGAAAACCAACACTTACAGTTTGGGCCAGGAGTCCCGAGTAAGCACGCTATCACAGAAGTCGCCAGGCAGAGTAAGGATGAGCGATAGTATTATGTATTTAAAAATGGTGCCAAGGGATAAGCAGGTATGATATAGCCTTAGCCAGGAAGTGATGTTCATGGAGGGGGGAAGGGGGCTACACCAGAAGCAGAGAATATACAGAGAAAAAAACAATCAGTAATTATATTGCACAAATGGAAGGGAGGACAACTTTAATAGGCAGGATGGCAGGTAAAACAGTCCTAGCCTTGCTTGGCTGTTTTTTCAAGGTGGGGGGGGGGTTTAATCTGCTAGAGGTAGTTAGGACAGAGATGAAAAGTGAACCAGATCAGGTATCTTATTGCAGGATTTGGGTTAGGGAAAGATACTAACTGAAGTAAGTCAGGGGGTAGGGAGGCTTAGCGAACGTGATATTGTGCTCACTGCAGCTGCCCTGTATTAACAATAGGCTTTAGACTAGGTAAAATTGCATTTTACAGAACTTTAGGAAGATTAATTGCTCCTCATACTTTGTAAACTTTTATATTTCAAATGGTGAGGCTGTTCATTGTATACTTTTAGCCACACTGTTACACGGCTCCTTTATTCTACTACTGGCACTGAGTTACAGGTTGCCAAGGGGTCGAGGGGAGTTTGTAAACTTTTATATTTCAAATGGTGGGGCTGTCTGTTGGATACTTTTAGGCACAATGTTACACGGCTCCTTTATTCCACTACTGGCACTGAGTTATAGGTTGCCAAGGGTTTGAGGAGAGAGAGTTTGGGCCAGGAGTCCCGAGTGAGCATGCTATCACAGAAGATGCCAGGCAGGGTATGGATGAAAGATAGTACTAAGAACATCCTCTTTTATGTCTTATTTATCTTCATTATGCCCTCATTTGTAAGGAAAGAAGTCAGGCTTCCTAAGGGAGTGTTATATGCTTTTCTTTCTGTTCCTCACAGCATTCTGTCAGTTTTCTCTGTATCCTCTACAATAGCATGAGCTCTTTCTTACTAAAAGATCTCCAGAACTGTATACAATATTGCATCCATGGTCATACAACAGCAAGACACCTACCTAAGGAGATTACATAACATTCTGTGTTATAGCCTCTCATTAAATATGCACAAAGTAATATAAATGTTATAGACTCTCACTAAATATGCACAAAGTAATATGAAATCCGATAGTGTACCTCTGAAACCAAAGGTGGATGCTTGACAGTTAC
Organism: Protopterus annectens; assembly: GCF_019279795.1. Lineage (NCBI taxonomy): Eukaryota > Metazoa > Chordata > Ceratodontiformes > Protopteridae > Protopterus > Protopterus annectens. Next base: position 679,677,395 of record NC_056734.1, on the reverse strand, counting down.
CGTATTCCTGCTATGTATGGTAATGGGGGATTGACAGACCAACTGCATAGCACAGCTTACATTATGGCAAGGAAGTTTGTGGGACATCCAAGATGTGGATGGCATGGAGAAGAGAGATGGTGGGATATTAATGGTTAACCCATAGTGGGGCTGACAAAAGCTTGTAAGTGTGGCAGCAGAAATACAGATGCCATATGGTTCATTTGGGAGTGACATATTAATTTGGTGCAGAAGAAGGGTTTATGCAGTGACAACAGGCCAGACTTTGGACTGAAGGGTCTCTGTTGCATTCTGTCATTGTGGGAACAAATAGATAGGAAACCACACAAAAAAAGCAGAACTCCAACTCTGTCTTTGAACCAAGGTATACAAGCCTACAACAGTCATCATTATCTAATTCTGAACACAGTAATGGGCAGTGAGATGTATTAATATCCATTATATGGACTGTATCCCTCTATGTATACAATGTATTTTCACATTATTGGAAACCAGCATGCCTATTGACTGGACACTTATTAAAAATGTAGGTGCTGTCCTTAATCTGTAGCACTGTAAGTTTTCAGCTTACACGCATGTCTTTACAGTCATACACTGCTGAGATGTACTTACATCTGTATTTGGTGTTGCACCTGTGCTTGCTCATCTGCATATGTCAGTAAGCTTACATCTTCATCATCTGCATGTGTCAGTAAACTTACATCTTCATCATCTGCATGTGTCTGTAAACTTACATCTTCATCATCTGCATGCATCTGTAAACTTATATCTTCATCATCTGCATGCATCTGTAAACTTGCATCTTCATAATCTGCATGTGTCAGTAAACTTATATATTCATCATCTGCATGTGTCTGTAAACTTCCTTTCAGAATCACTTATATGGGAACTTCACTTGCAGGCTTGAGATACTTTGGAATTAAGCCCTGAAAGTCAGCAGGTTGAAAATACTGGATAAAAAAATCATCACCCCCCCCCACATACACAAAATTCAGAAAGCTGTCTCCCCAAACACCCGCCTAGAAAACTATGTTTCTACAATTTTGTTTTTATAGAATAACTCCTGAGGATGTATCATCTTGAGGTAAATTGAATTAATTTCAAGAAGAAAATCTCACACTCTAGATTATTCTTGGCTTCTCACTACACTTTACTTTGCAGAACTCAGGCAAATCGCTATTTCAGTCTACCAGTTTGGCTAAGTATTTTTATTGTTTTTATTTATCATTGTTACATTGAGCTATCTGCTGTAAAATACAGTGGAAACAAAGGTGCATGGAAATTATAACTAAAGAATAATGTGCTTCATGACTGAAAATGTCCGGTTTGATT